>NC_140571.1:80000-310185 GCF_057381845.1 Rhamphochromis longiceps | reverse complement strand
GAATACATGAGGAGTCTTGGGAACAGGCTATAGCGAGGGTACGATCTTCCACCTCCTGTGCTCGTCTTGGACTTATTCAATTTAAGGTCATACACAGGGTGCATTTCTCTAAGTCTAGACTTTCTGAATTGTATCCAGAAGTGGAAAATAAATGTGATAAATGCCACGGTTCTCCTTGTCACCTTAGCCACATGTTTTTTCTGTGTCCTGAGCTACAAGGTTTCTGGACAGGGTATTTTGCTATTATGTCAACTGTTCTTGGGGTAACTCTTCATCCTTGTCCTCTGATTGCTGTATTTGGGATTCCTGTTCGCTCACTTACACTTGATTCCACACAAAAGGATATTATAGCCTTCACATCCCTATTAGCGAGACGTCTAATATTGTTGCAATGGAAGTCTGTTAAGTATCCTACTGTTTCCCGGTGGCTTAAAGATGTCATGTTTTTTTTAAAACTTGAAAAAATTAAATATACGTTGAGAGGTTGCACAGCCAAATTTTTTCACAAGTGGCAACCCTTTATCTCTTATTTTGCTAGTCTAGAGGTATTGCCTGTTTAAATCTACTTTTGTTACTGCTATATTCCTCTATGTTTGATGGTTGTGTTGATCTGTGTGGGACTGGGGGGGGGGGGGGGGGGCGTTGTGTTTTTTTTTCATATATATATATATATATTTAAATATATATATATATATATGTTCGTTTACTTAGGAAAATGAAGAAAGGTTGATTGTATTTCGGTAACTGCAAGTACTGTTGTTTTCTTTTTTCAATAAAAATATTTTCAAAAAAAAAAAAAAAGATAAGTGAGATATAATTCCTACAGAGGCTATATAAAGTGCTAGTGGTTGTGAGTGGTGGTTCAGTCCATGTTATGTTACCCCCATATGAAAGATGGGGGTAGCAACCATAATGTCAGCTTTTGTCCACATTCTGAAAGTTTAATGTTTTGGCCACTGGCAGAGGGTGGAGAGATGTTCAGCATGTTTCACTTCATACCTTAGTTACAAGGAGTGGTTCACTCTAAAAACTAAAACTGACATTTACTTAAAATTTTCGAGGCAACACTTTTACACTTAAAAATATTGAGTAGATTTGAAACCAGTCAAATCAAACGAGCGAGTAGCCGGACAGCCGTCGCGGCCCTGACCCTGGTGTTCCCAGCCCGTGCTTATCTTGTGTATTTGTGAGAGTGTGAAATTGTGAAAGCCGCTCCTAGTGAATTAGCTGCGTGCTTAGGCACTCTTGGGTTGAAGCGGAAGGGGTGAGCTGCCTTTTCTTTTGGAATCGTTTTCTCCTGTTTTCCGGGTAGGGAGCGAGGGATAGCTCTGTCATTTGTTTGTTCTGTTTTTCTTTCCTAGGGTTTAGTTAGTTTTCTCTGGTGGGACTTAGTTGGTTTTGTTTATTATTTTGGCCTGGGCTCACCCTGGAGCTATGCTTCTTTTCCTTAAATAAAAACACCTTTTTACTCACAACTGGTTTGGATGTTTGGCTTGGGAACCAGGGCGGGGATTTGTCTCTCTCTCCTCCAACCTTATGTGCGTCCCTACCCGCCTAGACTGGGGGCGTAACATAAATGGGGGCTCGTCCCTTTTCGTTCGTGTGATTGGTTCGTTTCCTTTTTGAGTTTGCGGTGGGGGGGAAACGTCGTGGTGGGTGTCGGACGGCGGAGAGTTTCGTTTGTCTGTGCGTTAGGCGTGAGTTTTGTGGCTCTGTTGCGCGGATGTGGTTGATTGTCTGCAGAGTTGTGTTTTCCTTTTTTGCTTTGCTCGTGATGTCGTTTGACATGGATGATTTTGCGCAACATCCCTCCATTGAAAAGTTGGAGCGGTGCACCAAAGCAGATTTGTTGGTAGTGGCTAACTTATTCAGGGTGGATGTTCCGTTGCATGCTAAGAAGGCGGAAATTAAACAATGTTTGGTGGAGAGACTGGTGGACAGGGGAGTGTTTGGGGGGCAGAAAACCTCGCCGAGTGGGTCTGGGAGTTTGGAGACGGCAGTGGGGGCGGAGGCTGCTGGGGCCGTCCTGAAACCTTCCACGGGGCGGATGACGTCGGGGGCGGAAGCTCCTGTCGCCGTTCAATCTCCTGTATTTGACCCGAGTGGCCAGGTTGGGGCGGGTTTGGTGACGGAGGATCTCAGGCTTGCCCTTCGTTTGAAGGAGGTGGAGCTGGCGACCAAGGCTAAGGAAGTCGAGCTCATGCATCTCCGCATTCGAGCTATGGAGCTTGATTGTTCTCGAGCGAGTGACGCTGCTCCCATTCCTGTAAGTACACTCTCCGACACTCCCACCATAGACCAGTTTAACGCTAGCAAACAGATTGTTTTGGTACCTCCTTTTAGGGAGGGAGAGGTTCACTCATATTTCACTGCTTTTGAGCGCATCGCAACCACTTTAAAATGGCCAAAGGATGTCTGGAGTCTGTTGCTGCAATGCAAATTAATAGGAAGAGCGCAGGAGGTCTGTGCGAGTCTTTCTATTGCTGACAGCTTGGATTATGAGGTTGTCAAATCCACTATTTTGCGGGCTTATGAACTAGTCCCGGAGGCGTATCGACAGAAGTTCCGTGCCTGTCGCAAGTTTGACAGTCAAACGTTTGTGGAATTTGCACGTGAGAAAACTGTCTTATTTGACAAGTGGTTGGCTGCCAGTCACGCGGAGGACTTTACTCAGCTAAAGGAGTTGATCCTGCTGGAAGAGTTCAAGACATGTCTCCCTGAAAACATTGTGGTGTACCTGAATGAGCAGAAGGTGGGGTTACTGTCTAAAGCCGCGGTCCTTGCCGACGAGTTTGTGTTAACTCATCGTGCTGCGCTTTCGACAGAGCGCCGTGAGTACACTTCCTCAACTCGTCCTGTCAGAAGTTATAGGCTTTCCCCTAAACGCCAGATACGTTCTGCTGCTATTCCTGTGTCAGATCGCAAATGTTTTTATTGTCATGAGATTGGGCACCTCGTTGCTGCTTGTCCATCACTACAGCGCAGGGAGCAGGCCAACACGGTGAGGAAGCCGAAAAGTGTGGGTTTCGTTCGTTCTATGTCAGCTTCCACTTCACCTAGCAATGAAGTGGGAAGTGAAGGCTTTGATGAGAGCTACCGTCCTTTTGTGTCGGAGGGGTTTGTTTCGTTGAATGAAAAAGAGGAGGATCGGGTGCCGATCATGATTCTGCGTGACACTGGGGCCGCGCAGACTCTTATCTTGAAGGGTATTCTACCTTTTTCTGATGACTCTTTTTGTGGTTCGGATGCTCTTGTCTGGGGTGTAAAAATGGATGTACTGCGTGTGCCACTGCACAATGTGTTTCTTCAATCGCCGCTCGTTTCGGGTTCGGTACCGGTTGGCGTGCGCGACCAGTTGCCAGTGCCCGGAGTTGCGATGATTCTGGGGAATGATTTGGCTAACGGGAAAGTGTTTTCTATCCCGAGAGTGGTTGAGATACCGGTGCCTGATACTTTGTTATCTAACCCTGTCGCTGAGGAGCGTTCCTCCTCTGTTTTTCCTGCTTGCGCGGTAACTCGTGCGCATAGGCGCAAGTACGGTGACGTGGATTTATCTGATTCTTTTCTCTGTGCTGGTGGTGGGCCGAAGTCTGAATCTGAAACCCGTGTTCCACTGACGGGCGACTCTGAGGCGATGCTGTCTGTTAGCCCATCAGTGACACCTCAACTGTCTTTGGAAATCAACAAAAAGGAATTGGTTTTGGCACAGCAGAGTGACCCGACTCTTGTGAGTTGTTTTTCCGCTGCCAACTCTAGCGACCAGTACCCTCGTGTTTATAGTGTCGAGGATGATGTGTTGATGCGTACTTGGTCTCCGCCTACAGCTGGTGATTTGGGTTGGAATGTGTTTAAACAGGTTCTGGTGCCTCAACAGTACCGACCCAAAGTTCTTAGTCTTGCCCATGACAGTTTTTCTGGACATTTAGGTATTAGGAAAACCTATCACCGCATTCTGCGTCATTTCTTTTGGCCAGGATTGAAGAATGACGTTGCCAAGTATTGTCGTTCTTGTCACACCTGTCAGATTAGTGGTAAGCCTAACCAAGTCATTCCACCCGCTCCCTTACACCCTATTCCAGTTTTAGGGGAACCTTTTGAACACATCCTCATCGACTGCGTTGGTCCACTCCCTAAAACAAAATCGGGTCACCAGTACCTCTTGACTCTGATGTGTGTTGCTACCCGTTTTCCCGAGGTAATTCCATTGCGCACCCTTAAGGTGAAACCAGTTGTTAAGGCATTGGTGAACTTCTTCTCTATTTTTGGGTTACCAAAAGCTGTTCAAACTGACCAAGGCTCTAATTTCATGTCTAAGATTTTTGCTCAAGTTGTGCAGTCACTTGGCATTAAACATCGGAAATCTAGTGCCTATCATCCGGAGTCGCAAGGTGCACTCGAGCGGTTTCATCAGACATTGAAATCGATGATGCGGAAATTTTGCCTTGAGTCTCAAAAGGAGTGGGATGAGGGGTTGCCGCTGCTTCTTTTAGCAGTGAGAGAAAGTGTGCAGGAGTCGTTAGGATTTAGCCCTGCTGAGCTGGTGTTCGGTCACACAGTGCGTGGCCCGTTGCGATTGCTTAAGGAGAACTTCCTGTCCGACACTGTTGCTCCTAAGGAAAATGTGTTGGACTATGTGAGCTCTTTCAGAGAGCGTTTGCATAAAGCATGCGCAATTGCACGTGATGCTCTCATTGCAACACAAGGTAGGATGAAGAGGAAGTTTGATGTGAAGGCTGTGCAGCGAAAATTTGAGGTTGGTGATAAAGTTTTAACACTTTTACCAGTCCCTGGATCTTCCCTTCAGGCCAAGTTCAGTGGTCCGTATACGGTGCAGGCGAAATTGAGTGACACGGATTATGTCATCGACACCCCAGAACGAAGGAAAAAGTGTCGTGTATGTCATATTAATATGATGAAGCCCTACTTTGCTGGCGGTGTGTCGACAGTTGCGACTGTGGTGCCAGTTTCTGAAACTCGGTATGACCCTGTGGATGACGATTTGGTTTTCGGTGGTGCTGTGGGCTGCGCACGACTTAGGAATTCTGAGATCCTACGTGATTTAAGGTCACATCTAACTGGGGTAGACGATGATGTCCGAAATGACGTGTGTTGGTTGATTGAAAATCATCCTAATCTTTTCTCGGACACTCCATCCTGTATCACCGTGTTGGAGCATGATATCGATGTGGGGGACCATCCTCCAATCAAACAGCATGCCTACCGGGTGAATCCCACTAAGCGTGCCCTTTTCCAGACAGAAGTCTCTTATCTGTTGGAAAATTTTCTTGCTGTCCCTAGCTCTAGTGCGTGGAGTTCCCCGTGTCTCCTAGTGCCTAAAGCGGACAAGACCCCACGGTTTTGTACAGATTTTCGGAAGGTGAACAGCGTCACCAAACCTGACTCCTATCCTCTTCCCAGGATGGAGGACTGTGTTGACAGGGTCGGTTCTGCGACGTTTGTTACTAAGCTGGATTTGTTAAAGGGCTACTGGCAGGTTCCCCTAACATCACGTGCGGCCGAAATCTCTGCTTTTGTTACTCCTGACCATTTTCTCCAGTACACTGTCATGCCTTTCGGGTTGCGCAATGCTCCCGCCACTTTCCAACGGCTCATGAATATCGTGCTGGGCGGCGTCTGCAAGTGTGAAGTGTACTTAGACGATATTGTCGTCTATTCAGACACCTGGTCAGAACACATGGAGATACTTGCTGATGTGTTCCATCGCTTGGAAAAGGCATCCCTCACCCTCAACCTTGCCAAGTGTGACTTTGGTAAAGCCATGGTGACGTATTTAGGGAAACAAGTGGGTCAGGGGCAAGTGCACCCTATCTTGGCCAAAATCCAGGCCATACTGGACTTTCCTGCCCCTCAGACTAGGCGTGAGCTTCGCCGTTTCCTCGGCATGGTGGGCTACTACCGAGGTTTCTGTCAAAACTTCGCGGAAGTGAGTCACGTGATGGAGCGTTTGGGAATGGCCGCGCCATAGAGAGTCTCTGACCCCCGTCGACCCTACATTAGTTTTAAAACAAGGTAAACGCTCCCAAATAATATATTTCCTCACTGCGGTGACTTGCTAGATCAGTGTCCTCGAACTTATTGAGAGACATGGCCACAGGAACTAAGAAGAAGAGCGTGCAAACCCGAATCTCCACGGTGGCAGCGGGGGAAAGTAATGCTAGCAGTGCCAAGGTTAGCCCTGCTAGCCAAGAAGAAGGGCCAAAGATGGATATAAGCGGCCTGTTTGCCGAAATGACTAAGCTTGGAACTATCCTAACTAGTGTTGCGGCTGATGTATCTCACATTAAGTCAGATATGGTGGAACTTAAAAACGCTACAAGTGCAATCCAAATACGGATGACCGAAAGTGGTGGCAGCATAAATGATTATGTGATGAAGATACTCGCGGATGGCCTAGGTCTACGAGGGGAGGAATATGAGCTGGAAAGATGCCACAGAAGTACGAGACCACGCCTGGGACCTGGTCAGCCACCTCGAATCGTGCTGGTGAGATTTCTCCGTTACACTGCACGACAAAAAGTTATCATGACCGCTAAACAGAAGAAAGGAATACTGTGGGAGAACTGTCGTTTGTCATTTTATGAAGATATGACCGCGGAGCGAGCGGCGCAGAGGCGCAGAGGAAGCTTTTCTCCCCAGTAATGAAGAAGCTATGGCAGCATCAGATAAAGCACACTCTGGCACATCCAGCAAAACTTCGATTAACATGGAAAGGCCAGCAGAAGAGCTTTGACAGCGTTGAGGAGGCAGAGAAATTCGTGCGTGAGAACTTTCAGGAAGTGGTGGAGTAAGGGGTTAATAAGCTAAATTACGTGCATGGGAGCGCATCGTTAATAATTTCATAAGACGGGGGCGGGCTCCCTGGGGTGTCGACGGGACAGCAGGAGGACAGCAGTTCACTGTCCACGGGACCATCACGGACCAGAGACAGTTTTGCCCACGGGGCTTTTGCGCTGTCATGTTCCTTTTTTGGACGGCGCTATTTCTTTTTTTTATGTTCGTTGTTTTTTGTTTTTTATTTTTTTGGTAGAGATTCTATAGGTGAGGTACTGTTCTTGTTTAAACTTATGTTCTGGTTCAAGCAGGGTTATCAGCACAGGTTAAATGGTTATGGGTTGGAAGATATAAGGCTTATAGATACCTTAACATGGCATAGTCATGGGGAATGTGGACGTTAATATTGTTTCATGGAATATAAATGGCTGTGGCACACCAGTCAAAAGAAAAAAAGTGCTTAGCTACCTCAAGTCTCATAATGCTGATATTGCATACATCCAGGAGACGCATTTTGCGAATGAAAATGAAGCATTGAAATTAAAAAGGGATTGGGTTGGGAAAGTATTTCATAACTCAAGATCAAGCAAGAGTCGTGGTGTCATGATACTCATTAATAAAAGACTAAACTTTGTGTTATTGAAGGAAAGCCGGGATGAAGACGGGCGAGTGTTGGCTCTGCAGGCTCTCATTAATGGAGTTCAGGTTGTTCTGTGCAATATTTACGCCCCAAATAGGGATGAACCTAATTTTATGGATGAGGTTAACAAGATGCTAGGGAACATGAAGGGCCAGATCTTGTTAGGTGGAGACTTTAATAATGTGATGGATGAATATATTGATAGAAGTGCCATTAATGCAACTTCAAGTACTAGAACTGGGACAGCGATAGATGCTTTAAAAGAAGATCTCAGTGTGGTAGATATTTGGAGGCTTGTTCACCCTATGGAAAGAGAATACACCTTTTACTCTCATTCGCATAAGACATATTCCCGAATAGATTATTTTTTGATTTCTAAATCATGTGTCAATTTAGTAGTAAACTGTGACATTGGTGTGATTGCTTTAACAGATCACGCACCAGTAGAATTGCACATAAATCTAAATGTCGAAAAGAACAGAACGGGTAGGTGGAGACTAAACTCAAGCATATTGCAGGACGAAAAATTTGTATCAACCCTAAAAGAGGATATAAGATATTTTTTAGAGGTGAATGTTGGATCTACGGACAGGCTGGCTATTGTATGGGATGCTTTGAAGGCATTTATTCGTGGAAAGTGCATAGGCTATAGTTCTAAGAAAAATAGAGAAGATAAGGAAAAGATAAAAACTTTGGAGGAAAATATAAGTAAATTGGAAAAACAATTAGCAGGAAAATTTGATGATAATAAATTTAAAGAGATTTGCCAGCTTAAATATGATCTTCATAAAATTTATAACAAAAAAGCAGAGTATGCCCTCTTTCGTCTTAAAACTAATTTCTATGAGAATGGTGAAAAGACAGGCAGGCTATTAGCCAGACAACTTAAGCAAATGGACAATCAGAATGTTATTACGGCAGTTAAAAAGGATGATAAATTAGTTACATCTTCTTCAGAGATTAACACAATTTTTCAAATATTTTATCAAGATTTATACACGTCCGATAACAAAGTAAGTATGGATCTGCTGAGTACATACTTTGATAAAATGAAAATACCAAAAATCTCACAAGAGGGTAGGGACAAATTGGAAACTCCACTAACTGAGGTAGAAGTAAAAGAAGCTATCTGTGCAATGAAAGCTGGGAAGTCACCAGGAATAGATGGATTCCCAGCAGAATTTTACCATAAATTTATAGATTTGATATGTCCTTTTCTAACTGAAGTATTACATGAAGCCTTTGAATTTGGACGACTCCCTGCAAGTTTTAATCAGGCAGTAATATCACTAATTCCAAAAGGCGACAAGGATTTAACTGATCCAGGTAATTACAGACCAATAAGTTTAATCAATGTGGATTGCAAAATTCTATCCAAAGTTTTAGCAACAAGGTTGGAGGTTGTGATACCACAAATTATTCATCAAGATTAAGTAGGGTTTATCAAGAATAGATCTGCTTCTGATAATATGAGGAGATTACTACACCTGCTGTGGCTGAATAGAAATAACACAAATCCTGTATTGGCTATATCTTTAGATGCACAGAAAGCTTTTGATAGGGTGGAGTGGAACTTTCTGTTCACAGCCCTGGAAAAGTTTGGAATAGGTGACAATTTTTGCAGATGGATTAGAACCATGTATTCTGGTCCAGAAGCAGCTGTATTTACAAATGGGGTACTTTCTCCTTTTTTTAGTATTTCCAGATCAACACGTCAAGGATGCAATTTAAGCCCATTGCTATTTATAATATTTTTAGAGCCATTAGCTATTCAAATCAGAGAAAATGCAGAGATTAAAGGTGTATTTGGGGGAGGCAGAGAACACAAATTATTCCTGTATGCAGATGATGTGCTGATATTAAACCAAGACCCAACTAATTCTATCACAAAACTATTAGAGGTGATTAATACATACTCAATGTTTTCGGGGTACAAAATTAATTGGCATAAATCAGAGGCGATGCCAGTTTCCCAGGCTTGCAGTCATAACTTTATATCGGGCTTTAACTTTAAGTGGGTGGACAAGGGAATGAAATATCTTGGAATTGAATTGGACCCCAATATTGAGGATATTATGGCTAACAGTATGGGAAAATTATTAAACAAGATCAATAAAAACTTGGGTAAATGGAGTAAACTAAATTTGACATTGTGGGGAAAAGTGAACACAGTTAAAATGGTTGTGGCACCGCTCATCAACTATTATACAGGAATGCTGCCTATGTGTATCCCGCGACGGATGTTGCAAAGCTACAATAATATGATAAAAGATTTTCTTTGGAAGGGTGGTAAACCCCGTATTAACATAAATCGACTGTCCCAATCTAAGAAAGAAGGGGGACTAGCCCTGCCCAATATAGAGTATTATAGTATCTCTTTTGAAATGGCTAGATTAGGCAAACATTGGGCAGGGAAAAATAATGTAGACTGGATTTTAATAGAACAAGAGCTTGCATCTCCATTCACACCAATTGATATTTTATCACAAAAAGTGAATAATCACAGTAAGACGCAAAACCCTATTTTGAAATTTTCGAAAATGGTATGGTTGGAGGTGCATAAGAAATACAAACTTGTGCCATATGTACAGAAGTATGCCCCCTTGTGGTATAATCCTAAAATTAAAATTGGTAAGCAGACTGTTTACTGGACACAATGGCTGAGAAGAGGTATCAGAACTGTTAGTGACCTATTTGAAGGGGGTGTTTTCATGTCGTATGAGGATATTAAAAAAAAGTTTTGTTTAGAGGGTAACAGTCATTTCTGGAAGTATTTGCAAATAAGAAACTGTTTAAAAGGAGGAGTTACAATAACATGTGAAAGTAACTCGATAGAGAATTTCATGCTACTACCCCCATTTCTGTGCACAGCTGCGAAATGGTATAATATTTGCCCATGGATTAAAAACAATATAAATAAGAGCCTGAAAAAAGTATGGGAAAGGGATCTAGGGCGTACAATGGATGAAGATACATGGGATTCTATATTGTCGAACAATGGATTATACATTAGGGAAGCCAGGGGAAAATTTATTCAATACAAAATTCTTAACAGATACTATTATACTCCTTCAAGGCTGTATAGAATGGGGATTGGTAGAGATGACTTGTGTTGGAAATGCCAAAAAGCCAAAGGTACTCTGATACATGCCCTCTGGGAATGCCCGCTGGTTTTTCCAGTTTGGAACACTGTACTGAATTATTTGCAGGGGTGGACACTTTGTAACCTACCCAGATCACCTAAATTATGTTTACTAGGAGACAAAGGAGAGGTGCCGCAATTAAGTAAACACACTGGAAGGACTCTCATATTCCAACGCTTAAAATGTGGAAAGACAGAATGATTGGGAATGTTGCATGCGAAAAGATGCTGGGAAAAATACATCATGTGACAGAAGCTGCGCTGGAACAGTGGGACAATTTTTGCACCTACATGTCTACCTGACTTGGACATTTGAGTTTAATACAACATATGTTAAAACCTCACTTGTTTTGTTTTGTTTTGTTTCGTTGTGTTTTTTTTTTTTTTTTTTTTTTTTTAAATTTATTTATTTTGTTTGTTTGTTTTTGTTTGTTTGCTTCTTGCTTTTGGTTGTTGCATCTCTGTATTTGCTGTTATAAAATGCAAAATCTAATAAATACTTGAATTATAAAAAAAAAAAAAACTTCGCGGAAGTGGTCGCACCCCTCACTAGCCTCACTAGTGTGTTGAAATCTTTTGTGTGGACCTCTGCGTGTCAGAGTGCGTTCCTGGCTGTTAAGACTCTCCTGTGCAGTGCGCCAGTGCTGGCCGCCCCTGATTTTGCACGCCCTTTTAAGTTGGAAGTGGACGCCAGTGCAAACGGGGCAGGTGCCGTATTGCTGCAGGAAGACCATCATGGTGTGGATCACCCAATCGGCTATTTCTCAAAGAAGTTCAATGTCCATCAGCGAGGGTACAGCACGACTGAGAAAGAGGCCCTCTCTCTGCTGTTCGCATTGCAGCATTTCGAGGTGTATGTTGGTGGCAGTCCCTCGCCTGTGATTGTTTATACCGACCACAATCCCTTGGTATTCCTCATGCGGAAGCAGAACTCGAACCAAAGGCTAATGAGGTGGTCTCTCCTGGTGCAGGACTTCAATTTGGAAATCCGTCATAAAAAGGGCACCGAGAATGTGCTAGCCGACGCCTTATCCCATGTTTTCCTTTAAAAGTAACTGTTCAAAACATCTATCAAGGAGATGTCTTTGATTTTGGGAAGGGGGGTGTTACGGCTGTGGCCATGTGTGGCCTGTTTTCTGTCTGTGTTTTCTGTACTGTGCTTAAGACTTTTCCAGGTCTCTCCCCTAATGAGGAGTCGTGAGCGACTGATTGGACCATGGAGCGGTTGACTACCTTCAAAAGGCCGCTCTGACAGCTCCGAGAGGGGGAGAGAGAGAGTGGAACGAGCGAGTAGCCGGACAGCCGTCGCGGCCCTGACCCTGGTGTTCCCAGCCCGTGCTTATCTTGTGTATTTGTGAGAGTGTGAAATTGTGAAAGCCGCTCCTAGTGAATTAGCTGCGTGCTTAGGCACTCTTGGGTTGAAGCGGAAGGGGTGAGCTGCCTTTTCTTTTGGAATCGTTTTCTCCTGTTTTCCGGGTAGGGAGCGAGGGATAGCTCTGTCATTTGTTTGTTCTGTTTTTCTTTCCTAGGGTTTAGTTAGTTTTCTCTGGTGGGACTTAGTTGGTTTTGTTTATTATTTTGGCCTGGGCTCACCCTGGAGCTATGCTTCTTTTCCTTAAATAAAAACACCTTTTTACTCACAACTGGTTTGGATGTTTGGCTTGGGAACCAGGGCGGGGATTTGTCTCTCTCTCCTCCAACCTTATGTGCGTCCCTACCCGCCTAGACTGGGGGTGTAACAATATACTTGATCAATTGAATAACTAAAGCTTAAACATATTAATTTGAAATGAATAATTGTAGTCATTACACAAACATGAAAAAATTGAGTAAATAACACTGACATGCTTGGTCAATGTAACTGAAATATAGATGGTCAGTTAATCCAAAATTTTGTCCCATTTACTTAATATTGTAAACTGAACGTAATCAAAATTTTACTTAGTATTAAATATGGTAAATGGCCTGTATTTGTATAGCACTTTACTTAGTACCTAAGGACCTCAAAGTGCTTTACACATCCAGTCATTCACCCATTCACACACTGGTGACGGCAGCTACATTGTAGCCACAGCCACCCTGGGGCGCACTGACAGAGGCAAGGCTACCAGACACTGGCGCCACCGGGCCCTCTGACCACCACCAGTAGGCAACGGGTGAAGTGTCTTGCCCAAGAACACAATGATCAAGGCTGTCAGAGCCGGGGCTTGAACCAGCAGCCTTCTGATTACAAAACGAACTGCCAACTCTTGAGCCACGATCGCCCCCTAACATTCAAACATGAATGTTATTGTATTTCACTGGTAGTCTAAGTCTAAAAAAACCAAACAAACTAATATGTAGTTGTGTGTTTCATAATACATGTATGAAAAATGACCACATGTTAACATTTTTCCAAATGAAAAATGTATTTTCATAAACATGACAATAACTCGAAATAAACAGGCACTACAAAGACAAGAGCATTTTCCCTTTTAGCTCAAAGCCTTACATACTTGAAGGATAAATGGCAAACCAGGAGAGCAAACACAAAAACTCAGAGTATTTAAAAAACAAAATGAACAATACAATGAAAAAGGCTCATGGTACTCAATTACTCTACGTTATCGTGTTTTACTTACACTTTTCAGTTGTAGTTGCTGACAATAAATAATATTGATTTGGATAATTAATGATTTTAGTACAAGATGCTGATGAGTATAGGTACCTGTTTCTCGAATATTTTGATTCAATTTTAAACAAAAATACCAAGTACATGCAAAGAAGGTATTCTGTGAACCACATACTGAATGTTTTGTCTGAGATAAATGTAAATAAATACCTTAATTTAACACAAACACATAAGTTAACATTTTAGACATTTATTTCATTTATCAAACTCAAATAATTATTAAAAGGATATACATAGACTTTATCAGGCTCATCTAACTTATATTTATAGTGATATTTACTAAGCCTCTGAATTACTTTTTAGAGTGTACATTACTGTTGCTATCCTATCAGCTGGCCATTATCTCCTGACCTCTGGCATCAACAAGGCATTTTTGCCCAGAGAAATGCTACTTACGGGATATTCTCTCCCCTGGGCCATTCTCTGCAAACCCTAGAGATGGCTGTGTGGGAAAATCTCAGTAGATCAGCAGTTTCTGAAACACGAAGACCAGCCCGTCTAGGCTCAACAACCATGTTCAAATCACCTTTCGTCCCCATTATAATGCTCGGTTTGAACTTCAGCAGGTTGTCCTGACCATAGCTACATGACTAAATAAAAAAGCCACATTTACATGCGCTCAGGATGATTCAACTCAACAGGTCCTCACAAGTTCATGTAAACAACCTAACTCAAATAAGACTGGACCGAGGCCAGCACGGGTCACTGTGTGCATGTGAACGCATCCCTTATGGAAATACATTAAAAATAACTTCCAGTAGATAAATTCTAATTATCTTTCATTTTTTCCAGCCGGTACTCTTTTCCCCCAGATCCATTTGTAATGATTAATTGGTTTTTCTAAATACTGAACATTCAGTGCTAGCGTGGCATTAACAACAGCTGTGGCTCTCACATGAGGTCCAGAGATTTAAAAAAAAAGAGAGAGGGAAAAAGCAATTACGCATTATGCTGCAGTAAACACCCTTCTGAAAAATCCAGCCTGTTGTTTCATCTTAATTCTCTCTTAATTCTTTCCAATTATCAGTAGGATATTTTGTTTTCTGTTTCCCTGGGAGATGGCGAACTGCTCAGACTGAGGGAAAGTAAAATTCTTTGTGATTCAACATTACTCAGTTTTAAACCTGTGCACATTGAAAACATATGGGCGGTCTAACATGGGATTGTAGTATTCTAGCCAGTGGAAATAATCAGAGGAGCAGATTTATAACAGCAAAACAGACACAATGCATGTGAAAAAGACCTCATTGACCTGTAATCCGGGATCATGCAACAAGCAAAGGACCATTCAGAGATTGTTTTGTTTGATTTAGAGGCCCCTGCAGCAGGGTGCCTCGTACAACAACATTAGAAGACTCTGGCTTTGCGGGGTTGTGGGCGGGTGGGTGCATGGGGGCCCAGCCCTGGAGCAGGGTGCCGCCGGTGCATCGAGCCACCTGGGGGGCTCTTCAACTGGTGGGGAGGATTGTCACATCTTGCAGGAACTTTCCTCTCCTCAGGGGCTCACTCTGCAGGAGGGGGAGATACAGGAGAGGTGGAGGAAGATCTCAGCCTGGGTGTTTATTGTCTTATGTAGTCTGGAAGATGAGTGGATGGTGGGGTGGGTGCAGTTTTCCCTGTGGTGGGGTTGGGTGGACTGTCCCAGGCTCTGTGGGGCCGGGAGGCGCTGCTGCGCTGGGCCCCGGTCTGGATGGGCCTGGGCCCCCTTTCCCTGGCGGGTCGCGGAGTATGGGGGTGCCTACTGGGGTCAGCGGGGGAGCTGGCCCCAGGGAGGGGTCACTTGCCCCTCCCTTCCTTCCCTCCCCATCTCCAGCTGCCTCCTTCTTCCCGCTCCACCACAACCACCCACACATGCAGGACCTTGGAGTAGGGGTATGTCACCAGGGTGCAGAGGAGGCTACCCCCCCCCCCCCCCCCCCCGTCCCCTTCTGGCTGCCTCTGCCTCAATTTTATCCCACAACTTAGACATTCACATTACTCACACTCTCATTACACATACATATAGGATCTTGGGGGTGGGCACGCTACACGGAATCCAAAGTACCATCAGGGTGTACACCCCACCCCTGGCGTCGTTGCCCACCTCTCAATGTCAAATACACGTAGACATTGAGGGCTAGCAGGAGGGACCATGCGCTTACCTGCTGCTCTCTGGCAGGTAGCTCCATGCCCTCCTGGGTTTTAATTGCACCTTAGAACACACATACATCAACACTACAATGAGCGGGTGGAGGGAGGTTTGGAGTCTTCTCTCACCCCCATTCTCTGCGACCTGCTGGAGCGGGGGGGCTAGGAGGAGGAGTTGGCCGTCCGACTGCGGTCTGGAGTGTGGGGCCTCCCTGCTGCTGCGGAGTCGGGGCGGTCTGCCTCCCCCCACTGCAGGGAAAAGGGTAACACCACCTGGGTCTGGGTGCAGTTCCCCCCTCCAGGGGCAAGGGTACCTGGACCCGGTTTGTAGAGTACGCTTGGGGAGTGTGATCGTGTGTACAGAGTCTCTTTATGTCTGTCTCCACGTTGGTTGAGTGTGGAGTAAGTGCATATGAGAGCATGAGGGTGGGAATGGATGTTTGTGTCTGTGTGTGCCTGTATTTCTGTGTCTATATGTCAGGTTGGGTGTCAGACGCCACCTCCCTGGGGACATCTCAGGCCCTCCAAGGTTTGGAGGCCTATCTCCCCCTACCACCACTTCCCATGCCAGTGGCGGACTCCCTCAGACATCGGTGCGTTGGTGGTTCTTTGTGTCCGGGGATGGGCGTCCAGGTACATACCGGCTCACTCCTTGGCGGCCGCTTATCGGGGCCTGGAGCCTGGGGCTCGCTCGGGCCACTTCGGAGGTGGGGTGCCCCCGGCCTCTCGGCCTGGGGCTCGGTCACTCAGGCACAGCTGGCTGCCGGCGGAACTCACGGGCGCGTCACTGCAACTCCCCCTGGCTTCTGCTCCGCGGCTGCTGAGTGAGCCCTCATCTGGGACTCTCCTCAGCTCTTTCTGGGACAGTGGCGCAGCTGCCCCTCTGTTGGTCTTCCTTGGTCTCTTGTGTTCTGGGGGCTTCTGGATGTCTGGAGTTTTGATCTCCTCCATACCTGCTTCATGCCCTGGAGGACGGGGCTGTGGCTCCCCCACACCCTCTAGCAGATCATTACATGAAGGAACCTTTTAAAAACAAGCGCGTCCATGCTCACAGGTGTACACACGGGTGATCACACCCAAAAACTACACCCTTTTTGGCTCCTACCTCAAAGCACACTGTGTTCTGTTGATCTTATGTGCTGCACAATAATATTTAATATTTAGTATTTACTGTCATATTCCCATATATCATTGTGATGTTGTTTATTCTATTACTCTTGTTCTCTTCTGCTTGTTTTCTTTTTCTTTCTCAGCAGGTGATCCAGGTGATCGATATATGCATTTTTTTTTCTCTGCCCGTTCTGTTGGTTTTTGTCTTTTGCCCTTTTCCCCCGTCCCTCTTCTCAGCTGTTTCTCTTTCCCTCTTTCTTTCTCCCCTTCTTTCCCCCAGTCAAGTCTGTCCCGTATTCAGTAAGTGAAAATAAAATAAACAATAAAAGGTGAATCAAATGGACCATTACGGCAAGGCTGGGATGGTCAATTTGGTAAAGTAAATCCGTTGGGCATCTTTCTTTGCCTTTAGACAATAATTCTGAGGGCAAAAGAGCCAAACGGGACAGGCAAAAAAAAAAAAAAAAAAAAAAAAGAAGACTGGCTTTGAATATGCTGGATGATTCAGGGCAGGGGGGAGCATTCTTAAGGCCATCCTTAGGGTTCAAAGACAGGGTGATGATGTTTAGCTTTCAAATACCTCCCTTTGTTTAGTTTTCATTGCTGCAAAGACAGATCACACATTTAAGCAGATTCTTAAACTTGTCAGAGGGAGGCTGCTTTTTGTTATTTATTTCAGAATATCTATATCTCAATAAGACTGCTGATAAAGCATAATTACATAAATCACATCCAACCCCGGAGCCAACAATTTTCATTTCTGGCCTGGGGTCACTGCATTCACTGGAGTTATTCATGGGGCGATAATTAATCCCCGACCAAGGCCTGTAATCACACTGAGCATTCCTTCATTTTGGCATGGCCTGCATGACCAGAAATGAGTCTCCAGAGCTCATCCAGCCCACAGAGAGCCATGGTCTAGTTCACAGTTAGTAACCTCCCTATTTTCCCTGAACATCTATCATGAGTGAGGTTGTTTGTTTCAACAGTACAGAGACAGGATCAACATACTGTACGTGGTATACAGCTTCCCTGCTTCCCAGTCAGTGTTTTGGGGTTTCATTTTCATGTTTAAGAAAAAGAGTGGTTTATGTTTTGCACAGACTCAGGTGACAAAAAGAAAAAAAAATGTAAAAGATTTTAGTTTGAATTCAAATGTACTGTACATGAACACCACTTCAAAATGTATCAATTAAGCATGGCCAGTGTTTCAAATAATGAGGGTAACTATCCTATGAACAAAAAGCACTCAGTTTGAACTGAGTATCACACAAAACTGCTGTCCAAGAATGCTGGAAGCATAATGGGTCTCCTGGACGAGAGGACAAAGCAGTTTTCAGAAATATATTTTAAAAATGTGCGTGGCACACAATGTGTGTGGGTGAATTGTGTTGCTTACATTGTTGAGATATACATTGCTGTGCTTGCGAGTCACCAACTATCAGAACCAAATTCCTTGTATGTGTCTGTGTATATACATGGCCAATAAACGCGATTCTGATTCTGATTAGGAACTTTTAGAAGGCCAGTATCCTGAGATCAGCGAGCATGGGATGGAACATAGAGGTGCAAAAGGTCAGAGAGATATGAAGGTGCCAAACCATTTAAAGACTTAGGTGAGCAACAGGACATCAAAATCAGCCTGTCCTGTCAAGGCAACCAGTGAAGACATTTCAGTACTGGGGTAATGTGCTCAAATTTCCCAGTTTTGGTTAGTATGCAAGCAGCTGCATTTTGTACCATCTGTAAATCTCTAAAATTCTTCTTTGGTAACCCAGAAAGAAGAGCATTAAAATTATCAACGTGTGAAGACACAAATGGATGAAAAAGAACCTCTGCAGTCTTTCCATGTTGGTTTCATCTAGCCAAAAATGTTTTGTGGTGTCACTGCAGCCATGTTCTTTCTGAGAAAAAGACACTTTCTCCTCTTGCAGCACTGTTCTGTCTTTCTCTAATGGTACTGTCACGAACTTTAACACATGCTGCGGCCTGTAGAGTCTGAATTTTAGCTGTTTCTTTGCTTGTCTTTTCAGTTTCTCTTATCTTCTCTCATTGCATGGTCTGATCTTAGGGTGAATTTGCTGGAACCACCACTCCACACCTGAATGCTCCATATCCGCAAATGACCAAAATTTCTGCTTTCATAGAGCTGGTCATGCTTGATTATCACTTAATGCATTTGCTTATTGCTACTAACCCTCTTAATTTGTGTGGAAGCAGGAAGCAGGAAATAAGGTTGTGTTGTAGTTTTGTTGAACTTCTACCTCTAGCGTTTAGGGTTACGGATCACGGTAAAGAACATGTTTTCCTGTGAAAAAAGCCACTTAGACACATGGCATGATTTGTCAGCTCGTTGAATGGTGTGCTTGTACAGAGTGACAGTTTAATGATTATCTGGAGAAATTGATGTATCAGATTATGTTCTTGTCTTTCTATAGAAGATAAATTGCAATTAAAATGGGTTTAATTATGTATATGTGCTGACATCATATTTTGGATCTTGAATAACTTTTCTTCCGGGCTAAACCATTGATTTTTGTACATGAACGTGAAGCCATTATTCATTCTATGAAAATGATTTATTGAAGGTAAAGGGAGCAACACTGCACCCTGTTGGATTTTTCTAACCAGCAACATCTTGTCAGTTGTATGGTTTTGTCACCACGTTGGTCTGGATGAAAATGTCTAAATTGATGGATTGCTATGAATGTTTATACAGGAAATCATGGTCCCCTGAGGACTCTTACTCTAGACCACTATGACATATTTGTGGCTTTTAGTGCGATGTCTTGACGACTGTTGCATGGATTACCACAATAAATATTGATTCAGACAAAATGTGTTTTTTCTTTAGTTCTTATTGGATAATGTTAGCATCATGTGTTAGCTGCAAAGCTCTCTAGCATGCTTAGACCATTGTATTTTGGTTTTATAGTCAAATATTCTTCCTCCCTCTCCCTCAGACCACCCAAGTGAAAGCCTTCCGCCAGAAATTCTGTCCATAAAATTTATGAACAGAATCGGTGACAAAGGGCAGCCCTGGCGGAGCCCATCACCCACCAGGAATGAGTCCGACTTATTGCCGGCTATGCGGACCAAGCTCTTGCAACAAACTCCCATGTACCCTCAAGTATCCTTGAGAGGACAAAGAGCTGATCCAGTGTTCCACGACCAGGACGAAAACTGCATTGTTCCTCCTGTATCCAAGCTTCGACTAATGGGCAGACTCTCCTCTCTAGCACCCTGGCATAGACTTTCCCAGGGAGGCTGAGGAGTTTGACTCCCCTGTAGTTTGAACACACCCTCCGGTCCCCTTTCTTAACCTCCTAAGATCCGAACTCTCCCACGGCATGCATTTTTGATTTCTCTTTGATATTTGGGCATATTAGGGCACAATGAATGTAAAAACAAAGAATTACCAGATTTTTTTTTTACCTGATTTTTGTTTCTAAGAAAAATGAGAGCCACATATGAGAATATTAATTTAAAATTTCAGTAGAACAGTAGCAGTATAATGTCCTCGTAAGTGGATCTCAGGCCCTTGTAGAGCAAAATTGAGTATTTTGGTCTAAATAACCCAAAATGTGATGTCCACATATGTGGACGCCAGGTCCTAGGAGGTTAAAGATGGGGACGACCACCCGGTCTGCCAGTCCAGGGTTCTACCCCTGATCTCCACGCAACATTGTAGAGACGTGTCAACCAAGACAGCCCTACAACATCCAGAGCCTTCAGGAACTCGGGGCGGACCTCGTCCAACCCAGGGCTCTGCCACCAAGGAGTTGTTTAACTGCCTCAGTGACCTCGCCCCCAGAGATTGGCGGGTCATCCCCTTCATCCCCAGACTCTGCTTCCACCACGGAAGATTGGGATATTCCGCCAGTGGGATTGAGGAGGTCCTCGAAGTATTCCTTCCACCGCCCGACAGTTTTCTCAGTCGAAGTCAGCAGCACTCCACCCGCACACACACAGTGCAGGTAGAACACTGCTTTTCCCTGCTGAGTCGCCTGACGGTTTGCCAGAATCTCTTCGAGGCAATCCGAAAGTCTTTTTCCATGGCCTCTCCGAACTTCCTTCACACCCGAGTTTTTGCTTCAGCCATGGCCCGTCGGTACCTATCAGCTATCTCCGGTTTGGTCTTATTAAAAAAAACAAAAAAAAAAAAACATTTAAGCAATCATAAATCATAAATTGCCAAACTACATGACTAGTACAGCCTAGCCAATTCTGTAAGTGAAACTCAAACAAGTTAAGGCCTCAGTCACACAGGTCTAAGGACTATGCTCAATCTTTATGCCAAGTAGTCAAAAAATATCCTCTTGTGCTTTGGTTTCTAGCAGATTCCCACAGTTGCTCATAGTTTGCATGAAAGTAACCAACTTGTCAGCAAAGACTCTGCACTTTACACCTTCAAAGTAAAAGTTGTTGCCAACAAAATGCCAATAGGATGCAGTGTTTTACTTTGAAGGTGAACTGTTCCCACATAAATGGTTTATAGTTTCACTGCCACCTGTGATGAAAGCAATCCAAAGGAGGTTCTTGGTGCACCAGTGTATACTTCTTTGTGACCAGTTTCACACTAGTGAGTGCCAGCAAACTCCTGCAACCAGTTTCCAGCTGGTTGAAGATTAAACAATTTTGCCTCGTGAAAGCTGTTTGCCAGCTGGTCACCAAGTGATCTCTACGTTTGTGAGTGGAGTTTAAAGTACGAAGCTAAGAGGATTAACTTCTTCAGTCTGCTTTTAATTTCAAATGACTTAATTGTTCCATTGGCCATTTAACTTTTCCAAATAAATCAATAATACTTTTTCCTTAGATAAGATGAAAAATATACCTGCTGATCAAGAAAATAACATAAAAGAATAGGCAAAGCTTTTTTAGAAAAGCAAAATGTGTTTGGCAAAACAGTGCATTTAGATCATAATTCAGACAGGTTTTGGTTTTTTTTAATGAAGAAGACGTTTTGGCAGTTTGCTGGTCTGGAGCATCCAGTTGAGTGTTAACTCAACTCCAAGGAGGGAAAACAACAGCAATGATCTTAGAGAAAACAGTTGCTTCTGGGAAGTGTTATGAGCCAGTCTTCTGTAGAGTGGATGTCTGAGCAAAGTCACCCCTAGCTCAGACTCTGCAGTGCTCAGAGAACTGCAACAGTTAGTGTACAGATAACATACGTACAGCAGACAGTACATTTAGAAAAAGACCAAACAAGTATGGCTGGTTTGTAAGGGTTTACAGGAAGTCTGTTCTCTCTAAAAGAACACAGCAGCATGGCTTAGGTTTGCAAGGTGCACCTAATAAAATATAAGACTTTTAGAACAATGTCCTTTGGAGAAATAAGAGTGAAGAATGTCGTTAGGCCATAAAACAGTGCAGTACATTTGGGAAAAAACAAAAACATACAGCATATCAACAATAAATACCAATTGTCAAGCACAGTGGTGGAGGGGTAAAGCTTGGCACACATGTGGTCATGCACAGGACAATGATCCCAAGAACAGCAGCAAATCTACAGAATGGTATAAAAAGAAAAGACAAAATATGCTATTGTCATGGTCCGGAGTCTGTGGACTCCGTGTTTGTGTTTTAAGTTTATTAATATTCTGTGGTTTTGTTTATTTTGGGTTGTTTGTGATTATTCCCAGTGTTTAATGTTCTTTGTGCTCTCCTGTCCCACGTTTCAGGTCTCTACGTTCTGTCTTCCCAGTCTGTGTTAAGTTTATGTGTCTAGAGTTCAGTCTGTGTGTTTCCTGTTTTACTTTGAAGGTCTATGTCTCTTGTCAGTGTTTCTAGTTTAACTTCCCTTGTCTTGTCCTGCCTAATTACTCCAGCTTTTCTCCTGCTTGTTGCTGGTTTGGCTGTGTTGTCTTCCCACATCTCCCTGCGTCTCTGTTTAAAGGTTTCAGGTCTGTTTTTGTTAGTTTTTCCAGTATGGGTTATCTGAGGTTCTGCACACGCCATCTCCACTGCGGTTTGTACCTTCACCGTTTCAATAAAGCTCACTCACTTCACAGCAGTGTCTGCATCTTGGGTCCTTTATTAAATTCACAGCAATACTGACCCAGCCAAGGTCCAGATCGGACCTTAAGAGAGCCGTGCATGAACCAGTGTCCACAAACTTCAATGAAGTGAGACAGTGCTGCAAAGAGGAGTGGGGCAAAATTCCTCAACAACAATGTGAAATAGTCATATAAAAGATGGTTACAAGATTGTAACTTCAGGTTATTGCTGATTTCATTACATTCTACTAAATCAGGGGAAGTTCTCCAGAGGCCTGGTAATGAACTAATCATGTGGTTCAGGTGTGGTGACCCAGAGTGAGATCTAAAACCTGCAGGACACCGGCTCTCGAGGACTAACGTTCCCTACCCCTGTACTAAATAGGGATGGACTTTCTATGATATACTGTGGAT
This sequence comes from Rhamphochromis longiceps, assembly GCF_057381845.1. Taxonomy (NCBI): domain Eukaryota; kingdom Metazoa; phylum Chordata; class Actinopteri; order Cichliformes; family Cichlidae; genus Rhamphochromis; species Rhamphochromis longiceps. Next base: position 287,293 of record NC_140571.1, on the reverse strand, counting down.
TTTCCACATGCATGGCATGATGCAATATGCCATAAGGTGTTCTTCATAATTCAACTAAAAATGGTAAATGGCCTGTATTTGTATAGCGCTTTACTAGTTCCTAAGGACCCCAAAGCGCTTCACACATCCAGTCATCCACCCATTCACACACTGGTGATGGCAGCTACATTAAAAGTCTGTTTGCTTTTTTATGTCTCACCCACACAGTCTATTGACCAGTCAGTGTCACTTCTGGTAACAAACCAAGATGGCAACACCCATAAACTTAAAGTTGAAGCTTCAAAACAAGACTTCACCAACAAATGATTCATGTCACGGAACCGAGGTCAGTCTGTTTTTCTTCCTCATAGAGAAACATCATAATTAAGACAGATGCTTATTGAATGTCATTCAAGGCAATTTGCTGACTCAACTCGTACCGTTCTTTGCCTTTTCTAGTTAAGTGCATGTGTAGTGATAGTAATAAATGCTAAGAATCGTTGCTCAGTAAATATAAATGTGAGTATAAACATTTTTTCTCTATTTGTTTGACTCTCTAACTAATCTTGGTTGGTATTGAGTACACGAATAATAATGTCAGCCCAAACTACAACAATAAAGCCCAGTGTTATAAGAAGTAGACTTCACAGTTACATGTTAATGGAAGCTGGAAACTATGGTAACTGTGACTAAAAACAAACAGCCCCATTTCCCCCTTGTTTCCATTAATGTTGATCACCGTCACTGAAGTACTCTGAACTTCCATCACTGCTTACAAAGACTTCCCAGTTTCTCCTTCACCCCCATCAATCATACTCTCCGGTGACTTTTCGCACTGGTTTACAGCTTAACATCTATCTCCCTTACAGCTCTCTGTGTAGCACTTATTGCTTCAGCCCATGGAAATCAACAAAAGCTATCTTGACACTGAGCCCATATCCACTTGGTGTGATCCAAAAAGCCCGAAACCAGATGTCGAGCTTCCATTTCATGGCGTCCTTTCTCATGAGCTGTGCCAACAAATACAAATCTTCAAAACCCAAATGTTTAATTTGCTGCTGATGCAACAATTGAGTGATAGCTGCACATTTAAACTCCTTCATTGACACACATTCCGAAGGCTCGATTTGTTTCATGAAAATTCTGAGCGGCTTAGCAGAGTTTGGTTAGAGTCTTACTTAGTTTTGAACAAGCGTGTTTAGCAGGGTGGATCAAGAGCATGCTTTGTGAATAGATGAATAAAACCCACAAGTTTGTTTGTTACACCATGTTGTTCAGTTCTGCTGTCAAGGGAGCAGACAGGAGTCACAGAGAGTCTGTGTGTTTTAATGTAATCTTCCCTCGGACGAGTGAAGCTTCACTTTCTGGCAGTGACTGACGTTTAACTGCACATCTAATCCTGAGAGATGTTAATAGAAGATGAAGAGGTGCAATTTCAATAGCACATTTCAGTGTTTCTACATAAGTGTTTCAAATTGCAGAAAGAGTTCATGGGCCACACTGTCCCATATTTATAAAACATAATGTTTTTATTAGTTTATTTTCCAAAGCCATTCAGATTGCACTGTACAGATTACACAGATTTTTTTTCTCAGTAGCAAGAATTTGGTCATCGTGTCAGTCTTTAATCCTAGAACTTAAAGTTGTTCAGTTAAAAAAAAAAATTCAGATTAGGAGTGGTTACATTATGCGCAATTTGAAGGGAAGATATTTGGCTTTGCCTTTGACTCTTGATCCTTCATGTGCCAGCGCAGCAGTGAGTTTTGCAAAAATATTCTTGGCAACAGATGAATCAATATCACTTCCTATTGCAAAATGGGAAGCGGATTTATCAGTTAACTTAGACCTAAACTTCTGGTCTCAGATTTGCTTAAAAACCTTTCATCTAATTAGAAATCCCAGTCTTCAATTAATTCAATACAAAATATTACATAGAGTGCACTATACAGGTCATCGGATGTTCAAGATGGGCTTTACGTCTACCAACAACTGCTCACACTGCCAAACCAATTCACCGGACAATTATATCCACGCTCTTTGGTTCTGTCCACCAGTTCAGAAGTTTTGGCGCGAGATATGTGAAGACTTATCGAAGTGTCTGAAATGTAACATTCCAACTTCCCCCTTAGTGTGTTTGTTGGGCAGCTTAGATAATGTCACTTCAGAAAAGAATATCGCCCATATGATCTTCACTGCCCTATGCATAGCCAAGAAAACAGTCCTCATGAACTGGAAAAATAAAAATTATCTTAATTCTAACCAATATAGAAATTATCTATTAGATTACATTAGTCTTGATACAGCCTCTGCCACCACATCAGATCAATTGCTCTGGGCTCCTTTGATCAGCTCCATCACCTAGTGCGGGTGGGGGGTCATAGTTTGGTCCCGCCTTCACTGTTGTGATTGGTGTGGGGGTAGGGACAGGCTTAGGGCGTCGGGGGGTTCCCCGGAGGCATCTTTTGTGTGGGCGGGTGGGTGCATGGGGGCCCAGCCCTGGAGCAGGGTGCCGCCGGTGCATCGAGCCACCTGGGGGGCTCTTCAACTGGTGGGGGAGATTGTCACATCTTGCAGGAGCTTTCCTCTCCTCAGGAGCTCTCTCTGCAGGAGGGGGAGATACAGGAGAGGTGGAGGAAGATCTCAGCCTGGGTGTTTATTGTCTTATGTAGTCTGGAAGATGAGTGGATGGTGGGGTGGGTGCAGTTTTCTCTGTGGTGGGGTTGGGTGGACTGTCCCGGGCTCTGTGGGGCCGGGGGGCGCTGCTGCACTGGGCCCCGGTCTGGATGGGCCTGGGCCCCCTTTCCCTGGCGGGTCGCGGAGTATGGGGGTGCCTACTGGGGTCATCGGGGGAGCTGGCCCCAGGGAGGGGTCACTTGCCCCTCCCTTCCTTCCCTCCCCATCTCCAGCTGCCTCCTTCTTCCCGCTCCACCACAACCACCCACACATGCAGGGCCTTGGAGTAGGGGTATGTCACCAGGGTGCAGAGGAGGCTACCCCCCCCCCCCCCCCCCCTCTGTCCTCTTCTGGCTGCCTCTGCCTCAATTTTATCCCACAACTTAGACATTCACATTACTCACACTCTCATTACACATACATATAGGATCTTGGGGATGGGCACGCTACACGGACTCCAAAAGACCATCAGGGTGTACACCTCACCCCTGGCGTCGTTGCCCACCTCTCAATTTTAAATACACGTAGACATTGAGGGCTAGCAGGAGGGACCATGCGCTTACCTGCTGCTCTCTGGCAGGTAGCTCCATGCCCTCCTGGGTTTTAAATAGAGATGGCACGATACCACTTTTTTATGTCCGATACCGATACCGATATCATAAATTTGGATATCTGCCGATACCGATATGAATCCGATATAGTGTTTTTTAACCAACAAAACTGTTTTTTAAAATATCTTGCTGCATTTTGCAAGTCTGCAAGTTCATACTCAAGTTTAAAACAACAACTACACTAAAGCTATTCTGTTATACCTGTATACAAAAAAAATATTTCATAGTTCAGCAATACTGATCAATCTAATAAACTTAAACCTACACCATCCTCCCTATTCTGGTATTTTAAAGAGTACTTAGTGTAAATATTAAGCAACCTAACTAATAGGGTTCCAACTCCCAGCAACAACAAAAATAAATAAATAAAAAATAGGGAACCACCCCTCACGCTCCACCTCATGATGCTTAATCGACGTAATCAACCTTAATTTGATGCAGTGCGAAAAAAATGCACAGAAATCAATTATTTTTCAAGAAATATTAAATAGATTCAACATCTTTCTTCAACAAAATTGCAGACTGCACAGATGGTACCTTCCCAAAGGAAAAAGTACTATAGCTTACTAGGGTATATATATTAGACTTAATAGTCACTATATACAGTAATTGACTTCTATTCATTTTACATCAAATTAAAACTTTGGGTGTCAGATAATTATTTATTAAAAGCTCGACATTTTAAATGAGAATAAGAAAGAAAAGTATGTCTTTGTGCCCCTTTTCCCTGTTAATGCCCTATCGGCCCCCCTGGCTAAACTTTGCTAGATCCACCCCTGCACAGTTACCAGCCGTCAGCTACGCAGAAAAAGATCCTTGAGTAGAAAGTAAGATTAAATAAATTCTAACAACAGCTTATCAAGCTTAAACGTTCTGCTGTTGTTCAGCCGCTGGTTTCCTCTTTCTGGTGCAAAGTGGGCCAAAAGCAAACTAGAGACACGGACTCCCGACAGAAAAGCCGATCAGCTGATCATTAAGCAGTTTCATGATTGAAGTAGCAGCCGGAGAGCGAGAGGCAGTCGCTCGTTAAGCTTAACGCAGGAATGCTTTACAAACATTCAGAGATGGACTTACACACTTGCTTTACTTCTCTCGGGATAACTTTGTCGGAGATGAAATGCCGGGTTGCTAGCGAAGCTCCAAATGCTATCCAGACCACCGACAGGTCCCGCATGCCACAGCCGCTCTATCACGTGATGCATACTGCTCTGACGTGCTAACGTTCTGAGGTGAGTTACGGCGTGTTGCAAGTTTTGTGAGGTGCTTTCGTGATATTTAATGGATCGGATTACATTTTTTATTTTTCTCCGATATCCGATCCAGTAATTTAGGTCAGTATCGGACCGATACCGATACGTAATATCGGATCGGTCCATCTCTAGTTTTAAATGCACCTTAGAACACATATGCATCAACACTACAATGAGCGGGTGGAGGGAGGTTTGGAGTCTTCTCTCACCCCCATTCTCTGCGACCTGCTGGAGCGGGGGGGCTAGGAGGAGGAGTTGGCCGTCCGACTGCGGTCTGGAGTGTGGGGCCTCCCTGCTGCTGCGGAGTCGGGGCGGTCTGCCTCCCCCCACCGCAGGGAAAAGGGTAACACCACCTGGGTCTGGGTCCAGTTCCCCCCTCCAGGGGCAAGGGTACCTAGACCCGGTTCGTAGAGTACGCTTGGGGAGTGTGATCGTGTGTACAGCGTCTCTTTATGTCTGTCTCCACGTTGGTTGAGTGTGGAGTAAGTGTATATGAGAGCATGAGGGTGGGAATGGATGTTTGTGTCTGTGTGTGCCTGTATGTCTGTGTCTATATGTCAGGTTGGGTGTCAGGCGCCACCTCTCTGGGGACATCTCAGGCCCTCCAAGGTTTGGAGGTCTATCTCCCCCCACCACCACTTCCCATGCCAGTGGCGGACTCCCTCAGACATCGGTGCGTTGGTGGTTCTTTGTGTCTGGGGATGGGCGTCCAGGTACACACCGGCTCACTCCTTGGCGGCCGCTTATCGGGGCCTGGAGCCTGGGGCTCGCTCGGGCCATTTCAGAGGTGGGGTGCCCCCGGCCTCTCGGCCTGGGGCTCGGTCACTCAGGCACAGTTGGCTGCCGGCGGAACTCACGGGCGCGTCACTGCAACTCCCCCTGGCTTCTGCTCCGCGGCTGCTGAGTGAGCCCTCATCTGGGACTCTCCTCAGCTCTTTCTGGGACAGTGGCGCGGCTGCCCCTCTGTTGGTCTTCCTTGGTCTCTTGTGTTCTGGGGGCTTCTGGATGTCTGGAGTTTTGATCTCCTCCATACCTGCTTCATGCCCTGGAGGACGGGGCTGTGGCTCCCCCACACCCTCTAGCAGATCATTACATGAAGGAACCTTTTAAAAACAAGCGCGTCCATGCTCACAGGTGTACACACGGGTGATCACACCCACAAACTACACCCTTTTTGGCTCCTACCTCAAAGCACACTGTGTGCTGTTGATCTTATGTGCTGCACAATAATATTTAATATTTAGTATTTACTGTCATATTCCCATATATCATTGTGATGTTGTTTATTCTATTACTCTTGTTCTCTTCTGCTTGTTTTCTTTTTTCTTTCTCAACAGGTGATCAATATATGCATTTTTTTTTCTGCCCGTTCTGTTGGTTTTTGTTTTTTGCCCTTCTCCCCCGTCCCTCTTCTCAGCTGTTTCTCTTTCCCTCTTTCTTTCTCCCCTTCTTTCCTCCTGTCAAGTCTGTCCCGTATTCAACAAGTGAAAATAAAATAAACAATAAAAGGTGAATCAAATGGACCATTACGGCAAGGCTGGGATGGTCAATTTGGTAAAGTAAATCCGTTGGGCATTTTTCTTTGCCTTTAGACAATAATTCTGATGGCAAAAGAACCAAACGGGACAGGCAAAAAAAAAGAGAAAAAAAAATATATTCTTGGCAGTGTCATGTTTTGGCTGTGTGCAGGCAAGAGAAGGACCCAAACGCAAAACTCACCGAGACAAAAGTGAACTCAAAACACTGCTTTATTGCAGGCTCGGAAAGGAAACAAAGAACAAAACCAAACTGGGGAAAACTACAAATAACTCATACATGAAAACACATGGCAAACCCCACAGCTATGAGGGAGACTACAACACTGACAAAGAGAAACACAGGGCTTAAATACACAGAGGGATAACGAGGGAATGAGACACAGAAGGAGAGCACAGCTGGGAGTAATCAGGCTGGACGAGACAAGGGAAGCAAAACTAGAATCACTGACATGAGACATGGACCTTCAAAGTAAAACAGGAAACACACTGACTGAACTCTAGACATGCAAACTTAACAGCAACTGAGAAGACAGAACATAGGGACCTGAAACATGGGACAGAAAGGCACAGTAGACACAACGTGGACATAACAACGCCACAAGGAAAGAGTAAAACAAAACACAGAACCTCTTAGAAAATAAAATAGGAAACAATGAAACGCAGACATGACTACATGAACTTGACAACATAACAGACATGAAACACATGAAGGGCAAGGGAGACTTAACAGGGGTTGGAAGACACAAGGGGAATCTAACAACAAAGAACTAGAAAAACTCATGAGCTTAATCATATAAACATCCAAATAAACTAAACTGAAAACACTGGGTCATAAGACCCAGGATCGTGACAGGCAGTAGTATTAGGAATCTGCAGGTTCAATAAAATTTGTGTTTTTTCTGACTTGGACTGGTTTGGAAATAACCCCCAAATACACTCAGTTAAACTGTTGGAGGAAGGTATGCAGTTACTTGTAATGCGTTACTGTAATCCGATTACTTTTTTCAAGTAACGAGTAAAGTAAGGGATTACTATTGCAAAAATGGTAATTAGATCACCGTTGCTTTCCCGTAAGCACGCTGCGTTACTGCGTTACTCAAACCATGATTTTTTTTTGCGAGAGTGTCTCATGACAGTGACGTCTGTGAGTGCGGCGTTTGTGACAACAGCTGTGTGCAGATCAACAATGGATAATATATCGAGTGCGGGAGAGTATGAGCGTGCAGCGTTTAAAGCGTGGAAGTACTGACCTTACTTTGAGTTTGATTCCATAAAAAGTGACAAAAACATTAGTGTCCGTTGTAAATCATGTTTTTAAAAAGTTTTTAAAAGTAACTAAGTAATTAATTACTTTTGAAAATAAGTAATCAGTAAAGTAATGGGATTACTTTTTTGGGAAGTAATCAGTAATTAGTTACTAATTACTTTTTTCAAGTAACTTGACCAACACTGAAGATATGTGAGGATGTTTTCAAAGCAGAAAATGACTGCGCTACAGAGGAATAAATATCAGTGCTGAAAGACTTAACTGGAAACATCTTACCTACAACACATAATACTATTTTTGCTAAAATATGAGATCAATTCTAAGCATGTAAGCCTACACACAAACACAAATATGAACACACATTTTCTCATTTCCTGGCATGAGAGATATGCTGGGGTGTCAGGCGAACTCATGTTTGCATGAGTAGCACACCCTCATCTGCTTTCACTTATTCTCATCAGCTGCATGTCTTGACCCTGGCACCCAACACAGCTTGCAACATGGCTAGAGGAGATATCCACACTTAGATCCAAATCTTTGCAGAATGAGTAGAACTGGATTGTGTTTAATCATCTCTTTCTTAGTCATTTTGTGCCACATTCATCCTTTGACCTGTGTCGTTTCACAGCCTTTATTTAGCTTTCAGTTTACACTAGCAATCCATGAAACATCCAATAGTGTATATCTTACGCTTCATATCATTAACAGCACAATAATTGTTTCATTCAGACTGAAAATACATATAATTGTCAGAGTTCTGGCAAGGACCTTGTTAGGGTGTTTAGTCTTACTGCTGCAGTTGCTGTGTTTGAATGGGAAGTGTTAATGTATCATATCATATCGTCTTGATGCATTCTCAATCATCCAGGTAAGTAAATCTCCAAAGGTTGATTGTCCTTTGGAGAGTTAACTTTGAATCAACCTTTGGAGATTAACGTATCATCGTTTTTCTTCCTTTGAGATGTGATGTAAATATTTGTTGCTTGAAACGGATGGAAAATTGTCAGGCCTGCTCTGCAGCTCTAGTTTTGGCTCGGCGGCAGAAGCGTGACTTATGAATGTGACAACAACAGTTGCTTTAAAGTGCTTTATATTGTAAGGTAAAGACTCTACAACCAGTGTTCCCTCTAATTTTTCATGTGTCTGAGTGAACGCACAAACTCCCTGAGCGGTCCCTTGGACCACTGTGAGCAACATCAGATGTGAGCACTGTGGTCACGCCAGTATCGAATCCATCCAAGTTACATGGTTTATTAAAATAATTAAATTACAGCATTTACATTTATGTTAGACTACTTTAAATTAACTGCTTTAGCCCACTTACAATGAAATTTTAAAAAAAAATCTTGTTCATGACCTGTGTAGCATATTAACACTATTGGAAGGAAAAATAACTTGAACTCCAATTTTGAAAACACAAATTTTTTATTTTTTTTTAAATAAAGCTCTGACTTGTATTATGAGTCTGTGGTCTGGGAGAGAGTCTGTAACTCTGTCTGCAAAATACAGTAAATAATGACCAATGCTGGGCAATTAATTATATAGTTACTTCTTCAAAAAAGTAACTGTAACAAGTAACAAACAACAAAGTTTTTTGCAGCTGTTTACCTAAAATGCTGCCAAGTCATTTTTTAAAACAAACATTACAAAATATTTACAGAACAATCAGCTGTTCTGCATCAAATCTGATGCCACACAAATTTTTTGTGCCACTACAAAAAATAATTTCTGTCCACTATGAGATAAATGCAAGGCTCGTGATGACGCAGCATACGTGCCCTTACAATGAAACAGTGCCTCCTTGTGGTGACAACTTAAATACTCTCTCTCTCTGTTAAACCATAATACTGTTAAACACACTGTACAACATGAGTACACACAATGAATATCTTAACACCCCCTCTTGTACTCAGGTTGCTGGAATCGAAAGAAAAGTTGTACAATAAACAGTTGTACAATCTCTACCACACTTCCTTTTTTCTTTTTCTCTCTTTTTTCCTTTTAAGCACCAAACATAACGTTTGCAAACTTTGCTTAGAAACAGGTTTGGTCATGACATCTGCAACCATTGCTTCAGTAGTGCACTATAACAGACACATTTTCCCTTCATTTACAATGGACCTTGCAAAATGATATTTAATGTCCACATGTTTGCACCTCTGTCGGCTCACAGGGTTTTTAGCCAGGGCAATTGTTCCCTGGTTGTCCTCGTACACTATTGTTTGAGTGTATTTGTAGTCATCTATACCTTTCAAAAGCTGTTCTAAATATATACACTCTCGCATTGTGGAAGCCAGAGCCATATACTCTGCTTCACAGGTAGAGAGCGCCACAGTGGGCTGTTTCTTGGTCTTCCATGAAACTAAAGAACTGTTGTTACATAGATGTACACAGTAACCACTAGTGCTGCGTCTGTCGGCGGTGTCACCTGCCCAGTCAGCATCACTGTAGACTACTACTACTAGACCCAAATTTTTATCTGTGTTTCTCCTGAAACACAACTTCTTATCTTTGGACCCTTTGAGATATCTCAACGCATGTTTCACAGTTCCCCACTGTTCTTCTGTAGGCTCTTCCAGACTACATAAGACAATAAACACCCAGGCTGAGATCTTCCTCCACCTCTCCTGTATCTCCCCCTCCTGCAGAGAGAGCTCCTGAGGAGAGGAAAGCTCCTGCAAGATGTGACAATCTCCCCCACCAGTTGAAGAGCCCCCCAGGTGGCTCGATGCACCGGCGGCACCCTGCTCCAGGGCTGGGCCCCCATGCACCCACCCGCCCACAACCCTGGCAACACACCAACCAGGACCCAAGGCCCCGAGGTCCGGTCAGGGTCCCAGCCCAGAGACGGAGCGCCCCCAGAACCTCACGCCCATTCCAGACCCACCCAGGGGCAGCCAGGCTACCAGGTCAGTAACCCACGTCCGTCAGCACAGACCCTCCCCTAGCCCCGCTGCACGCAGCCGCGAGGAAACAGTCACCTGAGAGCCAACAGAGCCCCTAACCGGACATGACCGCTACCCCGGGTTGAGCCCCCTAAGGAAGATGCCTCCGGGGAACCCCCCGACGCCCTAAGCCTGTCCCTACCCCCACACCAATCACAACAGTGAAGGCGGGACCAAACTATGACCCCCCACCCCCACTAGGTGATGGAGCTGATCAAAGGAGCCCAGAGCAATTGATCTGATGTGGTGGCAGAGGCTGTATCAAGACTAATGTAATCTAATAGATAATTTCTATATTGGTTAGAATTAAGATAATTTTTATTTTTCCAGTTCATGAGGACTGTTTTCTTGGCTATGCATAGGGCAGTGAAAACCATATGGGCGATATTCTTTTCTGAAGTGACATTATCTAAGCTGCCCAACAAACACACTAAGGGGGAAGTTGGAATGTTACATTTCAGACACTTCGATAAGTCTTCACATATCTCGCGCCAAAACTTCTGAACTGGTGGACAGAACCAAAGAGCGTGGATATAATTGTCCGGTGAATTGGTTTGGCAGTGTGAGCAGTTGTTGGTAGACGAAAAGCCCATCTTGAACATTCGATGACCTGTATAGTGCACTCTATGTAATATTTTGTATTGAATTAATTGAAGACTGGGATTTCTAATTAGATGAAAGGTTTTTAAGCAAATCTGAGACCAGAAGTTTTGGTCTAAGTTAACTGATAAATCTGCTTCCCATTTTGCAATAGGAAGTGATATTGATTCATCTGTTTTAGAAAGCATTCTGTATATTTTGGATAGTAATTTGGGGGTTTTAAGAGTAAGAAATTGAACCACACTTGGTGGTGTTTGTAGTTCAACTTGACCCGGTTTAAATTTCTTTTTTACTATGGATTTAATTTGTTGATATTCTAAAAATCTTTTCTTGTTGATCCCATATTGTGCAACTAGTCTGTCAAATGGAATAAATTCTGTTCCCTCTAATATATGTTCTAAGTATTTAATTCCTTTACAACTCCATTCTGGGAAATTAATCATATTATTGTTTTGTAATATGTCAGGGTTATTCCAGATAGGTGTACGTTTGCATGGGATTAATGAAGACGCCGTCAATTTTAGAAACTCCCACCATGCTATCAGAGAAGAGCTGATGTTGATGCTTTTAAAGCATTCATGTCGTTGGATGTTTGAGCTGATAAATGGTAGGTCTGAGATCTCTAGACTATTGCAAAGTGCTTGTTCTACATCTAGCCAAGGTTCATCTAAGAGGGTATGTTTTAGCCATCCTGAGATAAACTGAAGCCTGTTGGCTAAGAAGTAGTGCTGAAAGTTAGGCAGTTCTAGTCCTCCTTTATCCTTGGTCTTTTGTAGTGTTTTTAAGCTTATACGTGGGTTTACAGTTCTATGTTTCTTGTGACATTGTTACACATCCATCAGACTGAGTGAAATCAATACCCAGAAAATGCTTAAGTCTGCCCAAGTCTTTCATCTTAAATTTGACTGAAAGCATTTCTTTCACATCCTTCATTACCTTTTCATTGCCAGCAGCAATTATCAGGTCGTCCACCCAGATGATCATAATCACCATGCCATGTTTAGTCTCTTTGGTATAAACACAGTGGTCTGCTGGGTTTTGCCTGAAACTGTTCGCTGTTAGGTATTCATGCAAGATCCTATTCCAGTTGCGACCAGATTGTTTTAACCCATACAAGGATTTTTGTAATCTACAGACCTTCTCCCTCTTCATAACCTTCTGGCTGATCAATGTAGATTTCATAATCAATGGGACCGTGTAAATACGCTGTCTTCACATCCATTTGATGGAGTAACAGGTTCTCCTGCGCTACTTTCTGTAACAAAACTCGTATGCTGGTTAAGTTGGCTGTTGGTGAGAATGTCTCTCCATAATCTATCCCCAACTGTTGGCTGTAACCCTTGGCTACGAACCTTGCCTTGTACAGGGAGTGCAGAATTATTAGGCAAGTTGTATTTTTGAGGAATAATTTTATTATTGAACAACAACCATGTTCTCAATGAACCCAAAAAACTCATTAATATCAAAGCTGAATGTTTTTGGAAGTAGTTTTTAGTTTGTTTTTAGTTTTAGCTATTTTAGGGGGATATCTGTGTGTGCAGGTGACTATTACTGTGCATAATTATTAGGCAACTTAACAAAAAACAAATATATACCCATTTCAATTATTTATTTTTACCAGTGAAACCAATATAACATCTCCACATTCACAAATATACATTTCTGACATTCAAAAACAAAACAGCGACCAATATAGCCACCTTTCTTTGCAAGGACACTCAAAAGCCTGCCATCCATGGATTCTGTCAGTGTTTTGATCTGTTCACCATCAACATTGCGTGCAGCAGCAACCACAGCCTCCCAGACACTGTTCAGAGAGGTGTACTGTTTTCCCTCCTTGTAAATCTCACATTTGATGATGGACCACAGGTTCCCAATGGGGTTCAGATCAGGTGAACAAGGAGGCCATGTCATTAGTTTTTCTTCTTTTATACCCTTTCTTGCCAGCCACGCTGTGGAGTACTTGGACGCGTGTGATGGAGCATTGTCCTGCATGAAAATCATGTTTTTCTTGAAGGATGCAGACTTCTTCCTGTACCACTGCTTGAAGAAGGTGTCTTCCAGAAACTGGCAGTAGGACTGGGAGTTGAGCTTGACTCCATCCTCAACCCGAAAAGGCCCCACAAGCTCATCTTTGATGATACCAGCCCAAACCAGTACTCCACCTCCACCTTGCTGGCGTCTGAGTGGGACTGGAGCTCTCTGCCCTTTACCAATCCAGCCACGGGTCCATCCATCTGGCCCATCAAGACTCACTCTCATTTCATCAGTCCATAAAACCTTAGAAAAACCAGTCTTGAGATATTTCTTGGCCCAGTCTTGACGTTTCAGCTTGTGTGTCTTGTTCAGTGGTGGTCGTCTTTCAGCCTTTCTTACCTCGGCCATGTCTCTGAGTATTGCACACCTTGTGCTTTTGGGCACTTCAGTGATGTTGCAGCTCTGAAATATGGCCAAACTGGTGGCAAGTGGCATCTTGGCAGCTGCACGCTTGACTTTTCTCAGTTCATGGGCAGTTATTTTGCGCCTTGGTTTTTCCACACGCTTCTTGCGACCCTGTTGACTATTTTGAATGAAACGCTTGATTGTTCGATGATCACGCTTCAGAAGCTTTGCAATTTTGAGACTGCTGCATCCCTCTGCAAGATATCTCACTATTTTTGACTTTTCTGAGCCTGTCAAGTCCTTCTTTTGACCCATTTTGCCAAAGGAAAGGAAGTTGCCTAATAATTATGCACACCTGATATAGGGTGTTGATGTCATTAGACCACACCCCTTCTCATTACAGAGATGCACATCACCTAATATGCTTAATTGGTAGTAGGCTTTCGAGCCTATACAGCTTGGAATAAGACAACATGCATGAAGAGGATGATGTGGACAAAATACTCATTTGCCTAATAATTCTGCACCCCCTGTATTTGTTGTTTCCCCTCAATGTCACTCTTAACGGAATAACCCCCCCCTCCACTGTTTTCTTTCCCTTTGGCAAAGTGGTTAGGGTGAAAGTGTCATTTTCCCATAACAAGTGAATTTCTTCATCCATGGCTTTGATCCAGTTCTTTGAGTTAGCTGATTCTATGGCTTCCTTAAATGTGTTTGGGACACCACACACTGCTCTGTAGCAGTAGTCTATGGTAGTGTGGATCCCATTGCTGCCACTGTTGGCAGCTATAAAGCCATTTAATTATTGGTTTTCTTCTCTCCCTAATAGGATACCTTTTGTTGACAGATCCATCACTTGCCACACTTGACCCTTTTCGTTCACGCTCATCAGGTATACCACTTTGTGGACTTTTGTCCGTCACAATGGGTTCTGAAACCTCTTCATTGTCTTTGTCACCTTTCTCTGAAGGTCTGTTAGCCATAGCCTGTCTTACTCTGCTACAGTCATCATTTAGTTCTCCCTCATCTGTCTGTGTTTGTCTTTCTACATTTACTTTGCTCACAAACTTAACAAGTCTATGTTTCTGAACTTTCTCAGTTTCAGGGTGGTAAACTAAGTAGGCGGGACTGTTCTTATCATAACCTATAAAGAAACCTTGGTCACATTTTGAATCAAGTTTCCCCTTGTCCTGTTTGTATGCATAGCACACAGACCCAAATTTCTGCATCTTTGACAAGTCTGGCTTTTTACCTGTCAGCATTTGGTAGGGTGTTTTCCCTGTTTGCTTATTAAAGCATCTGTTCCGTGTTACAGCAGCAGTTTGAATGGCATAGTTCCATAGGCATTTCGGTAGCTGATTCTCAATTAGCACGCACTTGCTCATCTCGAAAAGAGTACGCCATCCCCTCTCGGCTGTACCGTTCTGATGGGGTGAGTACGGGGCTGATGTCTCATGCTTAATGCCATTTTTTCTTAACAGGGTTTGGAAATCTCTGCATGTGAACTCTGTGCCATTGTCTGATCTAATGCATTTTACATTGCCATATGGTGCAACATCCGCTAGAAATTTCTCTGTTGCCTGCACTGTATCAATTTTCGTCTTCAGGAAATATACAAACACTGAGTTTGAATAATCATCAGTGAATGACTGTACATATTTGTACCCATCAATAGATTCAGTGGCTATCGGACCCGCTAAATCTGTGTGTACCATTTGTAAAGGAGCCTTTGCTCTTGTATCAGGATCTCTGTTTCGGGTTTGTGCAAACTTTCCCTGGATACACACTTCACATTCCTGGTCAGGTCTATCGCTTCTCCCCTTAATCTGCATACCATTAACCACACCTTGCAATCTTACTACATCTTCATAGTTGCAATGACCTAATATCTCATGCCATGCCTGTATGTTATGACAGGTGTTACACTTATCATTACCCTCAACTTCAGTCTGCAAATAGTACAACTTGCCATACACATGAATGTTAAAGTTGGGGTGGCTGTAGCTCAGGTGGCAGAGCAGGTCAGCCACTAATCAGAAGGTCGGTGGTTCAATCCCAGGCTGGATCCTCCTGGCTGCATGCCAAATATCCTTGGGCAAGATACTAACCCCGTGTTTGCCTACTGGTGGTGGTCAGAGGGCCCGGTGGCGCCAGTGTCCGGCAGCCTCCCCTCTGTCAGTGCGCCCCAGGGCAGCTGTGGCTACAATGTAGCTTACCATCGCCAGTGTGTGAATGGGTGAATGACTGAATGTAGTGTGAAGCGCTTTGGGGTCCTTAGGGACTAGAAAAGCGCTATACAAATGCAGGCCATTTACCATTTAGTACCGTCTTTGTGGGTCAACATGTCCTGCCCTTGTTTAAAGGTGACTGTTGCTCCTAATGCAGTGGCTGACTTTACGGAGAATATGTTCTGGGGGTATGATGGAATAAACAGCGCATCTTTCAGCGTTGCTTTGCGTCGCTGGCCTGTATTGTTAATCAGGAACACCTCTGCGTCCCCCTCTCTGTTGGGCGATGCCTCTGCCCTGGGTACCGTCTGCCAGTTCCACGCTGTGTGACTCCGGTCTGAACGCGTTGTCGAAGCTTTTGAACTTGGCGATGTTGTTAATGATGTGTGAGGTAGCCCCATTGTCCACCAATAGGCCTTTCTCCTCAATGCTGTATGCTGACTGCTGGACTTTGATGTCTATGCCCTTAATCCTGAAGGCATAATCTGGCGTTTCTGCTTTGGATCCGTTGCCAGTCTCATCTGCGACCTTCCGCGCACCATCTTGTTTGTCTTTATGTCTACAGGTGGTATCACTGTGTGTGTTGCTTTTGCAATGACACCACGTCCTCCGTCTACATACTTTTGGCCTTTTAGTCCACACTTGAAACACATAATGTCCACATCGCTCTTGTGTCTGCATTGTGCGCTGGATCTCATGTGCTCACGCCCGGTTCTTCCTCCTGTTTTCATTACGTTGTCACTGCACTCCGAAGCGCTTGACTTCTTCAGTGTCTTCAAAACTCCGTAGCTTTGTTTTGAACTCAGCAAATGTCATATCGTCTTTATCGTGGGTAACGTGTATTGCAAATGGTTTAAATCTTTCAGGTAGTCCTTTTAAAACCATAGCAATCAATAATCTATCACCTAAAGTTTCACCTGCATTGCAGTCCTGTAATGGCGGCCTCTGCTCTGATGACATAGTCTGTGACAGTCTCTTTCCTCTTTTTCTGAGGCGATGTCAGCGTGGTGTACAGGCTTCCCCTTTCCAGCGTAGTAGTCCCTCAATATTTCTAATGCTCTTCTCCCATTATCAGGGGCATCTCTCATAATCAGTGAGAGGCTTTTATCGTCCAAAAATTGGGATTACCTCGGCGTAAGCATCAGCGTTCTTCTTACCGTCTGCCGCTACTTCAGCCTCACTGTTCGGTTCCTTCAGAACAGTGTCTTTTAACCCCAACAAGTGCAAATATCCTAGCATCTTAGTTGGGTGTCCAGGTACACACCGGCTCACTCCTTGGTGGCTGCTTATCGGGGCCTGGAGCCTGGGGCTCGCTCGGGCCACTTCGGGGGTGGGGTGATGAATGATAAGACGATGTCAGAGGAATTGGTGCGCAATTAATCGTCACTCACCAATCAGTGCTTCTGCTCTCTACACACCGTTCGCGCGATCGCAAACTGACAGTGAAAGCAAAAAAACAAGCAGAAATTCAAACGCAATTTTAATACGTCACATATTGTGTCACGGCCAGGCGGATCAGCTGCACGCTGATCAGCCCTCTCTGTTTCTCTTCTCTCTCACCAGGGCGGAACTCACTGTGGGTTCACGCCCTCGGCCCACGCCCTCATGGGCCGAGGGTGTAACCTTGTCTCATTAAGGGGAGCAGCATTTAAGCCAGGAGGTGACTGCTGTTCGTCGCTGGATCGTTGTCTACCACGCGTTAGTGAAGTCAAGCTACAGCAAGTTTAGTTAAGAGTGTTTTCCTCTGTGCGTCGTTCTTAACCCTGTCTCCCTGTCTACAGAGCTTCCTGGATTTTTCCCCGTGTGATTCCCGTGTGGCAGTGTCGGAGTGTGAGCCTGTGATCGTGTGAGTGGATATTCTGAAGAACGCGTGCTTTCCCTTGGACTTCCCTGGAGACCCCTTCTCCCCCCACTCAGCTGTATATAACACCCCCCCGCACATTCTTGTATATACACCTGGTGACTTGTAAATAAACCCTTCTTGTGAGCATCAGAACCGGAGTCCTGCGCTTGAGTCCTCCTCCAAACCGTAACATATTGACAGTGGCTCATCGATGCCAATGGCATAATTACTCAGCTACATTTTCGAAAGAATGCAAAAGCATTGACATATATTTTTCCTTCCTATGATAGCCCGACGGGCAGGGCTGAGATAGATTTTGGTAGCCCGACTGGAAAAATCGCTAGCCCCGGGACGTCGGGCTAGCGATTTTGCGAGCCCTGTAAAGGAGAACATCAAAAGCCTGATACCGGCAGGCCTGACAACAGGCGTTCTCTAGCATATCGAGACTATCTCTCCACACCATAACATATTCCATATGTACGGGGTACGACCCCCCTTGGTTGTGGCACCCGTACATATGGAGAGATAGTCGATAGTCTCTCACTAAGAGAACCAAGGTTACACTGTAACCATACGATGTATCACTCCTGTAACACCTGTAACATTTAGCAGTCGCCTCATTGTTCTGACATACAACAAAATTATTGACTTGACTACTTTAACTCCGAAATGACAACACAGGCACGGCTTCTTCAAGACGGGCGCTTCGCTGCATTTATTGAACGCCGTGAAAACTACAAACATAAAACACAAAGGCTTTAAGCGCTTCAGTCTATCAAAAGTAACACTTGTGCTTTAACAACAAAAATTACCTCGTGGCCGCCTGCCACTTCGGAGGTCTTAGAAGAATAGCTTTACAGTCTTGTGCATTCTAAATTAAAACATAAAATAATTAGAACACCATACATTACAAATTTTCACAATATTACAATACAGTTATGGCAAATGACAAATACCTTGTACCGCTGGTAGACTAACCAGGCCTTTGCAGATAGCTCGCTGAACTCCTTAGCGTGATTATTAAACGTGGGCTCACAGCCTATACTATCACGCCCAAACCTCGCGATAATAGCGGTGTAACAAAACTTGTTCTTTGTGACAAGATAAACACACCCTTACAATATTGACCGCAGAAACGTACAAGCAAGAACATTTTAACTGCTGGAACCATCTATTAAACTTCTTTATACATAAGCCATTTCTGTGACACTTACAACTACACACTAACTACACAAGATTTGCACTAAACGTTGCAAATTTCTCACATCTCAAAACACCGCCGCCACTCCTAAAACTTCCTCTCGTTTCTTAACAACTAAATGCCATGTTTTGATTGGTCGACATGGTACATTTTTCTACCAATGGGAAGGGGTGGGGGGTGTTCAGAGAGTTTAGAGTACCTTTGAGGGTTTTCCTTATAAAACGCAGTTTTTACCATTTCTTCCCGCAGTAAATATGAAGAGCAATAGTATTCAGGAGGAAAACCAAACATTGCATATTTTTTGATCATAACTCAACACAATTTAAAAACTGCTATAAAGTCCACACTTTTTCCATCAATTGTTCCGTCTGTCCTGCTCCAATGGTTGGAGATGTGAGATGTGTACGTTGTCATTAACGTGACTTCACTCCTCATCAGCCATGCCGCTTTGCTAGCTAAAACACCATTGTCGGCACATAAGGACGCTGTCATAGCCTGTCAACGATGTTGATTAGCTGCGTATACACAAATGTGAATCGCATCATTGGCTGGACTATGCGATAAGGTGGCATCGTTCTAATCCCAAATGGGAGCAGCCAGTCACTTACTGACTAACACTGCAAAACAGAATTGTTAAAGTTTTACTTTAATTTCATTTCAGGTTAGATTTTTTGTGTGTGTGCGCAACGCAGATTTTTTCTGCGCCGAGACTGTGCCAACAGTGCACAATTGTGCACGCGCACAGCTTAGAGGGAACATTGCCTACAACAATACAGAGAAAAACCTAGACAATCAGACGGCCCCCTATGAGCAAGCAAACACTTGGTGACAGTGGGAAGGAAAAACTCCCTTTAAACAAGAAGAAACCTCCAGTAGGACCAGGCTCAGGGAGGTGTAGCCATGTGCTGCAACCGGTTGCAGATGAGTAACTTTTTTATGGCCACACCCTTGCATGAAAATGTTGACAACTGTGTAACCACAGACACTTCTGCAGATGTCGTTCCTTGTTTTGGGTGCATTTGAATGAGGTTTTCAGATCTTCAGCAGTGTTGTTTCACCTTGTTTTTACCACTGAACAAGAGGCACCAGATGAACTTCACTTGTATCCAGTGATCAGGAAAAACTTTACACAAAAACAACTGTGAAAATATCTCCAAATGTTTGGCTTTGTGTTGTGTTATGTCCTTAAATTATTCAAGCAAAGATGTTTTGAGAAAAACTGTTTTTCCATATTCACTCAGTGTACTGACATTACAGAAGCATTACTGTCTAAAGGAATGCCCCAGCATGGCTCCTAAGTATAAACATGTTATTTTGTTGTGGTAGAGCAGGTCATTGGTAATGTCTTTGTCAGTAAAAAGGCTGTAAAACTCACAATGATTCAGACCTCTAGCTAGGAATAATTTAAGGCAGCCGCTTTTATGATGTGATCCACACTGAAAACTAACAATGCAGTGCTTCCTGGTTCGAAACACAGTATCTCTTTTATTTTCAGTTTTTGTAAAGTCATCAAATGGCACCTTTTTTGGTTTGTTTAACATCTACACTGCGACCACAAGCCCACAAAGACACTTATTTAACTTTGTACTGAGCAGTAATACAGGATCCTTGTAAGTTTGGAAATTCATGCATGCACATATTTTCTGTGTGTTAGGAATTAGTTCATGGTTTCTCTCCGACCTAAACCAGTTGCCTTTAAGCCCAGCAGGAATGAGAGGCACTGTTGTGGTTTTGAGCACAATGAGGTCATTTATTTTATCATCAAGCCTTCGTGCAAAGAATGTTTTCATGATTTTAACAATGGGAGATTTCAATCAATGAGAATCTGAAAACATGTTACAGCCGTTTTTTATTCCCCTGGTTGTTATGTCAACTCCCAGTGTATCTGCAGAACTGTCTTCAGTCTCTACTTTTATGCAGTTTCTACGGTAACAAAATCCTCTTAAACACCAAAACCAGGTGTTTATAATTAAGTCAACCACAAAAACTTGGAAAAATGTGGAAGTGACTCATCATAAAATCCATTTTAACTTAAAAAAAAAAAAAGCCAAAAATGTGATTAAGTAATTGAACTATTAAGAGTAAACCATAAACTAAGGTTTGGAAGTATTTAGTAGCAGATTTGAAGATCACAAAATGGTTTAAACCAGGGGTGCCCAATCCCAGTCCTCGAGAGCTACCGTCCTGCAGCTTTTAGATGCATCCTTGTTCCCACACACCCGAATCAAATGAATGGCTTGTTATCAGGCCTTTGCCAAACATGATGGCATGCTGAAGAGGTAATCAAACCATTTGATTCAGCTGTGTTGGAGTAGGGATGCATCTAAAAGCTGCAGGATAGTAGCTCTCGAGGACTGGGATTGGGCAGCCCTGGTTTAAACCATTAGTTTTATCAGTGGCCTGGGGTGATTTACAAAAAGTCTAACAGAGCTGCTAAAACTGTTAAGCTGACAGATCAGCAGTTTTATACCAGGCTGTCCTTATAGCAGTGTGACAAAAAGTCACCAGAAATTAATTTTCTGTGCAATTTTTTCGTGTGGATGGGCACAATGATCAACAATAAAGACAAATCAAGAATCTTGAACAAAGTTTTAAAAGAAGTGGCAAAACTGATCCATCCATCCATCCATCCATCCATCCACCTTCTTCCACTTATCCAGGGCCAGGCCACCTCCACCAGTTTGTCCAGGGGAGCACCAAGGCGTTCCCAGGCCAGCTGAGTGATATAATCTATCCAGCGGGCCTCCTCCCAATGGGACATGCCCAGAACACTTCACCAGGAGGCGCCCAGGAGGCATCCTTTCAGATACCTGAACCACCTCAACTGGCTCCTTTCAATGTGGAGGAGCAGCAGCTCTACTCTGAGCCCCTACCAGATGCCTGAACTTCTCACCCTATCTCTAAGAGAGAGGTCAGCCACCCTTCAGAGGAAGCCCATTTGGGTTCTTTTTTGACCTCCTGAATGACTTGTTGATGTGTTCTTGGAGTAGTCCAGTCACTCCTGGGAAGGGTCTCCACTCTTCCAATTATTCTCCATTCTTGGATAATGGCTCTCACTATGGTTCTCTGGTGTTCCAAAGTCTTAGAAATGGCTTTGTAACACTATCCAGACTGCTAGATGTCCATGACTTAGTTTCATCTGTTCCATCATCTGATCCTGAGTTTCCTCAGATCATGGCTTTATGTGTTGCTTTTAAGTTCTTTCACTTTGACAGATTCTGTTTAAGTGATTTCTTGACTCAACAGTTCTGCCAGTATTTATGTTGTGTGGCTGGTGAATTTCAATTTTACTTATTTAGCATTAAATCACAACAACATTTGCATCAACACACTTTACATTGTAAGGTAAAGCCTGTACAATAATACAAAGAAAACACAGAAACCCCTATCAATCATATGACCACCTTTGACCAAGAGCTTTGGTGACAGTAGGAAGAAAAAACCTTTTTAACAGGAAGAAACCTCTGACAGAACCAGGCTCAGGGAGGGGCATCCATCCCCTGTGACTGGTTGGGGTGAGGAGAGAAATTGTACTTAGGTTTCCATGTAGATTTGGACAGCCCCCCCCCCTTAATAAATGATCTCATCATTTAGAAACTCCATTCTGTATTTACTTTATGTATGTTTTTGTAAACGTAATTGTTTTTTGGTCTGAAAATATGCAAACAAAACCTAAGAAATCAGGAAGGGGACAAAGAGTTGTCTCTACTTTCTCAGACATCTGAGGTCTTTTAACATCTGTTGGACAATGCTTAAGATTTTTTATGTGTCTGTTGCGGCCAGTTCCATCCTCTATGCTGTTGCATACTGCAGCAGGAGGTTGAGGGTTACAGATGCCAACACACTCAAGAAACTGAAATTGAAACAAGGCCAGTAATGTTGTGCAGATGGAGCTGTAATCTCTTAAGTTGGTGTCGGAAAGGTGGATGTTGTCCAAGATGAGGACAATACTGGACAACACTTCCCACCCACTTATGATGTGCTGGCTAGTCACATGGACACGTTCAGTGAGAGACTGAGTCTGAATGCACCACTGAATGACACCGGATAGGATGCCATTCAGCGGTGATATCAATTGGGTATCTCTACTTTGTCTTACGTTTACATTTTATCCCAACAATCCACATGTTCTACTCCTTACATTCTCAAAACAGGCTTGCTATTTTAGGTTTAATGCAACTGACGGAAATTAATATTTCACGTCGAGTGTAGCTAGTGATCATAAAGGGAGTAACGTGTCATAGCAGGTGGTTTCAAATGCAACATTTCAGCTCAGCAAACTTTTTGATGTGCAGGTTGCCACACTGTGTTTCTGCTAGCTACAGGTAAAGAAGCTACATGTAACTCATTACAGAGTAATGAGCAGTCAGAATTAGATCGCAGTGAGAGGCGAAAACCTCCATTTTTGGTGTTACAAAACGTCGTGTAAATCAAAAAGTAGTAGTAGTAGTGGGTGGAATAGAAGCATAATTTTTGTACTGGGTGAATCAGCAGACTTTGGTGAACTTTCAAGGCGATATTCAGGGCTCTCTGAAACTCCATATGACAGAGATATGACAAGAGAAGAAACGGCTTCATTTTCAGAGTTCAAAACTGAGAGAAGGACAGATTTCCACCCCTCAAACAAATGTAATCTATGAGTCAACGGTATGATAATTGTAAAAACTGCTTCCACCATGAGTGTCAGCAGTGTCTGAAGATGAATTGGCACAAGCCTCGTGCGTCTTCATTGAATAGTTTAGGTCAGGGGTCTGCAACCTTTAACAGTGAAAGAGCCATTTGGACCCGGTTTCCACGCAAAAGAAAACACTGGGAGCCACAAATAATTTTTGACATCTAAAATGAAGATAACACTGCATATATTGTTTTTTACCTTTATGCTTTGTGTTAACAACTAAGGTGTGTTGCTTATGTAATCCTTTAAGTGCTACAGAGAAAATTACATTCTATTTATGCAATTAACACATTTTGAACTCTTAAAGAAATATAACCAAAGGAAAGACACCCAGCTGAACTAAAATTATCCATGTAGCAAACAAAAACTGTTGTGAGCCGCCACCCTTATATCGCCTGTGGGCTTTTGGAGCCTTGACCTGACTTTAAAATAATTGGGAAAAAAGCACAATGCTGCTAAAAAAAAAAGAAAAATAGATATTTGCAAATTCTGCCTAAATATGTATTTTACCTGGTTAATGTGTGTGGCGGGGCATGGTCTGCAGCGCCACTGCAGGGGAGGCGACGCACCTGAGCAGCACCCGCAATCACGCCTCGCCGCCTTAACGTCTGTGCTCTCTATGCTGTTATGTTGGTGTGTGTCGGGCTGTGAGCTGAAAAGCTACAGCCGACTGTATGCGTACAGCAACCGTGTGTGAAAAGTGGTCAATAAAGAGATGCTGAAAAGTATGTTCATGGAAACATAGTCGGGTCTGCCATGATATGTTTACAATAAGACTTATGATCCCGAACCTCTGTGCACAGCGTCTGCAAATCGGGGCTGTACGAAGTGACTTTCATCTTTACGCAGGACTGTAAGCTGTCATCTGTGAGGCGTGAGCGGTGTTTGTTTTTAACATAGTTCACGGTGGAGAATAGCTGCTGACATAATGTGGATCCAAAGATCCATAATTGGCCTACCTGGGGTTGAAAGTCTTGATAAATGCACGGCGTTTCAGCGGGTATACCGGCTTCCGCGAATGTGACGCTTATTTTGAGCGATGAAAAAAATAATAGAATATAATTCTATTTTTATATTTCAATATCACAATAATCCAATTTAGAACTACAAGTTTAAAAAAAAACCCTAACATAAATAAAATACACTTCAGCTAAATACTTCTAATTTATTTTCCCAAACCACGCGGAGCCGCACTATAACGACTAAAGAGCCGCATGCAGCTCCGGAGCAGCAGGTTGCCGACCCCTGGTTTAGATGATATGACGATTTGAAAATGCCTCTCATTAGAGAATTCCAGCGGTGATTTTGAACAAACTCCCCATTGAGTTTCTATGGAGAGTTTTCAGACTTCGTGTTGCTCTGAAGCGATTTGATAAAAATCTGTAACTCCCACAACAATGATAGTGACATTGTCTGAAAGCCAGCAAAAATACCTACATTTTGATGTATAATTTGTGGAGGTTGAGTGAAAATTGAGCGAGTAGCAAGAAGTTGTTCAGACATGAGGAGGAAGTTCAGAAACGTCCAGTGGCCACTGTTAGCCAGCTGGATAGCAACCATAACAACACATGTATTTTCTGAAAAAAATCACAATGATGCAACTGAAGACTGAAAGTGGCATTAAATTAAAACGGTAACAGATATGAAAAAACTGAATGATACATGAATAGCCAAATAATTTGAGAACATTTTAAAGTTTGAATGGAGTTTCTACGTGAAAGTATGAGGATGTAGTTAAGTTTCAAAAACAAGCAAGTTTTAGCAGAACTGTGGAAATTTCCCATACATTTCAATGGGACAAAAAAAGGAAAAAAGCTTAATATTTTAATGGTAATGGTAATGGTAATGGCGGATATGTAAAGCTAGCTCATATACACGTAATATAATGTTTGTTTGCTTCACAATGAACGAAATACAGTCCAGTGGTTATTGGATTCCCAAGCTAAGTCAAACAGTATCAGACTACATCCGTCATTGTGTGTGACATGTCGGAGACTAAGGAGAGCAGTGGAAGGACAAAAAATGAAAGATCTCCCCACAGAAAGAGTCGAACACTCTCCGCCTTTCACATACTGTGGTATGGATGTTTTCGGCCCGTTCCTAACCAAACACGCAAGAAAAGTATGGGAGATCTTTGGACCCGGTTTCGTTGTCACTGATGAGGCCAATCACCGTGGTGTCATCTGCAAACTTAATGATGGTGTTGGAACCATCAGCAGGTCTGCAGTCGTGGGTGAAGAGGGAGTAGAGGAAAGGGCTCATCACACAGCCTTGTGGTACACCGGTGTTCATTGTGATGGTAGATGAGAAGCGGTTATCCAGCCGGACATGTTGGGGGCGGTTGGTCAGGAAGTCCAGTAACCATTTGCAGATGAGGGAACTGATACCCAGGTCTGTCAGTTTCCTGATGAGTTGTGAGGGGTGGATTGTATTGAATGCTGAACTGAAGTCTATAAACAGCATTCTGGCG
The DNA here is from genome assembly GCF_057381845.1 of Rhamphochromis longiceps. Taxonomy (NCBI): domain Eukaryota; kingdom Metazoa; phylum Chordata; class Actinopteri; order Cichliformes; family Cichlidae; genus Rhamphochromis; species Rhamphochromis longiceps. The sequence continues at coordinate 261,631 of NC_140571.1, read as the reverse complement.
TAGGTGTTGTTGTTGTCCAGGTGTGAGAGGACAGAGTGCATTGCGATGGAGACTGCATCCTCTGTGCTCCTGTTCCGGCGGTATGCGAATTGGTGGGGGTCCAGGGTGGGGGGGAGACAGGATTTGAAGTGTGCTAGGACCAGTCGCTCTAAGCACTTAGTGATGATGGGGGTGAGTGCTACTGGGCGGTAATCATTGAGGCAAGATGGGTTGGAGTTTTTGGGTATCGGGACGATGGAGGTGGATTTGAAGCAGGCCGGTACCACAGCGTGGGCCAAGGACAGATTGAATATGTCTGTGAGCACTCCAGGTACAATACCTAACAGAGCAATTTTGGAGCAGATGGAAGAGAGAATATCTTCACAACATCAGGGTTCGGCAGAGATGGCATGCTGCTAAAATGAATATGTAAGTAGGTGACATAGTGATGGACAAGGAAGAAATACTGCCACGATCCCAATGGAGACTTGGTAGAGTTGTGGACATCCATAATAGATAAAGACGGACTTGTGAGAAAGTAACCTTTGCAGACAGAAACCTTAGTAAAAAGGGTGAACGTTTGCATAAGATGTCTACAGTGGAACGCCCAGTTCATAAGTTGGTTCTACTGTTAGAAAGTTGTGAAAAGCAAGATGCACTAAGAAGTTAAAATGCAATGAAAATTAGTTGTTGCATATACAAAGGTATTATCATTGTTAAATTACCTGTTTAGAAATTATTTGCGTTTTATATTGTTTGTAACAGCAAATAATTTGGTGGAAGTGTAACAGCGGATATGTAAAGCTAGCTCATATACACGTAATATAATGTTTGTGCTTTTATTTTGGTAACTTCCTGTGCGACTGGAAGTGAATGGTGTAACAGTAAACAACTTGATGTACAAAAAAGACGGAAGAAAACGGAAAACTAATGCTAACGGAGAAAAGGGAGAGAAGAATATGGTTAAATTGTACAAAAACGAATGGTTCTAGCTACAGTCGACAGGGAAACAAGGTTTGTAATGTATATGATTTAATTTGAGCAATCTGAAATGCATAATATGTATTATATAGTTTAATAGAAAACGGTTAGACCACTGTAATGAGCGGTTAAGATGGTGTTACATAAATAACATGGTAATTGTTTTATTTGTTTGTCTAGCTCTTACGTTGGTTCGTTGTCTGATACATGGCAAGGAATAATAAAGGTCATTCAACAGCCATCAGTTCTGGCCTTCTCAGTTCGACTGGATGCTACAGTAATAGTAATAAATACCAAAAGTTCTAGCTGTAAAGAGCAGAAATAGCAGAATACTGTAAAATTTGAATGGTGAAAATAGCACAAAAAGTGGGGAAATAGTTAAAGGCCAAAAAACGTACGGACGCAACTAGAACTAGAAAAATTTGCATTTCCTGCGAAAATGCTGTGTGGATACTGTAAAGCTGAAGCTGTCCGCTAAAAACTGCTGAAAATAGCTGAAGAAGCTAAAGTCAGTATCTGAAAAGTTGTTGAAATTGCAATATCTTCGCAGACGAATAACAACGTAGCAAAAAATATAATAACTTTGCAGAAATGGAGTTACTTAGAAGAAACATAATAAGTTTGCAAAACTACTATATTAAAGGAGAATATAGGAGAAACAATCTGCTGAAAACAGCTGAAGAAGTTAAACTGTGCTGAAAGGATGTGAAGAAACTGAAAATTCTGCTGAAAAAAGGTGAAGCAGTAGAAATTTTTGCTGAAAAGAGGTGAAAAGCCAAAAATTCTGCTGGAACGGGATGAAGAAGCTGAAATTTGTACTGAACAGAGGTGAAAAGGTTGAACTGTCTGCTGAAAAGAAAAGAAAAAGCTGAAAATTCTACTGAAAACAGGCCAAGAAGCTGAAAATCCTACTGAAAAGAGGTGAAGAAGCAGATCTTTAAACTGAAAAGGTGTAATGAAGCAGAATGTTGGGCTGAAAAGAGGTAATGAAGCTGGAATTTTTTTGCTGAAAAGGGGGTGAAAAAACTGAAAATTCTGCAGAAAAGGGTTGAAGAAGCTGAAATTTGTGTTAAAAACAGTTTAAAAAGTTTAAATGTTATCTGAGACAAATGTTGCCATAAGTCAGATTCGAACCCGGGCCTCCCACTCTGAGAACGGCTGCTCATCCTACTGAGCTAAAACACAGCTCACCCCGGCAAGCAAAATCAGTGACCACACTGATAATGTGGTCCGTTCATTTCAATTGCACCAAAAAATTGCATACAAAATGTAATATCTCAAAAAGTATAGAAGTTTTGAGCACAAAAAGTCATAGCAGGAAAGAGCAGAAATAGCAGAATATTGTAAAATTTGAACAGTGAAAATAGCACAAAAACTGAGGAAGTAGTTAAGCGTAAAAAAAAAAAAACGTACAGAAGCAACTAGAATATAGTGGAATAAAGAATCCGGTCATTAAGTGATGACGTGATGAATCCTACTTCCGGGACTAAAGTAGTCTGAGTTTAATATGGCTTTCGTGTTGTTAACATGTTTAATGTTTTGTATTTTCTTCTATTTAATCTCAAAAAGCTCCTAAAACAGTCAGTGATCACTGTTGACCTCCCTCGGCTTTTATTACCGCTAATCATTTATTTAAGCTCAGTTTTTAAAATAATGGATTGCATAAAACCTTAGGATGTAAATACAGCCCAGCCCACACAGCAGTATATGAATGACTAACCTCGTATTGTGGATGGATTATCTCAGTTGTTCTCCTGGCTGAAGTTTGACAGCATCCTGCCATGCGATTACATTTGTTCCTGACCACCGAGAACACTCACATTAACTTTTATCGAGTGGAAAAAAAAGTTAGCTTGTTTATATTATGCTAACATAGCTGTGTCGCTAGCGGTCACGTAGCACATCATTATATACCAGCTAGCCCAACTTCAGTAACCCTACAAACGTCACTGCTGTTTAGTTTTCTGTCTTCATTTATGCTGGAAGTGATAGCAGAGCTGTACGTTTTAATTTGTTTCCAAAACCCCGCAGTCAGGACATGCTATATTGTATTTAGATAGAAGCTAGCGAGCTAACTTCCTGCTAACTTCTAATTCCGTTAAATGTCATAAATTCCGTTTTCATGGATGCCTGGATGTTAAACTCAATTGTTACACCTGGTAGAGCAGAACGCTGATCATTTTATTAAAGATGAAAGACTTTAGACAGTTTTTCAACTCTCAGTAATGCCATAGCGATCGTTTGATATATGGACCTGCAGCGGAGTTTAGGCCCAGACACGGCTAGTGACGTCAGACTTAACGACCGGATAAAGAGAAACAGGAACTCAATAGTTTGAATGCCTGTGAGACATTCACACAACTAAACTGGGAAAGACTAACCTAAGCTCACGGGGAACACAGCCATGAGAGACAATGCAACACTGAAACAGAGAAACACAGGGCTTAAATACACTGGGGAATAACGAGGGGAATGAGACACAGGAGGATGGCACAGCTGGGAGAAATCAGACATGATGAGACCAAAGGAAGCAAAACTCAATACATTCACCTAGGACACAGACCTTCAAAATAAAACAGGAAACTCACACATGCAAAGATACAGACCAAGAAACATGGACTTTACACAGAGGGAACACACAGGCAGAGAAGACTAAGCACAGAATAGAAGGGGCACAGAGAAACATGAGAGGCAAGGGATCAATACCTAGGAACCATAGAATAAATTACAAATGAACTTGACATAATACAAAAATCAAAAACTGAAAACGCTGTGTCAGGAGATCCAGGACCCTGACAGAAAGGTAAATGGCCTGCATTTGTATAGCACTTTTCTAGTCCCTAAGGACCCCAAAGCGCTTCACACTACATTCAGTCATTCACCCATTCACACACACACATTCACACACTGGCAATGGGAAGCTACATTGTAGCCACAGCTGGCCTGGGGCGCACTGACAGAGGCAAGGCTGCCAGACACTGGCGCCACCGGGCCCTCTGACCACCACCAGTAGGCAAACAGGGGGTTAGTATCTTGCCCAAGGATATTTGGCATGCAGCCAGGAGGCAGCCTGGGATCAAACCACTGACCGAGTGGCTGACCTGCTCTGCCACCTGAGCCACAGCCACCCAAGCAAAGGATCCAAAGTTTTGCATGGTGATGTATGATGTCATCCTCACTCACAGGGAATGAGAGGCGAGAGGAATCTGTGTACGTACTGTGTATATGGAGACACTTGAACACTACGCTTGAAAAAAGTTCTTGGCTGCATAAATAAAAAATGACTGCCTCAGGGCTGAAGGCTTTGGTCACATTTTTACATTTTGCTTTGCATTGCCTCTGGTGTTGTGTAAGACACTGAACATTTTCTGTTATTTCTACTGGCAAGACTGAAGAACACACAGTGTGCTGGCTTGTTGTTCCATTCAAATGGAAAACTCAGAAAATAGCTGCACATGTGTCTGCTGCTGGAGCAGCACTAATCAGTGGCAAATGATGGATGATGAGACTCACAACAGCTCGGATGAGTTTGGCATAATGTTTTGTTTGTGCAAAGGCTGCGTATAGGAACACGAAGTTCACTTTAAAAAACACTCTTCATTGGAAAATTTACCAGTGTGGAAACTTTTGTGACATGAGTAACCTAAAAGTTAATAAAGACAATGGTGATTGCATTGTGTGAACTTGTAGATATGATGAAAACAGCATTACGCCTTGGCTCAAAGTTGTTTGTACTATAAAATTATGTTGTATTATTAATTTGACTTACAGGTGTTTGTTTATCCAGACAGATACAGACAGTAATGAACCAGCAGCTGCAGAAAACACATGTTAAAAACACCGTTATAATTTGGCACTGGTGTGGAATAGTTTGGTTAGGTTTAGGCACAAGCAAGGACTTGATACGGTTAATGAAGTGTTTATGGTTTGGATTAAAAGAAGTAGTACATATTAACCCTCCAGGACTTCTGTTTTCATGGTTAAAAAAAACAAAAAACAGTGAAGGCTCAGGAATGTTATGGTTACATGGATTTCCCATGTTGACGTGGAGTAATGTGGTGACGCTTTTGTTCACTGTGACCTGGCCTACAGACTTTGGGGAAACATAAATACATCATCTTATGTTCTCCTTTGCTCCTGTCATAATTAATAAGGCCACAAGACGGTGTTATTGCTAACATGTAAATATACAGGCACTGTACTATGTTGCAACCACATACTCTATATAAAAGATGGACTGGGTCACTATTGTGAAACCCATTCTACAACCTTCTATAATAATGGATATTGGAAATCACCATAAAGCTGGGGTTTATACTACAATTCACCCTGTACAGTTATGAACCAGGGAATTATCTATAGGGATACAGTTAATATGTAGTTATTTATTGAATTGGGCTGTAAGTTTAAGAATTAAAACGTGCTGAAGCTTGTAGGCGATCGTGGCTCAAGAGTTGGGGGTTCGCCTTGTAACCGGTTCGAGCCCCGGCTTGGACAGTCTCGGTCCTTGTGTCCTTGGACAAGACACTTCACCCGTTGCCTACTGGTGGTGGTCAGAGGGCCCGGTGGCGCCACTGTCCGGCAGCCTCGCCTCTGTCAGTGCGCCCCAGAGTAGCTGTGGCTACAATGTAGCTTGCCATCACCAGTGTGTGAATGTGTGTGTGAGTGGGTGGATGACTGGTTGTGTAAAGCGCTTTGGGGTCCTTAGAAGCGCTATACAAATACAGGCCATTTACCATGAAGCTGGCTTAATTTTGTAGCAGTAGATGATGACATCTGGTCAACGATATAAAATTAAACTTTTTTCCTGTCGGGGCTGTTATAATCCCACATATCTCTGATAAGATCTGTATTTGTGACTTCAAACACAGGCTGTATATAAAAAATGGATGAACCTTCTTGTTCTAAAAGTTGAAGGAAGTGTGAAAGACTTAAATCTGCATTCTTTCTAATGGCCAGCAGGGGGGGACTCCTCTCCTGGCAAACAGACATTTGGCCGAAGAAACAACTACTAGAAACTTCTTGCTTAGTGCTTCAGTAGACTCTTTCCTGATGAATTTACTGTCTCATTCACTGATGTAGATTACTGGTGAATAAAATGTGATGTTTAGATTTGAAATTGTGATCAAAATAGAGAACAAAGACAATTATGGGTTTCTGATTATGTGACAACTCACCAGCCTATGAGCTACCTGTGTGCCTGAGTTTTTCCAGCAGAAAATGCCCAGCATAAGACTTCAGAATGGAATGGGGCTTTGGAGCGTGATGTCACGGGGATGGGCATGGAAAGGATTTTGGCCTGATGCGCCATTTTCTGGGGCCAAACAAAGCGCAAGCGAAAAAGAAGCGAAAGCACACACGACAGCCATGGTTTGTACTTGCTGTGTGGTCGGCTGTAATGTTTGATCGCACGACTGGCAAAAGAATAAGCTTGAGAATGGTTTGTCTTTTTATTCTTTCCCAACCTGGAAGCAACATGAGGGAGCTCATATAGCGGACCTTACCAAACGAAGGCGTCTAGCCTGGATAGCAGCCGTGAGACGAGCTGATATGCAGTTCTCTTCCATCTCCAGATATCTGTTGGTGTGCTCCAGACATTTTCATTCCGGTAAGTTCTATATATGTTCATATCACTCTTTATAGCTTAATAATATTATTGTTTGTGGTCTCGGAGGTTATAGAAATTGCGAACAAACATCGACTGGAGACATACATGCTATGTAACGATTCGCTAATTCTTTCGCACAACTGTAGGGAAGCCTGCCTATGAAATGTATGTAATATCTTGCTCGATTACCAGTGAGGTAGTTTGCATCAATTTTACAATTATGGACACATAATATGACAACGAGATTTTAGCAGTTCATTGATAAATGTATAACATTAATTGTTGTGGGGGGTGTAATTACGAAACTGGTTCGCAGTGTAAACGCTTACTCCACAAACAAGATACGTAAAGATATCGGGGTAAGACAATGGCGTCAAGTCATCGGGGTCTTTACTCCACTGCCGTATTTCATATGGGTCCACATTTGCGATGCACTCTATTTTTTTGCAAGTACCACCACTTCGCCTCTGGATGCAATCGGTCTGTATACCGTCCATTTTCTTTTGACCTCCTTTTAAGCATGTTTCTTGTAGTCGTCGTTCCAACACAGTGTTTGTTTTGATTCGTGGCCCTGGAAGATGGCGCCGCGCTCCCACAATAGATTGCGGCGTGACGTCAACTCCAAAGCCCTATTTCACTAATCAACAACTGACATGATGGCTGTGTTCATCCTTTATTTACAGTCTTTGCTTTCAACACAACCTGCTAACGTTATAAGAATATCTTCATCACTAATGATCATTGTTAGCAGACACAGGATTCTCTTGGGTATTTATGAAGCTTGGCCTTGCTCCATGCTTGCTCAAATCTTTTGCACCATTTTCATGCCAGACGACTGGGAGGAGACTAGCAATGCTTCTTCTGCACCAGAAGGAAGCACACTGTCACAATCTGGCGAGGGCAGACTGTATGAATTGATGAGAAGGACACAAAACACAGACTCCAAGGAACAGGGAACAAAACTTGAATGTTAATAAAAAGTGAGCCGTTTAATGAGGCTGGTAAAAAAAAAAAAAAGGTACAACAAAGGGCAAGGCAAACTGAAGTAAAACTAACATTAACCTAAACTGAAAGAACTAACCAAACAACAGGAAAAACTTGGACATGACCTCTAGAAACATGGCATGGAAAACATGACGTGAACAACAGACAACCTGACAAAGAATGACCAGAAACACACAGACTAAATACACACAAGGGTGATTAGGGGAAGTGGAAACACATGGGGAAACAGCTGACACTAGTCTGACATAATGAGACAAAGGAAGCAAAGCTGACTACACTGACATAGGACACAGACCTTCAAAATAAAACAGGAACATGAGATGCAGACAAGACAATATAAACCTGACAACATAAGACAGGATGAAACAAAAAGGGTGAGGGAAACTTAAATACGGGGGAAGAAAACACAAGGAGTCTAATGACCAAATGAACTTCGCTAATCTAATGAACTTAAACATAAACAACATCCAAATAAACTAAAACTTAAAACACTGGGGCAACAGACCCAGGAAACTGACACACACGCATTAGGAGAATTGAATACCATCTTGAGAGTGTCTGATTAGCAACAGCTCCATTTTTCAGCATGATATTGATCCAACACTGCAGAGCACTATCAGTTACAGATTGGCCTCCCCAGAATCTGGACCTCAACATTATTGAAGCAATGTGGGATCATCATCATCATCTTAACACAGAATAGAATATCAAATGATTTGAATAAAGAATAACTGTTACCTCAGTGCAATAGATGGTGCTTAGTGCAACCATGAATCCACACATCAACTTTTTGTAAACACATGTTCCTTTATGGCATAAATAAATATATAGGCACATATGCAGTTTTTCTTACCCTCTGATCTAAATGTGAGAAAGCCCCTCTTAACACATGTCCATAAAACAGTCTCAGTTTGTGGGAGAAAATAATAATAACAATTAATAATGAATGTTTGTTTTGGTTTTTTTAAAGAACCAACAACCCAGAGTTCACCCATGTCTAAACCCAAATGCTCTCTACATCACAAACTACATACAAACTAATGTCAGGGGACTGTGCTGCTAGGAATAAATTCACCACAGTGCAAAGATGATAATGAGATAAACACATAAATTCAATTTATAAGAAAGGAACTTAATATTTGGAGTTCACATTGAATCTCTCTGTCTCCCCGGTGGGTGTTTCCCTTAAACAGCAAGTCTAAGTGGGACAAAACCTTTAGTCTCTGACGTAAGTGCAGAGGAACGGAGCTGATGCCATCTATTGATTAGTTCCACATTCCTGTTATTTGGAGGCTCAGGACACAGTGTACTTCTCAAAGAAGTAAATGTTGAGGATGAATCTTCTATATGTTCCTCATCTGTGCACATGTGCAATGCCTGTTGTGGGTGGGGGGTGAAAATAGAGTGGTTCTTACAGCTCACAAAAGTGAAATCTGTTCAGGGACTGCTTTATGAGAGTTTGATCCAAAGATCGACTGGAAAAAGCTGCAGTGTGGATACTTATTAGAAGCACATGTCCTGTTTAAAAGTCAGTACATTGCCTGCTACAACTCAAAGTTTTACTTGGTATTTCCTTAGTAATCTCAGATACCCTGACTCAGGGTCCCTGAGACCTCAGTTGTTTCAGAATTACAACAATGCAGAACTGGTATGTTGGGTGTACAGCTAAGCTTCAACACATTTCACATTTTTTTTCTTTACCTGTGATCAAAGTTGGGGAGAAAAGCTCATAGTGCTATGTTGCTCACTGGCACCATCCAGTGGCTACAATTAAAAAAATGGCACAGGTCATGTGAGTCATACGTTTCTGGGTGACTGACTCACGCTTGGATTACGAGTTCATGGCATTCATCTGGCTGGGCTTTCTATAGTTTCCCTTTGTTAGATCATTAAGAGCATGAATTTCTTATAAATGGCTGTGACGTCTGCTTTGTGGATGAACTGGTAGAAAACATCTTGTTTTAAACCTCCCGTCTGGAGGCTGGCCACACATGACGCGAATGATCACTTACCTGCAGCTGATCAAGCCTCATCGGGGAGCTCTTTAACAGTGTGGCTGAGCGCTCCTCGGGGTGTTTAGGATTTCCAAATCTTCTGTGAAGAAGGGGAAGAAGCGTGGGGCTTTTTCCTGGCTGAGGTTCAGATAACTGTTGATGCTACACAAGGGGCTTCAAGGCATGAGAACCCCTGGCTGCACTGGGACGGGACTCACTGAAGTCTGGGAAATAAACATCCAGAAACAGCACATCCACACCCTGACTTAAATTTACATTCCTTATAGTAATATGGTTATTTCCTGCGTTTGGTCAAATAAAATACAGGTGTCATGTATTTTTACTCTTTTATGGACAGTGATGTTTGTGGATTATTTTCTGTTTCTTTTATCATTATTATATTTCTTTATAATATTCATTTTTGTTCTCTATCTTGTATTTGCTTTGATTTTTTTCTGTGCTAATTTCTTTTCTTTTCTTTCTTTCTTTCTTTTTTTTCTTTTCTTTTTTTTTAAACAAACAAACAACAAAAAAACACAAAACTATGTTTATTGTAAATAATGCCTGAAGGACTGTGTGTTCCAGAAGTGGAGCAGACGGTCTGTTCCACTTCTGGTGGCATCTGAAACTAAATCACTAAAGAAAATAGAATAGTTATTACATGGAAACAGAATTGATTCCTATTAAAATACAGCAGACATTGGTGTATACGAACTGTTTTAATATTAAAATAGTAAAAACAACAACTCTACTTAGATTAGTAAGTCTACAGATCAGAAATAAGGCTTTTCAGTTTAATGCACTGCCAGACTATAATGTATTAAACTGCGACCCCTAATGGCCTGAAAATGTAACGACCTCTCTGCGCGTTGTCCTGTTCTGCCGTAAAAATGACCACATTCTGACTCCTTCACTGGCTTTCAGTTAGCAAAAACGAAAAACACACGAAGTCTTAAAAACGGAAGGCTATGTTTTTGTCGTGTTTCTGAAAGCATCAGTGCTAACAGTTAAATAAAGTGAACTGTGATGAAAGTACACATCCACTATAATCACACTGGAAAAACACCTGTCAGACTGCTTTAAATCAGGCTGTACTATAGTTTATTAGAAATAAAGTTTTTAGTTAAAAACAGGCTTTATCATGCGCGTGTCTGCTGGTAAACCACAGCACAGTTTCAATTGACTAAAGCCTCTGACAGGCGTTCCTCAACATTTGCAATTCAAATAAAGCTTTTGTCAAGATATGCTTCTGCTGTATTGGGCAGCTAAACGTAGTCATCTTTAGATATGTTTTTTTGACAGTCTGGCATAAACTATCAGTCCTAAAAAAAGACAACCTCCTGATTACAGACTGATAACTGTCACTCAACAGATACTAGAGATGCTCGCTGAAATGGATTTCAAGTTAAGTGATTTCCATGAAAATGATCTCAGTGGAGCACACTGGCCTGCTCATTTGTATGATGTGGAGAAAGTGGCACTGCCTACAGAAGATCTTCCTTTGAGAATAGTGGGCTTTAAAGACAAAATGTTCATTCTACTAAAAACAAAAAGAAAGGAAAAGGAAACAGTAGATGCAAATGTGTGTCACACGTTTCCTATTAGCAACCTGTGCCACTGACAGTAAACAAGTATGCTGCATTTCCATGATGGTGATATGTGTTTTGCATTTGCACATTTAACTATCTCTATTGTGTTTAACTCTCTCTATTCTTTTCTTTTGTAAAGTCATGTAATCTCAGTAGCACCTTGAGAAACAAAGGAAACATCCAAAATCAAGGAATAAAACAATGCTGACCTCTCTCATCATTTGACCACAAACCATGAAACTGAAAATCTGGTATTTGTGTTTATTCTACTTATTTATTTATATTATATAGCAGAGATAATACAAAACACACATATACTGTACCAGACATAGCTAAAAGGTCATTTCCAACCGTCGCTCCTGGATGGAAAGAATTTATTGTTAATACTAAGCCATAACATCTTTAGTTCCATCTCCTTTTGTTAGGTTTCTTCCTATCAGGAGGATCAAGCTTTCCAGCCTTAGAGTTTCAGGAGTTACACCTCATGCTTTTGTTATGTGTTGAACCAGTCAGACCTGAACAGATCGGGGGGGGGGGGGGTCCATTGTGTTTCCTTTCATGAACGATGTAGAACTAGCCCAAAGTCAGTAAGGCCACAGAAACATTTACGTGTAGAAGGAGGCATGAACAGTGACTGGGTCACAACAGTATGGAACAGTATAACTATACAACATTTACAGCATTCATTTTTTCCCTGGTGTTTTTTTCCCGCAATCCCTATCTGCAAAGAAAATCAGAATTGCATGTGCTGGTGTGACATGACATCGTTGATTGGGGCAAGAATCCAGCAGGGTGTAAAGCATAGGTTGAGGAAACTGAAATAACCTAAAACAATTTTTTTTATTGTAAGGTCAATAGATTAAGAGTATACCAGATAGGCAGTTGACTGAAACACAAATATAATTCACTACTGCAACACAACCGGTATAAAGTGTTGTAATGTGGTCCTCGATTTGTTACCAGGCTGTTTTTAGTTTGTTACATTTATCAATGGAAACAATGCTAACCAGCTTAGCTGATAACAAAAAAAGCTATAAATAATGCAAAAAAGAAACAGTTTGTATATTATATACAGAACTGATCACCTTTATGTTTTCAGACTTACAGTCAGCCAAAAAATAAATAATAACAAATATTTGTGACCGAGATCAATCTAATCTCAACTTTCTTTCGTTAGTATTGACCAGTGACCCACATGTTTGGTGTTTCTACAGGTCAGACTGCAGAACTTCCCAGGTGGTTGTAGCTAATATGGTAAACATGGAGGGTTGTGACATGCCGAAGGTAACACACTTAACAAATACTCCTACTTTGAAATCCCAGGCCTCGCCCAGGGAGGGTGTGCCATCACAGTTCCCAGCTACTTCCACTGGGAGATGATGTGACAGCAACAAAAGGCAGCTTTATAGCGTGGGTGGATTCTTAAAGGTTCAGTTTAGAATGGGACATTTCAAATGATGTACAGTCCTTATTCTAGCTTACATCACAGATTAATAGGGTGCTCTCCAAACCACCCAAAATAACTTCCCTCATCACCTGAATGTAACCAGAGTGCCATGCCTCCTTTAGCATCCCTAACCTTGATTCCACCCCAAATAGATTTGTTTTTTCAATTTAGGGGCAGAACGCTTACTCGAATGAGAAGTAAAAAGGGAGAAAAAAGGAGAGCAAAAAACAAACAGTCCCAGTCACTCTTATTTCACTCAATGGCTTTAGTACCTACATACAACAGTCTAATTTCATACACCACGTAATAAGCAAATATCTAATTCCAAAGTCTTTGCAGTGAAAGCAGTACCCTTCTATAAAACATTCGCTATCATTTACCAATCAAATGGGCTCTGATCTACATTTCCTTCTCATGTTACGGAGCTATACGCAGGATCATGATTTGCTGAGCAGGACGTCGCGCTCTCCCCCAGTTGGTTGGATTGTACACGTCAGCAGTCAACAAGTTGAACCCAACATGTATCACAGTCCTATCATCCTCTTCCTGGTAGTATCGTGTTGACACAGTACAACTACTTCGGGTAAGTAAAACAAGCTAACAACGGACAGTTAACTTCCCTTTTTCTTAACCGCTAAATGTACACGTAAGTTTTATGAAGTTGGTCAAACCGCTTGCTTCTACTTTTCCACACACAGGTGTTAAAAACAAGCGGCAGGAGCGACTGTGTAACAAATGACACGGCTCTCCTCTGGAAAGCCCTCGACATCTTTTTTAGAGCAACCGTCAGGAAGCGTTTGACACACGGTTCAAGAACTGTCACGCGACAATGGAGCGTTCATGAGGAGGAGCGCGAGGACGCAATGTTGCACGGAAGTTTGTGGCGAAGAGGCGCGCGACAAGGTGAATGAACGCCACTGCTATTTAACTCCGGAGTGTGTTTTTACTTAAAGAAAATGAGGTTTCGGCTGCTCAAGAGGAATCTGCTCGCGCTTCTCGGCATTTCATTCGTAGTTGTTACTCTTTTGTTTTCAACACGCGTGTTATTAGTTTCTGATGACACAAGCGGACCCGGTAACACCGTAAAAAAGAGCCCGGGCGTGAGCTCTAGTGACCCGTTAAAGTTGAACTTCAGGTCGCTGTCAGAGCTAACTCAGTCCGTTTACAGTGCCAACTTAAAGCAGTCTGTTTACAATGCAGACAGATTTCCAGGGGACCCTCGGCTGGTGCTGGTTGTGCAAGTCCACAACAGACCAGAATACCTCAGCCTGCTTATCAAATCTTTGGCCAAAGCTGCTGAGGTCCACAGCTTCCTCCTCATCTTTAGCCATGACTATTTTTCAGAGGAAATCAACACAATTGTTCAAGGGATAACTTTCTGCAAGGTACTGCAGATTTATTTCCCCTTCAGCACTCAGCTGTATCCCAGAGAGTTTCCTGGGCAGGATCCACGAGACTGCCCCCGAGACATATCCAAGGACAGGGCTCTGGAAACAGAATGCCTCAATGCAGAACACCCCGACTCCTACGGTCATTACAGAGAAGCCTTCATCACTCAAACCAAACACCACTGGTGGTGGAAGCTGCACTTCGTGTGGGAGCGAGTGCAGGCGATGCAGGGCTACAGTGGCTATGCAGTATTTCTAGAGGAAGACAACTACATCTTACCAGACTTTTTCCATTTTTATAAATCAATGATCGAGTTCAGAAAAAACAACTGCCCAGACTGTGACTTGCTGGCTTTGGGTAACCATAATGGCCTGGATGGTTTCACCGCACTATCCAACAAGGTGTTGACCACAGGCTGGATGTCCACCAAACACAACATAGGCATGGCCATCTCCAGGGAGGTGTACTACAAGCTGATGGGGTGCAGCAATGAATTCTGCACGTACGACGACTACAACTGGGACTGGACTTTGCAGCACATCTCTGGAACCTGCATATCGAAGCCCCTCAAAGTGGCGGCAGCACTGGGCTCCAGGGTTCTTCACACAGGAGACTGTGGACTTCACCAGAAGGAGAACTGCAGACCAGAGTGGGCCGCGCAGAAGGTTGACGAAGGACTTCAGAAAGCTAAGGCCGGCCTCTTTCCTCCATCACTTGTCCTCGATGGTGCAGAACCGGTGGCGCACAAAGCGCACATGAAGAACGGAGGATGGGGAGACATTCGCGATCACATCCTATGTAATAACTACGCCAAACGACTCTGAACTGCGACTTTTTAACATTCTACAGGTGTGCCATCTGAAAAAGACTTTTTCAGGCTTTTTAGGGGCTGCATTGGGTTGTCTTCGCTTTCAGTGTTTTGTTTTTGTTTGTTTTCTTTTTAAATGATCACCCCCCAAAATTGGACCAAATCACATCTAAACATACTGCATTGTTCAGCACAGTAAAGACAATATTTTTTTTCTTAAATTACCAAAGATGTATGGGTGCCAACACCTTTTGTTGAAATTTGTTCTGTATGCTGCCTGCAAGCTCAGTTCAACTGAATGTCAGCAGCTCTCTGGGTTTCCTACAAGCCACAAAATTAGACTATATATATATTGCACTTTGTTGTAAACTGAGAGTAAACCATATCCAGAGTGTGCACATACGCACTGTCATTTCTGAATTTATTTGCGAATTCTGTAACTTGGAGCACTGCACTCATTTATTTACATTTACATTTCAGTTTGTTGCAACATGATTTTTACACTGTTATTATCAAACGTTTGAAATTAAATGTTTTTACTCATGTGCGTCTTTGGTACGTTTTAAAGTAAAGACGCGTATAATTCAGACTTACAGCTTTAATCAAAGTGTGAAAGACAGTACATGAGGAACGTTGCAGCATCATCTTACAGCAGATGTTTGTAAGCTAGCTGTTGGAATGAATGACTTTGTAAATGGAATTTTCTTTGTAACATTCAGTGTCTGTCTGATATAAATGGGGATCTCTCTTTTGGGGTGAAAATGACAATTTAATCAGTTTCCAACTCCCTGACTTATTGATTCCCAGTTGTAAAAGCAGGAGGTGGCTTATTCTCTTTCTGATATGCAAAAGTGAACTATTTGGAAGCAGGATCAGGGTCTTGTAATGCTGCATTTCTACATTAGCACCTTTTTATTGTTGACAAAATGGACTAAATGATAATGTAATTATCTGTTATGGTTCTATAGAAAAAATCTTTTTCAAGTGCAAATGTTGGGTGAATAAAACTAGGTGTAATGATACATTTAGTGCCTTTAAGCTGACCTAATATGCCTTTTCTGCCTGGCCTTCTTTTAGAATAGATTTTAAAGCTGTATTGTTAACATTGTTTTTGACCAGAAATTCCAGTAATGCAGAATAACATTTGTTTTGATAGTTTATGGTCTTTGTCCATTCGATATTTAGGGAAAGTGAAATGTGAATGTTGCTTTTTACCAAAATGTTCAGTCTGTAGTTTGTAAAGAATATTTTTACACTGGCATTGTGTATACTATAGGTGTAATACCTGGTGTGATCTGGTTTTGGTGCACCTCTGTGTGCTCTCTAACAACTGAAATGAATGTGATAATGAAATGATTCCTACAGTACACACAAGTACTTTATACACAACACTTTATCTGGTGTATGTGTGTGTACCTGTTGTTTTGCTGATTCCTGACTTGCTGAGAATGAGACAAACTATTTTTTTTGTCAGTTTTTATTATGTTGATATTAATGATCTAGCTCATTGCTCACTTTTGAAGGATGATGGGAAAATAAAATAAATGTTATCCCTTGTGACACTTTTCTTTTACACTTCTAAACATACTGCCATTAATGTATTCACTAAATAATGCTTCAGTTACAACCAGTTATTGTAATTGGTTCTTCCGGGAAACATTCCTAAGAATTTAGCGCTACATAGAAGTATGTCCTACTGGTCAGTGGGCATTTATACATATTGAATGTGTTTTTGTACTGGTCATCAAATAAAAATGGCAGCGTTTCAGACAATCAAAGATCAGTGTGTATGCCATGGGTGTCTGTTTTTTTTTTTTTTTTTTTGTTTTTTTTTAAAGGTTATTCTTGGGAAAGTGATGCTTTGCATATACTGGAAAGGTATTTCCAGGAAATTGTTGGAATATAATGTAACACCTTGAAACCATTAACAAGGCACCTCGGCAGATGAAATAACCCCAGGTGGAAGGTCACATCTTAAAAAGAAGCTTATTGTTGCATCTTTATAGCCTTTGTAGTGTCATGCTAAAAAGTGATTTTGGGGATTTGCCAAACAACGGATTGCTGTTATTTAAACTATTGTAATTCACAGATTCCTCTATAATTTGCATTATATACATCGTTTTGAGCCAGAAAGTATATTCTTGTCACAAGGTTATTTGTGGCTAGTCTGCTATTGCCAAATAACTTCATTTTGGCAATAAATTAAAAGCGGCATTGATATAAAATAGATTTTTCAAGAGAGATCTGGTCAAAAGGACATCAGAAATTCGACAAATATAACAGATATGTTAAGTGGCCAAAAAAAGACTTGATTAATTACGGTGTACAGCACAGGGGTCCAAACTGCAGAGTCATTCGGATACTTGCAAAGCAGGTTTTCTTAGTTTTAAATATAACCCACTTGTAAATCCAGGTGCCTGCAGCTTATTTACCAGCATTACACATTAAATCCGCACAGAAACATCGGCAGTCACTATTTTGGCTTATGATGGCTTTTTTGGGACGACACCGGCCACTCGGAACCCTCGACAAAACAGAAGCTCGTTGTCTGGGATGCATGTCAGGTGACTGAATCGGGCTTTGTCATTGGCTATTTACTATGCCGTATTTATTTCCGGAAGTAAGTTTTGTAGTCTGAGAGACTTTCCAATAAGGCTATTAAACGTCAGCTCTATAACAAGCTCCGACAGGTAACAGAACAGTTTCTATTGTATTTGAATATGTTCAGTTCACTTGTCTGTTTAGAAGGCAGCCGTAATGTCTTTTTAACGAATCCCGTACGTTTGGAACTGTACATAGTGTTAGCCGTTAGCGGCTGTTGTTAGAAGCTTACGTAATGCACTTTAGTCAAGAACAGACAAGAAAAATACTAAACGAAACGGTGTACACGGCATCTTAAAGTAATGTTAACGATTTATTGGTTTCTCACAGTAAGTTTGGTTAGTACTTAAAAGCGCTTTTTTTGGAGTGCTGACACGGATACTTGTAGCCACCGTGATGGTGAAATAACGCTAGCCAACGTCACAGATTTGTTAGCTAGCGCTGCTTGATATTTAAACAACTAAGGTTGTCATCCACGTAACTTGTGGCATTTTAGCGTGTCAGTCATCTAAATCGCCTTTATCTCAACTGTTAACTGTTTGTCACACTGTTCCTCTGTCTTGTAGGTGTGTATTCATTCACAGGATGGCACACTGGTTTCACAGAAACCCACTGAAGGCGACAGCTCCTGTGTCCTTTAACTTCTATGGGGTGGCAGGGAGCCCAGCAGCCAATAAGATATGCAAGTATGTCTTATCTCCACCTGATACACCGTGAGCAGGGATATCACAATGGACTGTGTTCGTCACCATGACCACAGTTGGTTAATAAACTGCTATGTATAGTTTCTTACCCTCTATCAATCCGGTTGTTCAGTCTGACGTCACTAGCCGTGTCTGGACCTAAAGTCCGCTGCAGGTCCATATATCAAACGATCACTATGGCATTACTGAGAGTTGAAAAACTGTCTAAAGTCTTTCATCTTTAATAAAATGATCAGCGTTCTGCTCTACCAGGTGTAACAATTGAGTTTAACATCCAGGCATCCATGAAAACGGAATTTATGACATTTAACGGAGTTAGAAGTTAGCAGGAAGTTAGCTCGCTAGCTTCTATCTAAATACAATATAGCATGTCCTGACTGCGGGGTTTTGGAAACAAATTAAAACGTACAGCTCTGTTATCACTTCCAGCATAAATGAAGACAGAAAACTAAACAGCAGTGACGTTTGTAGGGTTACTGAAGTTGGGCTAGCTGCTATATAATGATGTGCTATGTGACCGCTAGCGACACAGCTATGTTAGCATAATATAAACAAGCTAACTTTTTTTCCACTCGATAAAAGTTAACGTGAGTGTTCTCGGTGGTCAGGAACAAATGTAATCGCATGGCAGGATGCTGTAAAAGGACCAAACTTCAGCCAGGAGAACAACTGAGATAATCCATCCACAATACGAGGTTAGTCATTCATATACTGCAGCATGGGCTGGGCTGTAGTTACATCCTAAGGTTTTAAAAACTGAGCTTAAATAAATGATTAGTGGTAATAAAAGCCGAGGGAGGTCAACAGGGATCACTGACTGTTTTAGGAGCTTTTTGAGATTAAATAGAAGAAAATACAAAACATTAAACATGTTAACAACACACAAGCCATATTAAACTCAGACTACTTTAGGTCCGGAAGTAGGATTCGTCGCGTCATCACTGAACAATCGGATAGCATTTGACCATTACTATGCTACTGGTACCATTATTTGATCACCTAATCTCAGTCGCCTCACTGCTAAACAACAATGGCAATGATTTGTTCAAATGTCAATCAATTTTCCTGTAGACTCCTGGTGGAGCATAGGGCCGTTTCTGTAGCATGATTGTTTTATTTATTTTTTTAGAGGGTGGGGTTGCTAGCCCATGCTCAACCCTCCTCCTTTCTCATCCTGGACTTGGGACCAGGCAATGGTGGAGTTTTGTTCAAATTTAGTCTCACTGAATATGGCTGTCCACAAAGCAACAGTACTATTTGTGATATGTTCAGTGACCTGAGGACAACCAGAGCGAGGCTGCTGGAGATGTTCACTGATATCACCTGCAATCCTGAGATCATGAAGAATGCCACAGATGCATACTTCTCCCTTCTTCAAGGTTTGTTCACCAGCATTTCAGGGTATCTTTTTATCTTTTTCCAAGATAACTTTAGATACAGATAGGATATCAAAGTTATGGCCTAGGGGCCACAGCTCTGGCTATAAACAAATTTTAATTTGGTCTCCATAACAGTTTAGGTTCTCTATACATTCTTGCCTGCTTAGCTTCATCTGTAGTCTGTACAGAAATGCATACCCAGATCGCACCTGCAACTTTTTGGTGTAGACAGCAAAGTCGATAAAGGAAGACAGATTCAAGAGAGAAATAACTCCTTCCTTCCCATCTTAATGTTTGCCATGAAACAGTCTTGATTTTCAAAGACTTCAAAAACAACATTGTATTTGCATCTAACTGAGTGTGGCCCTTTGAAACTGGTGTCATCTCTGAATTTGGACATCCCTGTTTGTCAGTAGTGTGGACAAACTGAGACAGAACTCACTTTTTATATCCAGAGAAGATGGCTAATGTAAGGAGCTTGAACAGAAGGCGACTGGACTTCTATAAGATTTTTCAAGATATTCTTACCTCTCATTCAAGAGGCTTCTTCAGCTCCCTGATATTTAAAACCTAGTGGGGGATTTTCCTTTGGAGAGTCATTGACGCACTGTTAATATCGTGTGTTGTCATCATGAGCCAAGGTGTGAAAAAAGGTGTGCATCATTACCAGCAGAGGTTTCAGGTGAAACCATTGCCTCACCATGTGACTTATTGGGATGTAGGGGGGGGGCTCGGAAGGGATCTGAAAACTACATTCTAGGTGGCTGACAGTTGGTGTCATAAGCCTCCTGTTCTGGACGTAGATGACCTCCTTTCACTCCTCTTTCAAATAATCTGTCTTCTCTGTCCAAAATGTGAACGCTGGCATCCTCAAAAGAGTGACTGCTATCCTTTAGGAGCAGATGTACAGCTGAGTCTTGTCCTGTTGAAGCGACTCTTCTGTGTTTATGGAGTGGCTCTTTGGTTTCTACCAACTGAGGAATGAATAGGAGAATGCACAAAATGTATAAATACTGTTGTATGTTGATGGACTAGTGTGGCCATAACAACAGGTTTTCAGCATTTTACTCCCTGTAAAAACGACACTGATCTTCCACAAACGTGCAGAACCCTATTGATAAAATTTGGGTCTGACCGCGTAGTGGTTAACATCCTGTATTAATCTACTAATCCTATATCTGCTTAATGTTTCACATGATCTAATACTAACATAAAAATGTAAGACTGGGTTTCCACCGCATCAATACTACAATGCAGTGTTTAAAATACATTAAAGTCTGAGAACCACTGTGTTTAAAACTATACCAACATTACAGTGACTTTAATAGAATATCATATTTTTTATATTTGTATTTTATGTTGTTCTGTTACGTTACTGTAATGTTTTAGAAAAGTCTCCGTGTGTGGTTATTTTGACACCATAGCACAAACCTGTCACGCTGTCACCAACTGGTAATGTAGCAAATGTAACAAGTGCAACATGGAGATGATGGACCAGATTTATGAACTGCATCAGCGTAAACTGGTGTTAATAAAAAAAAATTAAAAAAAAGGACCCAGTGACAAGATTGTGTGTAAGACTTGGGAATTTATGCAATCGAGGCTGCTGCTTCAGTCGCAACTGTGTATTTCTAAGAGTTCCCTTCTCATCATCACTTGCATATACACAGATCCTGCTCTTGTCTAGTAATTGCCTGTATTTAACCTCCTAAGATCCAAACTCTTTCATGGCATGCATTTTTAATTTCTCTTTGACATTTAAGCTGATTGGGACCTGATGAATGTAAAAACAAAGAATTACCTGATTTTTATTATTATTATTATTTTTTTAACCTGATTTTTGTTTCTGAGAAAAATGAGATCGACATATGAGGACATTGGTTTTGAATTTCGATAGAACAGTGGCAGTATAACGTCCTCGTAAGTGGATATCAGACCCTTGTAGAGCAAAATTTGGTATTTTAGTCAACCCAAAATGTGCTGTCCACATGTGGACGTCAGGTCCTAGGAGGTTAAATAATGTAATAAATAAATTGTAAATGAGAATGTTTTGTTTTATATTACCCAGTTCAATGGTTGTGAATTGTGTCTCACTTATTTTGCTCTGCATCTAACCAGCAGTCTCTTTGCCCGTCTTTAAAAAATCTTTATGATGCATTAGGCTTTATCATGCCCTTGGATGGAACTACACAGGAGAACAAGATGAGGTTCATCCAGAACTTTAAGTGGACCGATACCTTACAAGGAAACACGCCAAGGTAAGGACACAGAGGGAGTAGTTCTAGTCTAAGAGTAAGTGGAAGAAATCTCGTTCATGTTTAATGATACAGTGATGAATTATCTAAGAGCTAGCAGCTTTAAACATTTTTTTAAACATATGGGGCGATCGTGGCTCAAGAGTTGGGAGTTTGCCTTGTAATCGGAAGGTTGCCAGTTCGAGCCCCGGCTTGGACAGTCTCGGTCGTCGTGTCCTTGGGCAAGACACTTCACCCGTTGCCTACTGGTGGTGGTCAGAGGGCCCGGTGGCGCCAGTGTCCGGCAGCCTCGCCTCTGTCAGTGCGCCCCAGGGTGGCTGTGGCTACAATGTAGCTTGCCATCACCAGTGTGTGAATGTGTGTGTGAATGGGTGGATGACTGGATATGTAAAGCGCTTTGGGGTCCTTGGGGACTAGTAAAGCGCCATATAAATACAGGCCATTTACCATAAATGAAACATTACAGAAAGACTTCTGATATGAAGACCTCTGGGCAGAGCTGATGACTTCTTAAATTGGGAAAAATACATTATAATACCCAATTGAGTTATTTTCAGTATTTGTTGTCATGAGTGGAAGAATTTATTTATTTATTGATTAGCATTCAAATATCTCAATGAATACAGAATAAAGATCTGCAAGAAAGCACGAGACAAGGCTAATCAAAAGGTACTGGCTGAAGCACATGCTTATTATGCCAACCCTCTTAACAAAAGATCATTTAGCATGCAGCTCATGTACATGGGGCTCAAAGCAAAAGAGTAAAACAAAACAAAAAAACCCTTCCTCCTTAGCTAAGTAAATACAAATAAATTAAATTTCATAACAATAATCAAACTGAATGAACTGAATGTACCCATCTAATCTAGGCAGTGTCTTGCTGAGTCTAATCCTGTGTTATGGTCTGTCCAGCAACATAAAATATTATCTCAAATGACCACGTAAAGGTTGCTTGCATAGAAAAGTGGATTAGCAGCTCGCTGGCTTTTTTTTTTTTTTTTTTTTTTCTTCTCTCTTAACTCACCGTCTCTCCCTACTCTCCTTCCAGTGAACAGCAGGATGCAGTCTTTGAACTGATCTCCATGGCCTTTAATGTTGCCATCTGGTACACAAAGTTTGCCTCAAGAATGGCAGGAAAGGAAAAGTAAGAGCCTTTTTGGCTTCTTCTGTGAAACTATTCTGCATAAATGCATTTTACAAATTACTTTAGTTTCATACTTTAATACCTCATCAAAAACAAAGGACGCTGTGACTAATGTGAATATGCACAGAATATCATGACTTTTGAACATAAAGTATTACAAAAACAATGTTAGATTTTTAAGGTGCAATATCTGACACTATTTAATTGGTCCATCTATACATGCATACATTCTCTATCACAGGTCTAACACATAGAGAATCACCACTTAACCTAATGCCACTAGTTTCATTGAAAGGTTTTAATTGGTTTAAATGACCTTGAAATCATTGCTATTATTTGTTGTTGTTACTTTATTTCTGCTCATGTTTACCTGTTACACAGTGTATCAGAGACAGAAGCGAAAGACGTTCACCGAAGCTTAAAGGTTGCTGCTGGAATCTTCAAAAATCTTAAGGTGAGGGAGATGTCAATTCTTTCCTCAGTGGAAACTGGAAAGGTTTTATTATACAAACTGACGCTTAGGACAAAAAGTGGATGCCGATCAGTGCAGTTCCCCTGCAGAAAACATTAATGACACACTTTACCTCCTTTTATTACAGATGAAATAATTTAGACAGTTTTTAACTCTCATTGATGCCGCAGTGTTCGTTTGACTTTGGGACCTGAAACGGACGGAGTTTAGGACCCGGATTACTCCCCGAGGCTCCTGACTACCGTAGCCGTATTGCTCTGACAATCCATCTGGCGGTGTGGCTTCGTAGCTTACCAAAGTCATACTAAAACATTTTTGACAGATTTTTGAGCGCCGTGCACCACATAAAATCGGTTTGAGGTCATTAAGCACAACCAGAATTCATACATAAGGCGCATTGTCGATTTTTGAGGAAATTAAAGGATTTACCCGCGCCTTATAGTGCGGAAAATACGGTACTACAGTTTTTCTTTCTTTTTTTTCTTCTTCTTATTTTTAGCTACAAGCAAATAGATTGAGGGATTTAAGACATATAAGCTATAGGTTTTATTTATTTATTTATTTATTCTGATATCTTCTTTACAGGATGTCCACATCCCTCGCCTCATCACTCCAGCTGAAAAGGGCAGAGACCTGGAGCCCCGAGTCATTGATGCATACATCATCCAGTGTCAGGCAGAAGCACAGGAAGGTAACGACAGTGATCACTGTGCAGTGATCGTGCAGATCGCTGATGATATTGTTCCTCTCATCTCTGATGTTTAAGATGGTCATTAAAATCTGTTATATTATAAAATATATGTTATATATTATAAAAATAAAAAGGCTTACTCTGCAAATAATCTGACAGTTAATGGCCTGAGTCAGAATCCATGTTACACTGATAATCATTAATCATCAATCATCACTGACACAGTGTGCCAACGTTTGGTTCTTTCCTCTCGTTTGTTTTTACAGTGACCATTGCCAGAGCAATTGAACTGAAACACAATGCGACAATCATCGCAGCTTTGGCATTTGAGACTGCAAACTTCTATCAAAAAGCTGGTCTGTACTTTTGACACAAGTAAAATAAAGCTTTTTATCAACCTTATTGGTATGGCACCTTTAGAAACAGTTTATTAAGTATTTTGACAGACAGGGAGAAGCAGGATCGACGATTTAAACAGAGCACCAGTCTTTACATTTAGGTGGGAAACATTAAAAAGAAAAGAAAAACAACTATGAATAAAATTAGACAAGGTGTAATGCCAGCATGTAAAAGCAAGTCGGACTTGCTTTTACATGCTGGCAACGAATGAAACCAACAGGAAGCTGAGCTGCTGCTTTCTGAACCGGCTGGAAATGAGAAAGTGACTTTTTGTTTGAGCCATAGAGGAGGAAGATGTAGCAGTCGAGGCTTGAGAAAATAAATGAAATGTAGTGGTTTTATTTTCAAGATGGTTGAAAGAAGCAAGACTGGACATCTTGTCGGAGGGTCTTCGCTTTATAAATACAGCACCTTGAGGCAACTGTTTTGGTGATTTGGGACTATGTAAATAAAATTGAATTGAATGAAATGAACTGTTCAAAGCTAAGAGCTGAAACTCAGGAGAACTCTCAGTCAGCATTTCTGATTTTGAGGTATCAAGTTATAATGTATGCCTTCCAACAAATGAAGTCACTGAGGCAACTGTGCTTTCTGGATGACCAGGCACAATGGGAAGCTTTCTGGTTTGTTGACCAAGAGCCTAGAAAATAAAATGATGGTTACTGAAAAGATATGAAGGTCAGTTTTCTGTCTCTGCAGACCACACACTGAACACCTTGGAGCCAGAGTGCAGCAGCAAGTGGAGGAAGTATCTCCAACTGAAGCAGCTCTTCTACATGGCTTATGTAAGCTAAAGTTTGCAGCACAGCTATAGGTTAATAAAACAACTATTCTGTTTACAGAATTCAAACAAACAAAGTGTTAAGATTGTTGTCATTGAGTTTGTGTTTGCAGGCGTACTGCTATCATGGACAGACACTGCTGGCAAGTGACAAATGCGGAGAAGCTATCAGATCTCTCCAGGAAGCAGAGAAATGTATGTATGCATGTTGTAATGTGTAAAGCAATTACAGAGACGTAAACAAGCACGTCGAGAGCGCAAACTTTCACCCAGGCAGCTCACTCTCTGTGCAGTATTTACTTTAAAGGGAATACTATTGTATTTAATATATACGAGCAACGTCATACTAAGAATCCCCATATATCATTCCCTACGTGCCTTAAACCTGTTAAAACAGTCTTAAATAGCTCTGTATGTTTCTATGTTGAAAATACACAAATCACAGTTTATAAGGTATAAGACTTTTGCACTAATAAATCATTGATTTGACCTTGAAGACTGTAAGGCAAGCTTGAATGAATTGCTAACCAACTCTGCACTCCTAAGTTTGATTAGAATTCAGACAAAACAACACACACGCACACAAACACATTCCCTCCTCTGCAGAGGTAAATGTGACTTTGCTCATTACAGCACAAGTCTTATGTTAGGCTGTGGTCTGATAAATTTGTAAAGCTCCTATTTCTTCCGTCTTTGCTTCTAAAAGAACCGTCCGTCGTTTAGTGTTGTGTGCGTTTTAAAACCTTTTTTTTTTTGCGTTGTTATTCTTTTGTAAATTTAGTAATTTTGTAATTACTAAATTTTGTAATAAAGTACTTCATTAATTGTGTTAATCAGAAAACGGAAGTCCATGCCTTACAGAAGACTGTTACTTCTGTTCTTTGCAGACTGCAGTGCTTACTCAGTGTTACCTGCTCACTTGGCTTCAGTCATGTAGGTCAGCGGTCCCCAACCCCCGGGCCTCGGACCGGTACCGGTCCGTGAGCCGTTTGGTACCGGGCCGCGAGAGTTGAGGCTCAGGTCTGAAATGTATGTTTTTCAGGGGTTTTATCGGTTTTCAGCGTTATTTTGTCATCGTTTTTATCGTTAACTCGGTTTTCCTGGGTCTTTTTACGTGTGTTATGAATAAATCTTCTTTTTTTCGGTACCGGTACTAGTTTTATTTTGTTGTATTTATCCGCGACACCTTAAAGGCCGGTCCGTGAAAATATTGTCGGGCATAAACCGGTCCGTGGCGCACAAACGGTTGGGGACCGCTGATGTAGGTTACCAAACAGGAGCTTCCTGTGTGATTGCTGCAGCAGATCTTAGAGTTGTGTTTGAATTGTTTCCCCTTCTTTGTTCCCTGGATATATTTTGTGTTAACACAACAACATCTGCGTGTAGGTTACTCCCGCGCTGAGTCACTATGTAAAGAGTACCGTCAGACCAAAGGCCCGGGTACAACGGCCAAACCATCGGAGCAGCTGTTCTTCCTCAAGCTGGGTGGCCTCATTAAAATGACGCTGGAGAAGTGCCAGAGAGAAAATGGCTTCATGTGAGTCAGCCAGACCCCAAACAAACACACACACACACACACACACACACACACACACACACACACACACAGAGTTGTGGCTCAGATTCTACACTTTCCCCGTCACACATGTGACGAGATGATGCAATGTTTACGTCGTGGTTCCCGTGGCGCTCAGGAGTCAAACTCTGAGGACATGTTTTCAATCATTAACAACACATTTTCCACTCACACAAAGGCACATTTGTGTGTCGTCAGATTAAACAGTCAGCTGGCTGCCCTGAGCTTCACCTGCACAAACGCTCAGCTTCGGGTTTATGTTCCTGTGAATTTGCATGTGTTCATCATAGAGATAGCTCTGTTGGGCGTCATTGTCAAAATATTATTTTCTCTCATTTTTTTTTCACCTGAAACTAACGTGTGACCTCACTATAGTGCCCAGCTGTCGCCTGAAAAGTTAAATATATTTGCATGTTGGAGGTGAGCGGAGTATTGTTCATTTTTCCACAGCACTGGCCCTGCCTGCTGTATCGCCACAAAACCCGCCTGCTTCTAACTGCAAATGAATCGAATAAACCAAAGAGCATTTTTACACTACAAGCTACATTTGTCCCATTCACACACATTCATGCTTTTACTCTTATCACATAGAAACACCTCAACATGAGGATTAATGTAGGGTCTTTTACAGTTTAAAGCGTTGGTGTGATTTCGAGCTATGTAAAAAAAACTGGACTGCCCACTCTACCTCCTAGTTTATAGCCATCCTTATGTAAACAGTTGTTGATGCCTGTTCCTGTTTGTACAGTAGCATCTAATTTCAGTATAGCACACATTTCATTGGTCAGCAGTTTGGTGATTGTTGTTTTCTTCTTCTACTTTGCGCTTTAATGCCAGTCACTCTGTAGATGCATAAATGCCACCTGCTGGTGGCTAGAGGTACCTTTCCTGTGTCAGGCACAGGTAAAAGCAGGGAAAACATTGAATTTAAGACAAGAGATACTAGAACCAAGTCTATGTGTAAATTACTATGACCCTTAGTCAAAGGAGCTTGCAAAGAAAAACGTCTGGACTTCTTTAAGTTGCTTGAAGACGTTTCACCTCTCATCCGAGAAGCTTCTTCAGTTCTAAGGTCAAATGGTGGAGAGTCCCAGATATAAACCTAGTGGGAGTGACCCCCCACAGAGGGACAAAAGGACCCCCTGATGATCCTCTAATCGCCTGAGCCAAGGTGTGAAACTGGGTGTGGGTCCCAAACAGCCAGAGTTTCGGGTGTGTTCATTGTGAAACCTGGCCCCACCTTATCATGCGAATTCCTGAGGTCAGATGGCCCAGGATGTGAGTGGGCGTTAAGGCGTCTGGGAAGGATCTCAAAACTGGATTATAGATGGCAGAGAGTTGGTGTCGTAAGCCCCGCCTCTGTTCAAAGATGGTCGCTCACAGTGGACATAGATGGCTTCTTTCACTCCTCTTGCCATCTATGTTCACAATGAACACACCCGAAACTCTGGCTGTTTGGGACCCACACCCAGTTTCACACCTTGGCTCAGGCGATTAGAGGATCATCAGGGGGTCCTTTTGTCCCTCTGTGGGGGGGTCACTCCCACTAGGTTTATATCTGGGACTCTCCACCATTTGACCTTAGAACTGAAGAAGCTTCTCGGATGAGAGGTGAAACGTCTTCAAGCAACTTAAAGAAGTCCAGATGTTTTTCTTTGCAAGCTCCTTTGACTACGATGACCTGGATGACTGAGAACCTTCACAGACTATGACCCTTAACTGACACAGGCTGATAACAGTGTGACAATAACATCTGGCAGTTTTGCAAAAAACTTTTGAGTTGTGAGTTAAGTTGATCACAAACCATTTAAAGACCCAGCTGACAATGATTAAGTGAGAACCACAACAGAGGATTCCCATTTGCACGGTTAAGTCTTGTACATATTTAAGTTACCCTTAGAAAGGGTCTTTGTAACAACAGGGAAAGCATTCAAACATGAAAACCTGAAATTCTTCCTTCTACTTGTTTCTTTGGACAGATACTTCCATAAAGTCCCGGCTGAGCCGCCGCAGCTGGACATGAAGGCGAGCTACGGCCTGGCTGAGCCCGTCCCATTTGAGCTGCCACCTCTCAGTGAGCAGTGCACTCCTGAGGTCTACGCCACCTTCGATCTGACAAAGGGAGCCAAAAACAACAAGGTACACACCAAATCAGTTATTTATTCTAGATTATTTCATAACAATGTTATAGTTGTTGGTGGTATTATAAATATTACTTGATGTGCAGGCCAAACCCAAGGAGGAGGAGGTGAAGCCAGTGAAGGAACCTGACTTGAAGCCTCAGAAGGACACAGGCTGCATCCTCTCCTAAACTTTCCATTCAGTACATTTTCAGCCTGTTTCACGACATCCATTTACTTTCCTCACATAACTCCAGAGATGCTTTCTTTTCTTGCAATATTTAGTCCTCATGTTGTACATTCATCCTAGACATGTATATTACATTTAGCAGTTATAACTGTCTAAGTCAGAGCCAGTTATGTGACCAGATACTCAAAATGTCTCACTCTGTGAGAATCACTTTTAATTAGGACATGAAAATAAATAAGCCTTATGGGTCCCATGGTTGTGTCAGTGGTGCCTTCAGCTGCATTGTAAACTGGTCGCACTGATTATAGATAACTCAGATAATGGAAACTGACTTATTAAAGAGGCTTAAAGTGGCCTAAAACATAAAAATGCAGTAGATATTTAAACTTTGATATTGAGTAGTTAGCACTACATATAAATGCAATGTAATTAATCCAAAAGAGTAAATGTGGGAAACTGCACTCCGTCACTCTGCCTGTATATCTGGGAATAAGATAATTGAAACTGTAAGTTTTTAAATTGCATTTTACGTGTCCAGAACATCGTCATTTAAATATTTACACTGATCAATAGGAATCCCAATCAATACTGGACAGACAGAAAGGACGGCACATGATTTTGCCGTTGAGTTTGGTTTTCTTTTAGCTGTAGTAGCAGTTTACAATCAATATTTACATCACGACTTATGTATTATAGTTTTTGTACATGACATAGCTGTTTTCTACTTTGACTGTTCATTTAAAGGAACTATATTATTATTATTATTACCTGTGGCTGAATCATTCTTTATCAGGTTGTGAATTTGTGTCTGTTATCCCTTAAAACTAAAATTTTAATTTATTTGTGTTTGTGGTAATTTATCAGACAATCCAAAACACTTCAGAGGGTATAAAGTCCAATCACGTTTTTGCTGGTGTTGGAGTCAATCGTACTGTTTCAGTGTGTGAACTGATGCACGAACAGCTTACTTTCGTTAGATGTTCACGTGCTGTTGTCAATAGTTGACAGTGTGCAGAAAGCAGGCCCTATCATCGACATTTGTACCTTTGTGTGTGACTTTGCTTTTGAAGAGCTGCTTCAAGGAAGTTTCTTATATCCATCAGACTCTAACAACTTCAAAATAAAAGGTCTAATAAAAAACAAAAGTTAAGTTACTAATTACTGGAGAAACAAAACTGTAATATTCTCCAACTCATTTAACCTTGGTGTATATTTGCTTCCCTGATCTCACCATTGGACTTTTTATTGAGTTGTGCACCTGTTTTCATCCTTGTGCTTTTCTTTGCTTTGATTAGACTGGATGTCATTACACTTAAAGCAGTGAATTTATCCAGGAGGTGTGGCAGGACTCTGATATGTTCCACATCCTTTTTTAAGACAGCTGTTTGTCATTAGGGTGTGCCACATCACCGGTTTTACATTGTGCACTCTTGCAGCTCTCCCCTCCTCTGATGGTGTCTTTCATGTAAAAGGTATTTCAAATGGTATTAAATATTCCCTTAAAACTCACTTTTTTCTTCTTGGCTTTTTGTAGATGTAAAAACAAGACTGTCACATCATGTCCGCAAGAGGTCAAACTGACACAACTGGTCTAAAGACTATGATAAAAATTTTTTCAACACAGAAATGTTTTGTGAAAGAAGAGTCATTATTTTCATACCCAAATAATTTGGTTACGATGTACAGAACAAGTTGTTTTATCTGCATAGCAAATGGGACAAGAACCATCAGGTACATGCAAAACACAAAGCTTTTCCTCTTAGGTCCATGTGTGTTTGAACAACATACGACTTGTAATTTTATCTCTACAACAAATCTACACACCAATCTGCCAGAGGTTCCTTCCTATTGAAAGGGAGTTTTTCCTTCCCACTGTTGCTAAGTGCTAGCTCATCGGCGTTGTCTGATTGAGGTTTCCTCTCTGTCATTGTAAGGTCCTTACAATACAAAGCTCATTGTAGTGACTATTATTTTGAAGTTTTTTGCCATATAAATAAAACTGAACTGAATGGATTTGAAAAACTGTGGCAGGCAAACTGTGAGAATTTTTCTATTTCTCCTTCCTCACCCTAGCACACGAAATCAACAAAGTAAAAATTTATACTTGGTGGCCGATATAGTCAGATTGATAAACATAAATGGCGAGGCTGGTGTTGCATGCAAGTCTGGCGAGAGCCATTATCTAGGTGGCGGACAGCAAAGACAAGGTTTGTCATCGGCCATGCCTGTGTAGCCAAGAAGACTCGGTTTATAAACGCAACAGCTAAAGCTAAACAGTTAGCATAGCTTACCTGCACAGCATCTGCCTCCAATGTGTAAACCAGACTAAGCTACCTCAGTGGTAAACAGATTGTTACTACAATTCAGTTCTATTCCCTCAAAGTTGGTAAGTAAAATTTATTTATGTAAGATAGGAACATTATAATATTGTAAAGATAACAAAAGTACAGAATGAAGAAAAAAATCTTAATTACACAAAAGCAACATAATAAACAAAAGATTATCCAAATGACTGGCTGAATAGATGTAAGCTGTCCAGTTTTCAACTGTTTTTAAAAAAAAAAGACGCCATAGACCTACGGGTGCGGAGCGAGAGAGAGAAACTGTTTTGGCGCTAAGGTTTGGAAGGCATAATTTTTATAATGTAAGGTAAAGACCCTACAATAATACAAACCTATAATACCCTGTACCATAGGTGTCAAACTCTGGCCCCCGGGCCAAATTTAGCCTGCAGCCTAATTACATTTGGACCGCAAAGCCATACCAAATTACTATTAGAGCTGGCCTGCTGGTATTATACAGTGCATTTCCTGCTAATACTACAAATCCCAGAATACTCTGTTGGTGTTCTGGCGCATCAGTCACGACAGGACCCATTAACACCCTGGTTGTGTCCAAATTCATGGGCTGCATCCTCCTGAGGATGCATTTGTAGGCCGATTACGTCACAGCGACGCACCGAAGGCTGTCGTAGACTCCTCCGAATGCAGCCGACAAATGTGTCCTCCTTTTCCCCGAATTTGAAGGATGGGTCGGGTGTGTCCTTTCTTTTTTTTTTTTTTTGCCTGTCCCGTTTGGATCTTTAAAAAAGGTGTATGATGAAAGTTTGCGAAGTTGTGTGCCCAGAGAAAAAGCAAGCATTTTCAAATGTCAGCCTGAGCAGAAACACAGTAGCTGATCACACACCTGAAGTTGCCACCAATCTATATAACCAGCTGATGGAGAAGGAAAACAATTGTGTTGCATTCTCCATCTCTGTTGATAAGAGCAGTGATGCCTCTGATACTGCCCAGCTTTCAGTCTTCATCCGTGGTGTGGACTCAAATCTCTGTGTTACGGAGGAACTTTTAGGATTAAAATCAATGCATGGCACAACCACAGGGAAGGAAATATTTGATGAGGTTTCCAAATGTCCAACTGACTGCATCATACATCAAGAATCACTTTGTGGCAATGCCTTTATGTGTGAGATCATGAGCGATCTCGAAGCTTCAGGGGCGGGGGCGTATCATCACAGACATGTATGCTGCAGTGAGGGCTTTTAAAACTAAATTGTGCCTGTGGCAGAATCAGATGCTACAAGGAAACCTGGGCCATTTTCCCTGCTGCCAACCAATGAACAGATCTCTACTGCTGTGTTCCCATGTGCACAGTTTGCTGAAAAACTCTGTGTACTCAGTGCTGAGTTTACCCGGCGATTTGCCAACTTTGATGCCCAGAAATGTTGATTTGAACTGCTCAGTAATCCTTTTGCAGTTGACGTTGCAAACGCACCAACAAACCTCCAAATGGAGCTGATTGAACTCCAGTGTAGTGACACGCTGAAGTCAAAGTATGATGCTGTGGGCACTTCACAATTTCCACATTTCATCCCTGACACAATGCCTGGGCTCCGCACCCACGCTGCTCAGATGCTCTCCATGTTCGACAGCACTTACCTATGTGACCAACTATTCTCCTCAATGAAGATGGCCAAAACATCTCACGGGAGACGTCTAACCGATGAACACCTTCACTCAATCCTGAGGATTTCCTCAGTTCAGAGCCTGAGCCTAGACATTGAGGAACTAGCATCCAAGAAGAGATGCCAGGTATCTGGCTTGGACACATCAGATCAGTGTGTAGCAAACTGAGCTATAATTAGCATTTTCTTTGTGCACTTTTTCTTGCTACTCCCAGACATGGGCTTGAATGGTTTCACGTTCAATTATATTTTTATTAGATAAGTGGTTTATTATTGTTATTTTTCTATTTATTATTAGCCTGGGGAAAAGGTTTACTGTTAAAATTTAATTCAGAAGGCTGAAAATACAATTTTTATTTAAGAAATAAATTCCACTGATATGTTATTTAATTGGAATTTCAATTTTGCATGTGTGCAATATTAAGTTATATATACTTTTATATAAGTTATATATCGTTTAAACTGAATATGGAACAAGCAAAGCTTGTCCCATATTCAGTTTTTCAGCAAAACTTGTTTGAGTCTATAAGAAAAGGTTCCTTATTATATATCTGGAGGAAGATTTTTTTCAATAAATATTAATGTTAGCCCACGACTTTGTTCCAGTTTGGAATTTTGGCCCACTGTGTATTTGAGTTTGACACCACTGCCCTATACTCTAATACAGGGGTGGCCAACCCGCGGCTCTCGAGCCGCAT
Organism: Rhamphochromis longiceps; assembly: GCF_057381845.1. Classification (NCBI taxonomy): domain Eukaryota; kingdom Metazoa; phylum Chordata; class Actinopteri; order Cichliformes; family Cichlidae; genus Rhamphochromis; species Rhamphochromis longiceps. The sequence continues at coordinate 227,857 of NC_140571.1, read as the reverse complement.
GCGGCTCTTTGCCTGGTTTCATGCGGCTCTTACGTTCATATCAAAGTTTATGTTTGTGTTTTGATTTTTTTTATGTTGTTGTTTTAAAATGTGCGCGTTCGCTTCGCTTGAGTTCAATACGGTATTTTTCATCAAATGCGCATGTGTGTGAGATGAAAATACCGCAAAGTTTCCCAGTAGGAGCAAGTTCGCCCTTAAAATGGCAGGAAAAAAATGCACAGCAAAAAGAAAATATGAAGATGAACACAGGACGTTTTTAACAGAGTGGGAGAGTTTATATTTTTTTGTTGAACGCAATGGTAAGCCATTCTGCCTTATATGTCAGACGTCATTAGCGCATTTCAAAGCTTCAAATCTTCAGCGCCACTTCAGCTCACTCCATGCTAACATCGACCAGGAATTTCCAAAAGGGACTGAACTTCGCAAGCACGAGTTGGCCACTTTGAAAAGTCAGGCAGAAAAGCAGATACAGTTTTTCCAAAAATTTACGAAGCGGTCAGAGACCATAACGCTCGCATCCTATCAGCTGGCTTGGAACATTGCACGGGCTAAAAAGCCATACAATGAAGGGGAGTTCGTTAAAAAATGCCTCAGTGATGTTGTTGGAATCTTGTCTCCTGAAAACGACAAATTAAAACGCATGGTATCAGACGTCCAACTGTCCCGCCACACTGTTGAACACAGAATATCGGACATTAACACGGCTATTGAATCACAGTTGCACTCTGACCTTCAAGCATGTGAGTATTTTAGTGTCGCATTGGATGAGAGTTGTGATATACAAGACAAGCCTCAGTTGGCAATATTTGCACGGTCTGTTTCAAACGTGTGTGTGTGTGAGACAGTGCACACAATGTTCATTGTTGAAAATGACTGGCCTGTGGTTTTAGTACTGTAGGAGTCCATTTCTGTCATTATCATGTTGGTGTGTGACATTTACAATAAATCTGGCTGAGCAGAGGTGTGTGTGTGTGTGTGTGTGTGTGTGTGTGTGTGTGTGTGTGTGTGTGTGTGTGTGTGTGTGTGTGAGAGAGAGAGAGAGAGAGGGAGGAAAGGATGGGTGATGTTCATGTGTGCCCATGCGTATGATGTGGCTCTTTGCGGTAACACAGTAAAAAAAAAGTGGCTCTTGGTCTCTGACTGGTTGGCCACCCCTGCTCTAATAACTCTACAGTCTGGTGCTACCAGATAATCTGGTATAGAATTTGTGCTCTGTCATTTCTCTGCTGCTTGTCTGAGCTAGTAAGGCTAACCTGGTTATCTAAGAATGGCGTGATTGCCAGTATGTGCAGTCAGACTTTACTGAAAGAAAATCTAACTTTAACAGCAGAGTGGCTTAGCATGGCTAAGCTGTGATATTCAACACGCCACCAAACCTGCCTCCCAAGCCCAGCCCCTTGAATTCAAGAGTGAAACTGATTGTGTTGGAGCGACTTGCCTCTGATAAGGTTTGTGCACTTCTGTATTTGGCGTCTCAGGTTTCAAGTCAGATCCTGTATCCTGTAGTTGTTTTTCTCCACAACGCAGAGTCAGCATGGATGGATGTCTGGGACAGCAGTGACACAGAACAATGACTGGATACTTGTCCTTTGGAGCAATACAGAAACACTAATGTAACCCGAAGAATGAACAACCAGGAAGTAAGTGCCGTGATAATGAAGCAAACATAGCTGTTAGCTTAGTTTGTATTCACAAAATGAACTTTATCCAGTTGTCTGCCATGACTCTGTCGCTCCGGTGCAATTTGTAATAGTATTGTAAATGCAGTGAGTATAACACACAGTACTTAGATGATATGCTGTGAATAAATAAAAGTTTTCTGATGCGTCAGACATCAGCAAACACCACTGAAACAAACTTTGAGGGTCCTGCTTCGGCCAAAGAGAGGAAGGTGATCCACTTCTCCAGCGGTGAAACTCTTGTAGTTGAAGACAGCGAGGAGGAAGAGGTGGAGACGTCAAACAAAACTCCCTTTGAAGAACCTAAACAGAAGGTGGGTATCTGCAGTGGCGTGCACAGACATTTTGGGGGGCAAGTGCTCCAGGGGGAAAAAAGGGCACTTTTTGCATATGTGGAAAACCTTTTCTTTGTATAATAAAAAAAATCGCACAGGTTAAATGCAATTTGACTTTTATTTTCTCCTTTCTCAGCCTCTCTTTCCTAGGCATTATGCTTGCTGAAATTAGTAAATAAATAGACCAAAATGTATGAGAACGAATAAGACTGACTGTGGTCATTACAAGAACAGGGCAGAATGGTCGTTTTCACAGGCAATTGGGAACTGCCTATTTTTCCTTTAGCAAATTAATGTGTTAATGTTGCCAATATGTTACACCAAAAAAAATTAACATGTCTAACCAGTGCTTCTCAAAACTTTTAACATGCACCACCCCCAACACCGTACCCTTCAAACTACCAATAACAACGTCACTGTTCTGTCACAATCAGGTCACAACACAGTGCGTAAATGTCTGCGAGCATCGCTGAGTCAGTAACAACCAGTTAGGCTAAAGACTGCATCTTTAGACAGTTGGACGGTGTTCTAACTTTCTCACAGGAGACACCTACTAAAGACAGTCAAAGACATTAATTTCAATCTTACCAAAGTAGGACAGTAGTTGACGTTAGTTATGGAAAGGCTAATCCACAAAAACGGAGAAACGTCCATAATTCTATTATTCATAATCATGTCAAGGTTTTAGGTTTTTCTGCAGTTCCATCTCTAAAAAGTGTGATGTCTTCCCGTCACTGACTTCAGTTTGAAAACTTTGTATTTATTCACAGATTTCTGTGAGATCATCCTAAAATTTGTAACGAAAAATGGGCTCAAAAGAGCCCTCTGCCTAACGGCATGTAGCCTTAGCCTATAGCATAACGTGATATTTTCAATAGTGTATGCAAAAAGGTCGGAATTGATGGAGAGTGGGGTTGCCTAAATGGTTTAGGTTACATTTTAAATGTGTCGTTTTTTTGTTTATCCATATGGATGGATGGAGGGGTAAGCTGGCAAAGTTTGTCATGTGCAGTTTCTGACAGGCTACTTCACAACAAAACAATTGCAGGTTGGTCTTAGAGGGCAAACAGAATAATTTCACTCGATTCATGGGTTACCTGACTGGTTGGGAAGGGAAAGAGCTGCCGTGTTGTCCGCCGTGGCTCCCAGTCGCTATAGTCAGCCTACTATGCCTACTCCAAGTAGTCCTGTGTCATGCCGCTGCTACACGCCTCACAACAAATGAACTGCAAGCGTGTTCACGTGACACGGTGACAGTGAAAAAGCGACAGGGTTCGGGTGTCTTTGAAGAAGGGGCACAAATCAAGCCATTATTTTCACACCTTTTTAAATCGCGCAGCTTTTAAAAAAAAAAAAAATCACGTCTTTCAAAAGGGCACTTTTTTGGACTGAGGGCAAAAGGGCAAGTGCTTCAGCACCACCTCGTCTCTATCTGTGCACGCCAGTGGGTATCTGTTTGGGGGGGGAGACTTGTGGTGAATATTTAGCAACAGTCAGTTCATGTGATTGCTTCTGTCTTTTTTCTTCTCAGACTCGGCTATCGTTCAAGAATGTGGCCATTCTAGTTGGGAGGTTTTCACTGCTGGGTATGCCATGTTACATAATCAATACAGAAGCCAAGTGACTGTAGAGAAGGCCCTGACTTTAGCTTTTTGTGCAGGCTTCACTGAGTCTCCACATTTTCTGTTTCCAAATTCAGCCTGTGACTTCCTTGGGGAAAGATTGGCTGGTGCTCTTGGACTCAGTGCAGCCAAATACCAGTACGCGATAGATCGTTATCAACATGATCACAAGGTAATGTGTTCACAAACATTCAAGCAAAAAATAGAACTTACTCTATCGTCTATCTTATAAAAGGAAAATAAGTTCACTGTTTAACCCTCTTCAGACAACAAACAGTCGAGCTTCAGATGACCTCAAGAAGGGACAGGCAGAGACCGTGACACTCTCTCCCAGGTCTGATTGGAGTCATTATGGGGCCACAGGAGATGTAAGCTGTCCTCCCAATCCCCAGGAGAGCTCTGATGAGAAACAAATGGCTGGAAAAGAAGGATGTCACAACAAGGGCTATCAAGCGGACGAGGAGCACTTGAAATGAATCTCAGAGAAGAAAAGCAAAAGAATGTGAAGTCCCCAGGATGGAATGTTACAACAACGTGAAGAATAAAAAGCTAACAAAACAAACTAAAACATTTTCTGTGTCTAACTACCAGTGCAAGCTTTTTTCACCGTTTATTCTTCCCAATCCTGGCAAAACTGAGATTCTTACTTCAGCCCCTTTGCCAACAATATCACTGTCTTATTTCTGACCAAAAATTAAGATGAGATTGAGCTCATCCAGTCTTATTACCTTTACTTAAGAAATAATGCAAAAATCAGACTTTCTTTGATTCCCAGTAAGGTGGAATCTCTAGTAAACACTTTCATTTTCTCCTGTCTTGATTATTGTAACTCTCTACATCTTATTCCTCCTTAATCCATCTTCAGTTGGTCAACAAAGCAACAGCTAGACTGCTATCAAGAACTAGCCTGCATGTGATTTGATTTAATTAAAAAAAATGTTATTAACAGCATATAACTCCAAAAACATTAATAACCTCCGGCCTCTTCAAAAATGTCAACATCCATTGAACTCTACTGTCAAATATCCACCAGTCTTGATCAGTATGGCACTTCTAAATGTTCGCTCTCTGCTGAACAAGTCTTTTATTATTAATGATTTAATTTTAGATAATAAACTTGATTGTTTATTTTTAACTGAAACATGGCTGGGTTCGGATGCACCAGTTGTTCTCACTGAGGCCTCTCCACCAAATTTTAATTTCTCTTTTTCTATTAGAAGTGGTGAGAGAGGTGGTGAGACTGCATCTTTAACCAACAACACAGTCACCACCAAACACATTTTATTTAATCATTTTACCACTTTTGAATTCCATGCTATTGTTTTCAGCAGCCCTCCAGTTTTATCTGTCACAGTTTATAGACCACCTAAAGACAGCGCTGCTTTTATCAAGGAATTCTCTGAATTTTTAACAAACATACATTCAAAATATAACATGATAATTTTAACCGGTGATTTTAACTTGCACACAGATAATCCTTCTGACTCTACATCAAAAGAATTCTTAAACATCACTGTTTGGATTTTACCCAGCACGTCACACAGCCGACTCACAACAGAGGACACACTCTGGACCTGGTCATCACCCGTGGGCTGTCCACCAGCGTGTCCTCTGTTGTTGACTTGGCTGTCTCTGACCACTACTGTGTGTTTTTTAACATCACCGGTTTTATTCAGCGGGAGACCTCGGTGCGAACTGTGAGGAGGCGCTATCTAACCTCTGAAGTGGCTGCAAATTTTACCAGGGTTTTAGACGAATGCCCCCCTGTGATTTTACCTGCACCCTGTGATTTTATTTTTAATCATTTTAACAGCAAACTGAAGAAAAGCCTTGACTCCGTTGCTCCACTCACCACCAAAAAGATTAACGTAAAACATGCATCACCCTGGAGAAACGAAGAAGTCAAAAAACTCAAAAGAAATTGCAGGGCAGCAGAAAGGAGGTGGAGGAAAAATAAAAATACTATCAACCATCAAATACTTTGCGAGCAACTTAAAGTGTACAATAATACACTAAGGAACTCAAGAAATTCATACTTCGCCAAAATAATCAGTAATAACAAAAATATTCCCAAGGTCCTCTTTTCCACCATAGATCATTTATTTAACCCTGATTTTAACAGCTCCCAAAGAACCCCACAGACTCGCTCTGTGGGCAGTTTGCAGACCACTTCAGGGGAAAAATCAGCGCCATCAGATCTGATATTTTATCTAATCGCGATATGTTTGTAAACACATCTGATGGCTCGATTGTACCTGAGGAGACACTGGACAGCTTTGTCCTGGTTAATGCTGAGAACCTTCAGAAAGTTTTCTCCACAGTGAGACCCACCACATGTCCTTTAGATCCAATCCCTTCTTCACTTTTTAAAACACTTTATGGATTTTTTGAGGCTGAGCTTTTATACATGATGAATTGCTCTCTTCAGTTGGGTGTCTTCCCTGCTGCCTTTAAAACGGCGGTGGTGAGACCCCTTCTGAAGAAGAGCAATTTGGACTGTAATGATTTTAATAACTACAGACCTGTATCCAACTCACCATTTTTAAGTAAAATCTTAGAAAAACTTGTTTTTACTCAGATTAATGATTTTCTAAATTATAGACAGATCCTGGAGATATTCCAGTCTGGATATAGGGTGAACCACAGCACAGAGACGGCTCTCCTAAAGGTTTTAAATGATCTTAGATGTAACTGGGACGCCCAAAAGCTCTCAGTCCTGGTGCTGCTGGATCTAAGCGCAGCCTTTGATACAGTAGACCACGCTATTCTTTTAAACAGACTGAAACACATGGTGGGCCTCTCTGGTGCTGTACACAACTGGTTCACTTCCTGTCTCTCAGACAGAACTTTTATGGTGAGTATGGATACATGCTTCTCTAAGATCCATAAAATGACATGTGGTGTGCCTCAAGGGTCGGTTCTAGGCCCTGTACTTTTTAATTTGTATATGCTCCCTCTCGGTGGTGTCATCAGGAGGCATGGAGTGAACTTCCACAGTTACGCTGATGACACTCAGCTGTACATCTCCGTGTCTCCTGATGACACCAGACCAATGGATGCCCTTTTTAACTGTATTTTAGATATAAGATCTTGGATGGCAGAAAACTTTTTACAGCTTAACCAGGACAAAACTGAAGTTTTAATCGTCGGTCCCGAGGCTCAGAGAGAGAAACTCTTGTCTAAATTAGAGGCATTTTCACTATGTCCTTCGCTACAAGTGAAAAACCTGGGTGTTATTTTTGACTCTGAGCTTGGTTTTATCCCACATGTTAAACATGTAACCAAAATTGGATTTTATCATCTAAAAAATATAGCCAGAGTCCGCCCTATTCTCTCTCGGGCCAACACGGAGATGCTGATGCATGCTTTTATTACCAGTCGCATTGATTACTGCCCTGCTCTCTGGTCTTCCTAAGAAGAATATTTCACCTTTACAACTTTTACAAAACTCTGCAGCCCGTGTGCTGACAAAGACCAGAGGGCGGGCCCACATTACACCGGTTTTAGAATCGCTGCACTGGCTCCCTGTGTGTTTCAGGATCGATTTTAAAGTTCTTTTATTGGTCTTTAAATGTCTTAATGGTCTCGGGCCTTCTTATCTTTCAAATCTGCTTCTACCATATGAACCCTCGTGGACTCTGAGGTCCTCTGGTACTGGCCTTTTGATTGTTCCTAAAGTCAGGACACATACTCACGGAGAGGCAGCTTTTCAGTGGTATGGTCCTCGTCTGTGGAACAGCCTGCCGGAGGAGGCTGGCATATCTCGGAGGGGGCTCTCTGCACCGGGGTTGTGATCGACCATGGCTGCTGTGGCTCTGTGGGTCTTCTCAGGCTGGCTGGGGGGCTTCTTTGCATCCCTCTAGCTGTGTGCCCGGCCTGGAGGCTGCGGTCTGTGACCAACTCCCGGTACAGACGGCTCCGTGTGATAGTGTTCCCTCACCTGGCTCATGTGTGCCCAGCTCAATTTTACTTCTCAAGTGTGTGTGTGTTGCACACTTGGACAAATGACACTTCCAGGCGTGCATGAGTTCAGAATCGTTCTCTTTACTTGCTCATTTGCAACTGCAAATACAAAACACAAGCACTTCAGTTCAGCGTAGCTGCACTCTGCAGGCTATCTGTGCAGTAGAACACACAGGACCCCAAAGCTGCCCGATTCAATGCCTGCGTGAGCGCCATCAATGATGATTCCCACAATCATCATTGATCAGAATATCCTAGCTGGATTGCCAGTTATCACAGTATGTGTCAGAAATAGTAATAAAGAACTGAACGCATAACATAACAATGATAAGAATGCATGAAATTATGGAGAGGGGGGGCAATATCTATTACAATACTTCCATCTTTCCATCTGTGCCCACCCATTACATGAGTCCCACATGTGCGTGTGTGTGTGTGTGGGGGGGATGTGTGTGTATGTATGTGTGTGTATGTATCCATGACCTGTATCCTCAGCCTATCAGGTCAGCTGGTTTTCGGATTTGTTCTTATGGGGTGCTCTCTCTATAGGTTGGCTTTACCTTATCTTTTGCCCCATTATTTGTGGCCCTTTGGATAAAAAAGACACTAGAAATACGTGGACCTATTTATAAATGCAAACAGAGTCAACCACACACATATTAGAAGAACAAACTGTGAAGCAATTTGTAACTGTTTTTAAAAAGTGCTTAGCAACTAAATAATATTACTGTTTATATAATTGTCAGAATAAAGTGAATTTTAAATTATAAATTATAGATGCTAAAGCATGGTTGAATCCTCATAAACTAAGCGTTGTTGCTTTTTAAACATTATGAAAAGTGATATCAAAATTTAATACGCGCATTAAATATAAGAAGTTTCCGACGAGGATGGGATTCGAACCCACGCGTGCAGAGCACAATGGATTAGCAGTCCATCGCCTTAACCACTCGGCCACCTCGTCTGAATACACAATCGGGACATGCGCATAGTAATATCAATATTCAATGGCTGCCAGTTAAAATACCGACAGTGGGCAAGACTATTTTTCTAAGGTTTCACACCATCGTGTTTTAGCATGTTAGGCTAAATGTGACACTGCCGTTAGCCACCTTGCTGACATTAGCAATATGACAACACAAAAGACAGTGGCTACAACTACCTAAACACGGAAAATGCGTAGTGTGGACACATGTCGGTATCGTCTCCGTCTCCTCGTTGTATTTCAACCAAGTCCAAGACTGTTTTTGGCATCTGAGCGGATTAGGCGAGAATAGCAAAAGCCCACCCTTTAGATAAACCTTGATATATGCCACTTTTTTAAAAGCTGCGTTTAAATCAGTGACGTACCGAGTGTTGATACATGCCGTTGTCTGTGCTGCGTTTGGGGCGTTTCTGTAATACGACACAGATAACATCGTAAAAGTTGCAGCACTGCTGCTTTTATCTGTCCATCTGTGCAAACGTAGGGAAATGAGGACCATATGATCAATGGAAAATTCTGTGTAACATCGCCAACAGCAAAGATAAGAGCGTGACTGTTTTCAGGGTTGGATTGAACTGTAGGTTTTAACTAGCTCCTTCACCTCTTTGTGTGGATTTAGCGTAAAAAGTGTCCACTCTACCACCGGGGTTACGTATAGCTTTACGTAGCATATGCCGTAGTGTCGAGCGCCGTACTGGTAAAAAGTGGGTATCTGTCCCCATCTAGCGATTAGATTTGGTCATAAAAAATAAACGTCTGACTTTAAATACCCACAGGAAAATATAGACCAGGGGTGGCCAACCCGCGGCTCTCGAGCCGCATGCGGCTCTTTGCCTGGTTTCATGCGGCTCTTACGTTCATATCAAAGTTTATGTTTGTGTTTTGATTTTTTTTATGTTGTTGTTTTAAAATGTGCGCGTTCGCTTCGCTTGAGTTCAATACGGTATTTTTCATCAAATGCGCATGTGTGTGAGATGAAAATACCGCAAAGTTTCCCAGTAGGAGCAAGTTCGCCCTTAAAATGGCAGGAAAAAAATGCACAGCAAAAAGAAAATATGAAGATGAACACAGGACGTTTTTAACAGAGTGGGAGAGTTTATATTTTTTTGTTGAACGCAATGGTAAGCCATTCTGCCTTATATGTCAGACGTCATTAGCGCATTTCAAAGCTTCAAATCTTCAGCGCCACTTCAGCTCACTCCATGCTAACATCGACCAGGAATTTCCAAAAGGGACTGAACTTCGCAAGCACGAGTTGGCCACTTTGAAAAGTCAGGCAGAAAAGCAGATACAGTTTTTCCAAAAATTTACGAAGCGGTCAGAGACCATAACGCTCGCATCCTATCAGCTGGCTTGGAACATTGCACGGGCTAAAAAGCCATACAATGAAGGGGAGTTCGTTAAAAAATGCCTCAGTGATGTTGTTGGAATCTTGTCTCCTGAAAACGACAAATTAAAACGCATGGTATCAGACGTCCAACTGTCCCGCCACACTGTTGAACACAGAATATCGGACATTAACACGGCTATTGAATCACAGTTGCACTCTGACCTTCAAGCATGTGAGTATTTTAGTGTCGCATTGGATGAGAGTTGTGATATACAAGACAAGCCTCAGTTGGCAATATTTGCACGGTCTGTTTCAAACGTGTGTGTGTGTGAGACAGTGCACACAATGTTCATTGTTGAAAATGACTGGCCTGTGGTTTTAGTACTGTAGGAGTCCATTTCTGTCATTATCATGTTGGTGTGTGACATTTACAATAAATCTGGCTGAGCAGAGGTGTGTGTGTGTGTGTGTGTGTGTGTGTGTGTGTGTGTGTGTGTGTGTGTGTGTGTGTGTGTGTGTGTGAGAGAGAGAGAGAGAGAGAGAGAGAGGGAGGAAAGGATGGGTGATGTTCATGTGTGCCCATGCGTATGATGTGGCTCTTTGCGGTAACACAGTAAAAAAAAAGTGGCTCTTGGTCTCTGACTGGTTGGCCACCCCTGATATAGACAATCGAGACTTTAACTTAAAACCCACAACTTTATCAAATTGCCTACACGTTTGAAAACACCTGAAGAAAAAAGCATAGGGAGAGTGGGTCTTATGCTTTGAATATATCACATAAAAAAAAAAAAAATCAGCATTTGTGCTCCTGAACGATTGCTGCGCTGAATTCTGGGTTGCCATCAGAGAATCTAATAATACCCAGGAAATAGCCTAAGACAGGAAGTGTGGAGATATTCACGCCACCTCAGGCTGATGCACATGTGAAAACACCCACAAATCAGTAACAATTTGAGTCAAAGTCCCTCAGTTACTGTTTACAGCTGGCATAAAACTACTCCACTTCCAAAGGTCGTATTATATGTAAACCAAAGAAGCAGCATTTACTTGGAGACATGCTGCATCATGATGGAGAGAGTGCTGTTATTGTTGGGATTAGTGGTTCTTCACACTTCATACACTGTAAGTATCCATTCAGCATTTCTAGGGAGACTTAAAAGAAGAGACTGAATGTTTACCCGCACGTCTTGGTGTGTGTGTGTGTTTTGCAGATACCAGTTTCCCCTGAAGTACACGGTATGTGCAAAGATGATACTTGAAAGGCTCTTAATCTTTAGAGAGAGATGATCAGTTTCATGATTGAAGTAGCAATAGAAGAGGGAGGGGAGATAAGAGAAGAGGCAGCTGTAAAGACAGAATAACTCCAGCTTTGTGTCTTTTCCATTCTAGCTAAAGTCCGGGACAAACTGCGTCTCTTCTCAGCTCAATACGAAATGCGTAATATTTTCTCTGAATGGGGGGATGATTCCATTTTTTAAGGAGCTGTTGGCAACTCTACTAACTAACCTTATGAATAAAATAAAGTTCACTATTAGTAACATCATAGCAACAGAACAGCTGTATAGAAACTCGTCATGCTAGCTCACGCAGTATGATGTATTGTAACTGACTGTAAAAAGTCAGCACAACGAAAATAAACTCCACCTAAACTTGGTTTATATCTGACCCAGATAGACTGCAGGTCATAACTTCTTACCTGAAGTTGAATTCACCTGACACTTGGACCGGCGGCCACCTCGGGTCTCTCCTCCTGCCTCACCTTCCCTCATCCACCTGTTGCCTCTGTGGAAGCTCCGCCATAGCCACCACCGTACAACTGTCGGGTTGAATACTGTTGATCTAAAGTGGAATTATCCTGTGGAAACAGCATCTTTCAATTTAAGAGCATTTTGAAATCGTTAAAAGAGTAGGTCGTCTACGGGAAAGCAAAATCAGACTGACTTGAAATTGACATGGTAACATCGTGAGGTTGTATACTGTTGATCTAAAGTGGAATTACCCTGTGGAAACTGAAATCTTCCTTTTTAGAGCATTCTGAAATCACTGAAAGTTAGGTAAGTTATGGGCATTTTCAACAGGCCATTATTTTGGAAGGCAAAATCAGAATGACTTGAAATTGACATAGTACCATGGTGTGGTTGTACACTTTTGATCTAACATGGATTCATCCTGTGGAAAGAGCAATTTTCATTTTTAGAGTGTTCTGAATTCTTTAAAAGAGTAGGTCGTATATCGGCAATTTGAAAAGTCTTTTATTTTGGAAGGCAACATCAGACTGATTTGATATTGATATGGTATCACTGTGGGTCTGTATACTGTTGATCTAAAGTGGAATTATGCTGTGGAAACAGGAATTTGCCATTTTAGAGCATTTTGAAATCACTGAAAGGTAGGTCAATTGTGGACAATTTGAAAAGGCTTTTAGTTTGGAAGGCATAATCAGAATGACTTGATATTGATATGGTATCACTGTGGGTCTGTATACTGTTGATCTAATATGGATTCATCCTGTGGAAATAGCAAAATTCTGTTTAAGAACATTTTGAAATCGTTAAAACAGTAGGTCGTATATGCTCAATTTGAAAGGGCTTTTATTTTGGAAGGCATAATCAGAATGACTTGATATTGATATGGTATCACTGTGGGGCTGTATACTGTTGATCTAAAGTGGAATTACCCTGTGGAAACAGGAATTTTCCTTTTTAGAGCATTTTGAAATCACTGAAAGGTAGGTCAATTATGGACAATTTTAAAAGGCTTTTATTTTTGAGAGCAAAATCAGAATGATTTGATATTGATATGGTATCACTGTGGGTCTGTATACTGTTGATCTAGAGGATTAAGTCAAATATTGGCAATTTCAAAGGGCCATTACTATGAAAGGCAAAATCAGACTGACTTGATATTGATATGGTATCACTGTGAAAAAGACTGTGGTTGGAAAGTGTTGATATAAAGTCCAAATGGTATTTGGAAATACGACTTTTGCTTTTAAGAGCATTATTAAGTCATTGAAAGAGTAGTTCAAAAATGAAGATTCACAGGGCTTTTACTTTGAAATCCAAAATAAGATGGCCTTGATAGTGACAGGGCACAATTAGGGTACAAGGCTGTGTCATATAGATCTAACATTAGAGTTTGTAAAAAAAAAAAAAAAAAGCCTAAATTATATGTTATTATGTTCTTAACATATCTGTTAATTCACTCGAAGTTGACTTTTATTTTGAAATCCGGTTTCCACATCCATTCCCGTAATACTTTGAATACACAGGGAACGTAAAACAAACTGGAGGCTGGCTTGACTGCAAGTCTCGAATTGGAGGCTGGCTTGACACAAGTGTTGTACGGTGGTGGCTATGGCGGAGCTTCCACAGAGGCAACAGGTGGATGAGGGAAGGTGAGGCAGGAGGAGAGACCCGAGGTGGCCGCCGGTCCAAGTGTCAGGTGAATTCAACTTCAGGTAAGAAGTTATGACCTGCAGTCTATCTGGGTCAGATATAAACCAAGTTTAGGTGGAGTTTATTTTCGTTGTGCTGACTTTTTACAGTCAGTTACAATACATCATACTGCGTGAGCTAGCATGACGAGTTTCTATACAGCTGTTCTGTTGCTATGGAAAAACCATGGATGACAGGAGAGGTCTACAGGCTGCTGAAAGCTCGGAATGTTGCCTTCAGAGATGGAGACGAGGCAAGCCTGAGGACAGCTAGGGCCAACCTTTCCCGTGGCATCAGAGAGGCTAAGAGACAGTACTCCAGGAAAATATCTCATCACTTCAAAGACAGCAGAGACTCACGGAGCCTGTGGCGAGGCATTCAGACCATCACAGATTACAAGCCCCCACCACAGACCTGTGATAGCACTATCCCCCTGCTGAACGAGCTGAACACTTTCTTTGCTCGCTTTGAAGTCCAAAACAGCACCACTGCACAGAAGACCCCACCCCCTCCTGGTGACCAGGTGATGACTCTGTCCCCGGACAGCGTGAGGAGATCCCTCAGCAGGATCAATGCACGTAAAGCTCCGGGTCCTGACAACATTCCTGGTCGTGTACTGAGAGACTGTGCAGTGGAACTCACTGATGTCTTCACAGACATCTTCAACATATCACTCATCCAGGCTGTCGTCCCCACATGTTTTAAAGCCACCACAATCATTCCGGTTCCAAAAAAGTCATCTCCCTCCTGCTTTAATGACTACCGTCCTGTTGCACTTACTCCCATCCTGATGAAGTGCTTCGAACGACTAGTCATGCAACACATCAAGACTGTCCTGCCCCCCTCCCTGGATCCCTTCCAGTTTGCGTATCGGCCCAACCGCTCAACCGATGATGCCATCTCCACTGCACTCCACTCGGCACTCACACACCTGGACAAAAAAGACTCATATGTTCGAATGCTGTTCATAGATTTCAGTTCAGCATTCAACACCATAATCCCCCAACAGCTCACTCAAAAACTGGTCCAGCTGGGGCTCAACACCTCACTGTGCAACTGGCTGTTGGATTTCCTCACCGGAAGACCTCAAGCAGTACGGGTCGGCAGTAATACATCCAGCACCATCATTTTAAACACGGGGGCCCCGCAGGGATGTGTGCTGAGCCCCCTCCTCTTCACTCTGCTGACCCATGACTGCACTCCATCATACAGCTCCAACCTCTTCATCAAGTTTGCGGACGACACAACGGTGGTGGGTCTCATTAGCAACAGGGATGAGACCGACTACAGAAGTGAGGTGAGACGCCTGGCCACGTGGTGTGCTGACAACAATCTCTCTCTGAATGTGGAGAAGACGAAGGAGATTGTTGTGGACTTCAGGAGAATGCACACCCAACATGCTCCTCTGACCATTGACGGAGCGTCTGTGGAGAGAGTGAGCAGCACCAAGTTCTTGGGTGTGCACATCACAGAGGATCTCTCCTGGACGTACAACACCACAGCACTGGCCAAGAAATCACAGCAGCGTCTCTTCTTTCTCCGAAAACTAAGAAGAGCAGGAGCTCCAGCCCCCATCATGTACACTTTCTACAGAGGCACCATCGAGAGCATCCTGTCGAGCTGCATCACTGTGTGGTTTGGAACCTGCAATGCGTCCTGTCATAGAACCCTCCAACGCATAGTGAGAGCTGCAGAGAGGATCATTGGTGTCTCTCTCCCCTCCCTCCAGGACATTTACAGCACCCGTCTCACTAAAAAAGCCCTTTGCATAGCGGCTGATCCCACGCACCCAATGCAAAGCTTCTTCAAGCTGCTGCCGTCGGGGAGGAGACTGCGGAGTCTCCGGGCCAGGACCAGCAGACTGAAGGACAGCTTCATCCATCAGGCTGTCAGGAAGCTAAACTCCCTCCCGATTCTGCCCCCTCTCCCCTCTCTCCTCCACGGTCCTACTGAACTCTGTCACACACACACACACACACACACACACACACACACACACACACACACACACTCTCTCTAACTCACTCACTGGCCTGCACCAGTTACCAGTCACTTTGTGGAGCATTGGACTGCCACTACCTCATAAGACTTTGTTGTTACACTATCTCTTACCGTACATTACCAAATCTCCATTTGCACTATTTGCCCATTTGCACTACTCTGCCTGGTTTGCACTCAATGTCATTTACTCATTATATTGTATATTGTATAGCTTTCTTGTTATATGTAAAAATTGTATTGTATTTATTTATTTAAATTTTACTTTTTAATTATTTTACTTGCATTTTTAATCACTTATATTTAAATGTTCATTTGCTATTTTATCTAGGGATTGAGAGTAACGTAGTTTCTATTCTCTGTATGTCCTGTACATGTGGCAGAATTGACAATAAAGCTGACTTTGACTTTGACTTTGATGATGTTACTGATAGTGAACTTTATTTTATTCATAAGGTTAGTTAGTAGAGTTGCCAACAGCTCCTTAAAAAATGGAATCATCCCCCCATTCAGAGAAAATATTACGCGTTTCGTATTGAGCTGAGAAGAGACGCAGTTTGTCCCGGACTTTAGCTAGAATGGAAAAGACACAAAGCTGGAGTTATTCTGTCTTTACAGCTGCCTCTTCTCTTATCTCCCCTCCCTCTTCTATTGCTACTTCAATCATGAAACTGATCAATGATCAGCTGATTGTCTCTCTTGTTTATCGCCCACTTTGCGCCAGAAAGAGGAAACCAGCGGATGTCACGCTAAACAACAGCAGCACTTTTAAGCTTGATCAGCTGTTGTTAGAATTTATTTAATATTAGTTTCTAGTATCAGCTGATGTTTGCTGGAGCCACAGCTGTAAAGCTGCTGGTCATGATGTCGGTTTGGATATGTGGTGAGAGGGAAACATGAAGATGAAACCAGGAGATGTCCTTACTGAATCATCAGAGCTGTGATGGAGAAAAAGGTTTACCTTTTAGGTGACATGAATGAGTTGAAGTTATGAACTGTTTCTGAGAGACAAATAACACCAGGATCCTTTTCTATGTAGCTGACAGCTGGTAACTATGCAGGGGCGGGTCTAGCAAAGTGTTGCCAGGGGGCCAGGTAGGGCATTAACAGGGAGAGGGGGGCACAAAGAAATACTTTTCTTTTTTATTCTCATTTAAAATATTTAGCTTTTATTAAATAATTATCTGAATCTTGCGAACAAAGTTTTTATCTGACGTAAAATGTATAGAAATCATACATATACCAACAAGACTGTACATCACTGTCACAACAGCATTTGTTTTCATTCAAAGTCTTTATGGCTTTAATACCTGGTGGGCCGGTCTGTAGTGAAAATGCCCAATTTTTTGTCCCAGTCCAGCCCTGCAGGTTAATACTGGCAGTGTCACCATGCCAGCTGACTGTATTTCATCATCAGCCAGTGTTGTTCTTTATACATGAACATTACCAAAGTTTACCATAAGGCAGCATAGAAAGTATTTACTTGCTTTCAGGTTTTATTCAAATGTTAGTCTTTTCATTTGTTTCCCCACTTTTTTCCTGTTTCAAAATCAAACACCAGTTTGTGAGAAGATTATCTTCTTTTTTTAACAGGCATTGGTTTTGCATTGGCATTGGCTAATTTGCCAATTGTATGTTAAAAATGTTAGTATTTTAATATTCAAAAATGTTTTTGCCCAAAACATATGCACTACATGTCAGTAAAAATACTATGCAAATATTGATGTCCTTGACTGCTGAATAAACACTGACTGATTGTATCTCTTGTACTTTATCAACGCAGTATCTAAAAACTTTGCACCGTAGTGGTTAAAATCTCATTCTAATAAGAGTTAAAAGCGCATTCGGTTGTTAGGTTTACAGGGTTATTGAATTATGGTTAACGGTTGGTAGAATTGTTTTTAACATTATCTGCCAATTACATCTGCCACCCTTCTCCAAATCTGTGCCCCTACCTGGCCCCCCTAACAAACATTTTCTAGACACGCCACTGGGAGCAGCTTGTGCTCAACCACTGTGTCCATCGTCATTCTCCTCTGCTCGTTCTCATTCTTGTCCAGGTTTGTGCTCTGTAGTTTAGTTGTTTCCAGTCTAGTTTAGTTCGTGCTCCATTTGCTGTTTGTCTATATTTATTTTGTATTTAATAAACCACCCTCACCCCTTTACAAGTGCCTGCTTTTGGATCCTCCTTTATTTCCCACACGGCTCATCGCACTCGCCGTGACATATTTATACATGTCTACACAATAATAGACACCGTGTGCTCTGTGACATTATAGTCTTCTACTTCTGCTTCCACCGGTTTGCATTTTAAACTCCCAACCTTTCAGTTTGTTATGAACGAGTTATATTTCTAACATTTTGTGATATAAAAGTGAACCATGTGGCTTTTTTATTTTCTGTGTGATGGGATGACTTAAGACACGAGTTATTTAAACAATTATAAATGGCAGTGTGATGGCCATGGTACTTTATGTGGGTCAAATATGTTAAGCATCAAAAACAAAACCAAATCAGAGCTCAAGAGTCCGAGAAAAGTTCAGGGGGTCGACCCGGGGGTCGACAACACAAAGACCAAGACAGTTCTGGAGGCCGACCGTGCACACGGCAACGGCGGCGATGGGCAAACAGTTCTGGAGGCCGACCGTGCACACGGCAACGGCGGCGAAGGGCAAACAGTTCGGGAGGCCGACCACTTGGAAGGCAGTGGCGGCCACTGAGCAGGTCCGGAGGTCAGCCGCGATGCCAGCGGCGGCGACGAACTCTTTCCGGAGGCCGTCCCCGAAGGCCATGATGCTGACTTAGAGGCCCGGAAAACGGACGGGCTCCTCGGGCCCTCCAGCGGAGGAACTAAACTAAACCTGCAAAAACATGACAACTCAAAATACTGGGTCAAACTGACCCAGAACCGTGACAAAATAAGAGCTTAATAAAGATGCTTAATTTCTTAAGAAATAAACAGGTGGAGTGATCTTTATCAAAAGTGGATGTTTCATCTGTGGCTAAACCACTGTACCCAAAAAACTTTAAAAATCTACTATGTGTGAGGCTGTGTAAGTAAAGCTTACCCTTCACACCCGCGTGTAACAAACCATCTGTTGGGGGTTGTGGATTTGACACCTCAGCATTGTGAAAGTGGGGAAACATGTTTCTGACTGTGCATAAGATTTCTGCTTACAACTTAGAATCTCAGTTCTAAATGAAATTGAGATGTTTTTTTAAGTATGGCTAATGTACTATTTGACTTCTAAGGCATACACACACACACACACACACACACACACACACAGAGAGAGAGAGCGAGAGAGAGAGGGGGGAGCAACAACAACAACACAGAGGAGAAGAAGAGGGGTAGTTTTACTATGCATCATAAAAACGCAATCATTCATCTTCCAACTGTATCTTTCTGTTCTGGCTTTAGAATCATTGGTTGTTTACTGATCTGTACTTTGGGAGTCATACTGTTGTGATACTGGGGAGAAAAGGGTAAGGTTTGATAGACTAAACCCTTACACACAAAACTTGAAAAACCTAAAGCGTGTGTGAGACTGCTAGCTGTGTTGTTCAGCAATATACTCATCTACAAATATGTTACTAAAGAAACTGCAAACTATGAAAGGAATCTGGATTTAAATAGAACATAGTAGTGCTGTAAACACTAGTATTAGGTGTCTATGGAACAAATCTCCTTCAGCGTTCAAAATGACCAAAGTGAGGACTACAGGCGTTTCTCTCAGTTGGTTGTGTTCAGGGAAAAAGCAGCTAAATACACTGAGACTGCTCCACATTTGTTAGTGAGTTAACTCTGGATATTTGTAGGTTTTGTCAAATTTGGAGTGAACAAAAGCAGAAAAACTGTAAAAGATGCAGACAGTGAAAGCCTAGTTTATTTTATGAACACAATGAAACATTTTACAGTCCACAGAGCAAAGTAGCATACACGATAAATAGATACACATAACACAGACTGTGAGAAGTAAAACTCATCGTCTTACCACATGTTATATTCTGTAAACTTAAAATAAACCACTGAAATTAGTGTTTAGTGTTTTAAAGTCATTATTAAAAAACATGAGTCAACATTACTGAAGTGACACTTTAACGATGCTTCATATCACAGTCTTTATGATGATAAAACATGTTCTCTCATAGTAGATGTCTGTGCTGACACTTGTCATGAAAATGTCCTGAGCCAGGGTTCCTCTTGGATTACCATTGATCATTAATAGGACGCACAAAAGATTTGTTGCGTTATCCCCATAAACAACATGCTTTTATAGAAATCATTGTGACACAAATATTTAGATTCTTGTTTCACAATGTGCCTGAACTCAAAATCTTTAGAGTTTCATATTTATAAAGTATCGCAAAGAATACATTTATACCATTGTACACAGCAAATCCAGCATGTCCAAATTAACACTGTCGGATTTGATTTCAACACTATTAAAGTGTCTATATGGGTCCACACCAGAGAGTGTTAATTTAACTCTTTTTGGAGAGTTGGTACGTTAACTCTGATTTAGTGTTAAACACCAAATCTGTCTGGAGTTGATAATTTAACACTTGGTGTTAAGAGTTTATATATTAACTCTCAAAGAGTATTTTAGTTTAACTACGTAAGAGTTATCTTCTAATTCATTCTAAAAAGCGGGAATTTTACTGTTCTGAACTTCTAGAAATTTATTTTGGAAATAAACATTTACTAAAAGACGTAATGGTTTTTGAAAAACATTTATTCTGAACTGTGCACCACAATTTCAAAAACATTTTCTGAAAGATGTAACAGTGTACATGTTCTCACTTTCATTAGAATTTTGTTTATCAAAAGGTCTGACATGGTAAATGCAAATAACAGCATTCTCAACACTTATTTCTTCAATACAATATGCATGTCCTTCATTCATCCCTTTGTGGAACTTCAACACACTTCTGCTTTCCCCCATATTCCATCTTCACAAGCATATCCTGTGTGGAGATTGAATAAAAATTAGTTGACACTAATTAATGGCACAAATAATCCAGTAAACAATTGCAGCACAGTAAAAAAAAAAGAAAAAAGGAATCCTCTTTGAGCCATTACTTGTGTAAAGTATTTCCCCAAAAGACAAGGACACAGGCAACAGGTAATACTGAACTAAATGTAAAACCTCAACCTTTTTCATTTTTACCTAAACCGTGTGCACAAAACTCTGGAGGGATCTATGCTAACGTAGAATCGAGTCAGGACGTCAGCTACTGTGGTTTGCTCGTTTTTTTATGGGCGATCATTTTCAGGCTTCAAGTAGCACCATTATACCAACATTTCACATTCTAGACATTGTTTTAGGTGTATTTAACCAAAGGTTTGACTGAAAATTCACATGCAAGCTTTTTTCAAGGCTGTGGTATTTGCCCGCAAACAATACCTTTCAGCTAGCTAAGACAGAATATTATGCTATCAGCAACATGGCTAATGCCTTTCACACAGATTTGTCTCAACTCCAAAGAGCCACAGAAGTAAAAGCTAATAGAAATAATTGAAACAATCTTTGAAAAAATGACTTACCAAGCATGGCAAACAACTCAAATATGTAGAGCAAAATGTTCTGAAACGGCTTCACTTCAGCTTCGATTGGAGCCGTGCTGGGGGCGGAGTCTGTGAATTTACTCTGTTGGTGTCATAGCCCCTCTAGGAGTTCAGAGTTAAGAGTTCAAGAGGTCGAGCCCCGGCTTGGACAGTCTCGGTCGTTGTGTCCTTGGGCAAGACACTTCACCCGTTGCCTACTGGTGGTGGTCAGAGGGCCCGGTGGCGCCAGTGTCTGGCAGCCTCGCCTCTGTCAGTGCGCCCCAGGGTGGCTGTGGCTACAATGTAGCTTGCCATCACCAGTGTGTGAATGTGTGTGTGAATGGGTGGATGACTGGATATGTAAAGCGCTTTGGGGTCCTTAGGGACTAGTAAAGCGCTATATAAATACAGGCCATTTACCATTTAATGTTTCCATTGTAACACCTCCAGATTTGACAGAGAAACACTCATTTTTAACACTCGATTTTAACTACTATCATTTTACACCTCAGAGTTACATTAAAAGAATGTGACTCTACTTAGAGTAAAATTAACTCTACTTTTGCAAGAAGACTATTAACACCAAAACATTTAACACTTTTGAATTTGCTGTGTATGAGCTACGCTTCTTGTAAAAAAATAAACTGATTGGTAATGCGTCTGAGAAAATGAATGAATATGAATGAATGAATGAATATGAATGAATATTCTTTATTGTCATTGTCACAAGTACAATGAAATTGAAAGATGTCTCCGGTCAGTGCAACATCACGAAAGATAAATACTTAAAAACTATAATAGATAGGATATAAAAGATAGAAATACATATAATATACAGTATTCTCATACAGTAAATACACCCAAGCAATCCAGGCCTAAGTCCCCATACAGACACTCAACATACGACCTAGTTGATATATCACTCAAACAATCAATCACTCAGAATCAGAATCAGAAAGGGTTTTATTGCCAAATGTTGAGCAGGTTTACAACATTAGGAAATTGCTGCGGTGCTTCAGTGCAAACATACTGTCATAAAAATATAAAAATAAGAATAAGAATTAAAAGTGCTAAGTGGATAGATATATACATGATATATACATGAGTGCAGGTGGTGATCAGTGCCAAACATGGAATGATGCAGTGAACACAGCGTAGGGTCATGTGTTAGTGGTGGGAACAGTCATACGGTTATTGTTCATGTGTCCGACAGCAGAGGGGAAGAAACTGTTCTTATGGCGAGAGGTTCTGGTGCGAATGGACCGGAGCCTCCTGCCTGAGGGGAGCAGGTCAAACAGACTGTGTCCAGGGTGAGAAGGGTCAGCTGAGATCCGAGCTGCACGCCCCAGGACACTGGGGCGTGCAGCTCAGTCAATTTGTTAGCGCATCCAACAAAACATGTCTGAAAGCATTCCAACATCAAGGGCACAAATGACAACAGGGGCAATGAAAGTCATCTACTTTTAGTAGCATTGAGACATGATATTGCAATTGGGTAGAAACTGTGTTTGAGTCTGTTAGTCCTTGTGTATGTTGTTCTATACCGTTTACCTATACCGTTTACACGGGGCGATCGTGGCTCAAGAGTTGGGAGTTCGTCTTGTAATCGGAAGGTTGCCGGTTCGAGCCCTGGCTTGGACAGTCTCGGTTGTTGTGTCCTTGGGCAAGACACTTCACCCGTTGCCTACTGGTGGTGGTCAGAGGGCCCGGTGGCGCCAGTGTCCGGCAGCCTCGCCTCTGTCAGTGCGCCCCAGGGTGGCTGTGGCTACAATGTAGCTTGCCATCACCAGTGTGTGAATGTGTGTGTGAATGGGTGGATGACTGGATATGTAAAGCGCTTTGGGGTCCTTAGGGACTAGTAAGGCGCTATATAAATACAGGCCATTTACCATTTTACCTGAAGGCAGCAGTTCGAACATGGAGTGTCCAGGGTGTGAGGTGTCCTTTATGATGTTATGGGCTCTTTTGAGGCAGCGGGAACTGTGTAGGTCTTTCAGTTTGAGGGGAGGGCAGCCGATTGTCCTTTGGGCAGCGTTGATTACTCCCTGGAGTGCTTTCCTCTGAGCCACTGTGCAGCTAGCGTACCATATGCCTATGCAGTACGTTAGTATGCTTTCGATGGAGGCTCTGCTGTGACCTTCCTTCTGTGAGGGCACACACACACACACACACACACACACACACACACACAGAGCGAGAGAGAGAGGAGGAGATCATTAATACAAAGGATTGGAGCCGTTTTTGGATTTTCACTTGTTGGCTTTAATATGAACAGTCACATAAAATTCATTCCAATTTTTTGTCACGGTTCTGGGTCAGTTTGACCCAGTATTTTGAGTTATGCTTTTGGTGTGTTTTGCATTTTGGATTCTTTTCTTATTATGATGATAATGATGATTATGACTCTATGTTTCAGTTATTCTTGTTTAGGGATTAGTTCGTAGGTTTTTGTGTTCTCATGTTTATTGCAGGTTTAGTTCAGTGTCTAGTCTATCTCTCTGTGTCGTGTCTGCGTGTTTGTTTAGTGGTGTCTTGTTTCCTGTTTTACTCTGAAGGCTCATGTTCCCGTCTTATGTCAGTGTTTCTAGCTTTGTTCCTCCTGTCTTATCAGGTCTTATTCCTCCCAGCTGTGTTCCCCTTCTGTCTCTAATTTCTTGATGACTGCCTCAGTGTATTTAAGCCCAGTGTGTCTTTGTGTCAGTGTCAGATCGTCTGTTATCCTCACCTCGTATTTTCGTAGTTTCCCTTATTGTGACACTGTGTTTCATAGCCTGCTTAGTTACTCTGTGTTTATAGTTTTTTCTATAGTTCCTTCACAGAGTGCCTTAGCCTTTTTAGTTTACACTGTTAAAAGTCCGCTTGTTCATTGTAACTGTTTATACTACGTTACCCATGATGCACCTCGGTATCTGTACTTCCGGTTGGGAACGTGTTCAGCGCAGTTCTGCACAGATGAGAGGTGTGTCGGAGGATAACGTATTTACTTGCATTCCTGTGTGAGTTAATACTGTGTGCGTGCTTACCATATGACCACACACACACCCATAGACACACTCACACCCCCTTTACCTGCATGTGAATCCTATAATGCCTCCCTACCAACGCTGTACCTCCTGTTGATGTCATCTGCCACCTCCTTAGTAAAGTTATTTGAACTACATCACTGTGGAGTACCATTCCTTCTGACCGAGGACGACTCAGTTGAAGCGTGATCGGCAATCAGTGCAAACATACATTGCATACACAGTGTTCTCTGTCTTCTTAGTTTTCCCAGTCTCAGTGTCCCCTAGTGTTTTTGTTATGCCTGCAGCCACAATAAAGGCTTGCCTTATTTTGGAAACCTAGTTCTGTCTCCACCGTGTCTGCTCTTGGGTCTACCTCATTCCTCACGCCGGCGCGCCCCGCCGTGACATTTTTAGCCTTTGCTTCAATTAAGATGTTTCTTTAAATCTACAACGGCTTCCTTTTCAAAAAGTTTACTGACATAATAAGGAAGTAGCTATGGAACTCAGTAAGTATGAGCAACAATAGCTTAGGGACAGTTTCCACAATAAAGAGGATTTCATCATCTGCAGTTCGTCAAAAAAGGGCCGTATTAAAAACAATTCAGCAGACCCTCAGAGTGTGGATACAATCTGTTTTCAACTGTAGAGGTAGAGGTACACTTCATGTACTTATCAATATGCAGTTTAGAGGCTTGCATTAGAGGGCTTTGGTGCTTGGGCCTCTTTTATTTAGCATGGTTATACCTTTGTGAATTTAGCTATCATATGTTTGACATGCAACTAAAAATTCGAAAATATATTTTTTTAAATCAGTAACTTTGCAAATTTAGAGGAATTGTTTTCGGACAACATATGTGTCACATTTTAAACAGGGTTTGAATAATCAGCACTGACCTACAGACAGACATTTATGCCCTGGGTTAACAGACATGCTTACCTTGTGAAAGGCCCTCGGATTTCTTGGAGCAGAGAAACATGCTGTATTGTTGCTTTTCTCTATTGTATAAGCAGCGCCCGACTGTCAGAAACGCTCTGTGCGGGTAGCAAAGTCGGCTCCAACGCACATTCAGGTGAAAAAATAAAAAGTTAAAACGATATACCTTGCGGCATTTGTGAAGTGCTGAGGAAATACTATGTGTCTGATGGGGTGTTTTTATATAGGTGGACTTGGTTTCAGTTGGGCTCTGAGATGCAGATATAAAGAGCAGGTTGTAAAGAGAAAGGTGGAAAAACTATGGTGGTTTGGTTAGTCAGTAGGATGTGTAATTGTCTGCCTGTAGAGATAAAGGTGTGGGGTGTAAGAAAATGTGAAAAACATTTGGAGGCTCAGTTGGACATGGTTTCAGTTGACCTCTGACATGATAAGATAAGATAATGGAACTGTTTAAAAAATGTGGAAACTATGGAACTATAGTTGGGTTGTGTGCTGGGATGCTCTTGATAAGGGAGCCTCTTTTATTGTTTCATGACTTCTTTTGCTGACTGTTGGGGGCCTAACTGTAACCCTCTCTGTCTAACTGTTGCAGAGTGTGACTAGGTGTGAATATGTGGTTTTAGAAGTTTCACAAGAAAAGTTTATTTCTAAAGGAATACCTATTCTTGTTTGTGGTACTCTATTTAAAACTATTAGCCTCTGTGTCTTTTCGGAGCGCTAAAGAAAAAAGTAAAATGCCCCTAAAGTAGTTAAATCATCTATGTGTAATCATCGAGTCTTACTGTTGCAGTGTGTTTGTGACTAGTAGATAATCATAGGGCTAGTTGCATTAAAGGAACATTGGGGTTGATACAGTGCTAGTGTGACTAGGTGTGAATATGTGCTTTTAGAAGTATCACTGTTTATTTCTAAAGGGATACCTGTTATTTGCGGCACTCTGTTTGAAACTATTTGCTCCTAAATAGCACTAAAGAAAAAGCAAAATGCTCCTAACTAGTTAAAATACCCCTAAACTAGTTAAATTAAATCATCTATGTCTAAATAACAGTGCTCTGAGACCTATACAATCCTTTAAAAAGAGTTTAATTAAAACACATAATGGTTTCTGTGGGGCAAAAAAAGTACAGGTATATTACTACTGATAGCAATGTTGAATATTATTACACAGGAAACAACTACACGTAAAATAATCACACCGTGACACCTCTGCCTTTGTAAATACCTGTGTAGGTGTGGCTGTAGCATAAAAGAGTTAGTAGTTTATTTTATTACTAACTGTAATTTATTGCAGATTACTTGTATTTGCTTAATTGTTTACTAAATGGTTGAGGTGTGAAATAAACCACAATGGAGCAAAATATGGGGGTGCGTAGTTGGAGGATGTGTTTGTGCGTGCATGTGCGCGGAGAGGGGGCAAACATTTTTCTTGTAAAACAAAGGGGGGCCTAGCAAAAAAAAGTTTGGGAACCACTGTACTAATCCAAAATACTCAAAGCTTCATAGAACTGAAACAAACATTTATTTTTAGCTCCATTCTGCTGCTGATACATACTTTAGGTTTCTGAACATTAAACTTGTTGCTGCCTTTCATAGTGTGTAACTTGAAGGCCCCGAGTACTTTCTCCCACACTGAAAACACTGGGATGATAACATTATTTGAACATTACCTAATAAGACTGATTCAGCACAGACAGTTATGTTAAACTTTCCTAGCAGTCCTTCACAAACAGGGAACAGTCTGTGTCATGATTCGGCCGTGTGGCAGGCAGGATGAGGACCCAAATTGCAAACTCACAGACACGGGGGATAAACTCAAAATGCAGCTTTATTGCTGACAGGTGATAAACAATAACGATGATACAAAAGCAATGCAAAACTACACTAAACTGGGAAAAGCTAAAGTAACATATACCGGAAGACACGGGGAGAACCACACACGGCATGAGGGAGAACGCGATGCCGAACAGAGGGAGACGCAGACAGAAATACACAGAGGGTAAACGAGGAAAGTTTGAACACACGGGGAACACAGGTGACGCTGATAATCATAACGAGACAGGGCGGGGTGAACTGAACATGACATGTACAGGCGTGAGAGTCACAAAGTAAACAGGAAGTGCACAGAGGTTCAGACAGGAGGAGAGAGAGCACGGGGAAAACACAGACATAACGGGCTGGGGAAACATGGAATAAAACATAAGGAGAGACGAGGGCTCAGATACACAGAGGGGCACACAGGGGGTGAGAGTCACAACGGGAAAACACATAAGGAACAACGTAACAGATCAACCCAGGAAGCATGGCCTAAATAAAGAACAAAATACAAAAATACATGAAAACTAAGAATACTGGGCCCACATGGCCCAGGACCATGACATCACCCCCCCCTAAAGGGCTGGCTCCCGACAGCCCAAACCCGAGAAACAAAACTAAAACAGAAAACAACCCACCCAGGGCGGGAGGCGGGGGACCAGGACGGAGGGACCAGAACGGGAAACAAAACAAACAACAGAAAACACAGGAGCACATGACCGTAGTCCAAATAAGGTTCAGGGGGCCGACCCAGAGCCCACAGGCACAAGAGTTCACGGGTCACACGGTCGGGGGGCCGACCAGGCGGGTGGCACAGGTGGCAGAGCTGGTCCGGAGGCCGGCCGTGCGGAAGGCAATGGCGGCGGCGACGAAGGAGACGACGGAGCAGTTCAGGAGGCCGGCCGCGCGGAAGGCAGCGGCGGCGGCGAGGGAGACGACGGAGCAGTTCAGGAGGCCGGCCGCGCGGAAGGCAGCGGCGGCGGCGAGGGAGACGACGGAGCAGTTCAGGAGGCCGGCCGCGCGGAAGGCAGCGGCGGCGACGAAGGAGACGACGGAGCAGTTCAGGGGGCCGGCCGCGCGGAAGGCAGCGGCGGCGCATCAGTGTCAGGCGCACTGGCTGAGGCCCGGTGGACACAGGACCAGACGAGGCTGAAGACTCTGATGAGGCCGGACCAGACGAGGCTGAAGACTCGGAGGCTGGACCAGGCGAGGCTGAAGCCGGGCCAGGCGAAGATGAAGCCGGGCCAGGCGAAGATGAAGCCGGGCCAGGCGAAGATGAAGACGCTAGAGCTGCAGCGAACGTGGACGAGGCTGCCGGTGGAGCAGCTGGTGGCTGAACGGGCCCCTCGGACCCTCCAGCGGAGACAGGAGGCTGAACGGGCCCCTCGGACCCTCCAGCGGAGACAGGAGGCTGAACGGGCCCCTCGGACCCTCCAGCGGATGAGGTAGATGGCGGCGTGGGAGCCGCGGAGTCCTGGATGAGCTCATCCGGGCTCCCAGCAGGAGCTGATGCAGAGCCAGGGAGATTTGGGACCCCTGGCTGAATGTTAAGCTGACCAGCGGACCATACTGCTATCGGGGACTGGGCTACAGGAGCTACTGGGGCCTGCGCTACAGGCGGCACTGGAGCTACTGGGGCCTGCGCTACAGGCGGCACTGGAGACTGAACTGAGGGGGACACTGGAGACTGAACTGAGGGGGACACTGGAGACTGAACTGAGGGGGACACTGGAGACTGAGCTGAGGGGGACACTGGAGACTGAGCTGAGGGTGGCTGCGAGGGAGCTAACTGAACTGAGGGTGGCTGCGAGGGAGCTAACTGAACTGAGGGTGGCTGCGAGGGAGCTAACTGAGCCGGGAGTAGCTGCGGGGGAGCTAACTGAGCCGGGAGTAGCTGCGGGGGAGCTAACTGAGCCGGGAGTAGCTGCGGGGGAGCTAACTGAGCTGAGTGTGTCTGCGGGGCGGCTAACTGGGCTGCTGGTGGCTGCACCGGCGATAAGCAGCTCGCGTTGACATCCGCCACACAAAACACAGCCCCTGAGCGAACAGTCACTATGTCTGGAAAAGACACAGAGTCCTCACTCACCACAGCAGGTGAATTGGAAGTCCGAGTGTCCGGCTGTGGGGTGGTGCGTCGCTGTACAGTGTCTCCGGAGTCCAAACAAAAGGGGACAGAATTATCCGAGTCCGGTGTTAAAAAAACAGAGCCACTCACAGTTGTGCACGGGTTAAGAAGTCCGGGATCCGAAGGCTCGGGCTGAGAGTGTGACACACGGTCACTCTCTCCCAGGGGTGAAAACTGCTCCGCTGCTCGGGAACGGCGACGACGTGAACGCCGTTTTCTCCGGGAAGGGGGAGGAGACGAGCCGGGCCGCGAATCCGTCAGCGGGCCGGGCTGAACATCCTCCGGCTCTTCGTACAGGAGCGACCGCTCCGGGAGGACGCCTACAGTGGAGATGAGGAAGTCCTGGATGTGGGGGTGGAGCGCGCCGAATAGCCACGGGAGTCCGGACACCATCCGCTGTAGGCGGACGGCTACGGTCTCCCGGTACTCACCCTCGGGCAGCACCACCCACTCCTGACAGTGATACTCCACTGTATAAATCAGATCCTCCCGGAGGTCAGCGGAGGGGTTGTGAATTGCTGGGTCCATATCGTGGTCGCGTTCTTCTGTCATGATTCGGCCGTGTGGCAGGCAGGATGAGGACCCAAATTGCAAACTCACAGACACGGGGGATAAACTCAAAATGCAGCTTTATTGCTGACAGGTGATAAACAATAACGATGATACAAAAGCAATGCAAAACTACACTAAACTGGGAAAAGCTAAAGTAACATATACCGGAAGACATGGGGAGAACCACACACGGCATGAGGGAGAACGCGACGCCGAACAGAGGGAGACGCAGACAGAAATACACAGAGGGTAAACGAGGAAAGTTTGAACACACGGGGAACACAGGTGACGCTGATAATCATAACGAGACAGGGCGGGGTGAACTGAACATGACATGTACAGGCGTGAGAGTCACAAAGTAAACAGGAAGTGCACAGAGGTTCAGACAGGAGGAGAGAGAGCACGGGGAAAACACAGACATAACGGGCTGGGGAAACATGGAATAAAACATAAGGAGAGACGAGGGCTCAGATACACAGAGGGGCACACAGGGGGTGAGAGTCACAACGGGAAAACACATAAGGAACAACGTAACAGATCAACCCAGGAAGCATGGCCTAAATAAAGAACAAAATACAAAAATACATGAAAACTAAGAATACTGGGCCCACATGGCCCAGGACCATGACAGTCTGTCTATTCTCTCCATCTGTCAGCTGCTGCTGGCTCTTCCTCCTCTTCCTCACACACTGCTGAGTTTGTCCTGGTGGATCATCAGGGGTGCAAAGCCTCACAGATGATGTGCAGCAGTGGGTCCCTCAGTCTGTCCTCACTCTGGACACTTGCAGTTGTCACACATGGAAATCAAATGTGTGATAAGCTGCAGGATTCAAACACAAGTGTAACTTATAAACACATGTTCATACTTTTATTCCACAATCAGAGAGAAAGAAACAGAGAGAGAGTGCAGGACAGACAGGTGACAGTCTCAGGTGTACACACTGCTACACAACAGCACCAGAGAAGGAGGATTTAGTGTTTGCGTTATTACGAGTGCTCAACAAGAAGAGTTCCCAGATGGTGCAGTGGACACGTGTGTGACTGCTGTGATTAAAGCATCTTTCTTTCAGCTTAACGAGTGAAACGTCAGCTCGTTCAAACACACGTTAAAGTCCGTTTGGCTCGACACCACCGAACAGAGGCAGCAATATAACATAGCTAACATTAACAGTGCAGTGAATCCTGCTTGTGCCGTGATATTCAGGTCTGCAAACCGAGCACCATTCATTGAATTTCAGCTTGTTGTGTTTGTGGATATATGACTGACTTTAATTATCCATAAAATCATCACATTCTCTGTAGGATTAAGGTCGACTATTAAACATCATGAAGACCCTGGAAAGGCTCATCCTGGACCAGCTGCGATCCATTGTCAGACCACATCTGGATCCCCTTCAATTTGCCTATCAGCCTCATCTTGGACCTGAGAACGCCATCATCTACCTGCTCAATCGTGTCTACACCCATCTGGACCAGCCGGCGAGCACTGTGAGGGTCATTTTTTTGACTTTTCTAGTGCTTTCAACACCATCAGGCCGACCCTCCTGGGTGATAAGTTAACAGCGATGCAGGTGGATGCTTCTATGGTGTCCTGGATTGTTGATTACCTGACAGGAAGACCACAATATGTACATTCAAGGTTCAAGGTTCAAGGTTCTTTATTTGTCACATGCATAGTTATACAAGTATAACACACAGTGAAATGTAGCCTGACACGCTCCTCGACATGTGCAAAAATGGGGGGGGGGGGGGGGGGGGGGGTGTAGAGGAAGAACATTATATATATATATATATATATATATATATATATATATATATTAGGGGTGCAACGATACACAAAATTCACGGTTCGGTTCGGTTCGATACTTTGGTGTCACGGTTCGATATTTTTTCGATACAAAAAAATGTTCAAGCATTTTTAATTTGCCATTTATTAAAATTATAAATATATATTTTAACTCAAAAGTACAGTTTTTAAATTTAACCCTAACCCTTGTGCGTGTTTTTTATTTTGACAGCGAATGCGCACCTGCGGACCACTTATGTGCAGCCCTGGTTATTTAGCTCATCATATTGCAGCCACAGAAATTATTTTGTCCATGAAACCATAAAGCTGCACTTTCTTTTTGCCTTATAGTCTGATTTGTCATAACTTCTCCGTTTTGTGGTAAGCTTTTCTTTGGCTGTCACTTCTTCACCCTGACCTGTCTTATTTGGCTCAGCAGAACTAAAATATATATCTGTCTGTGAAGGTTCTCAGTCATCCAGGTCATCGTAGTCAAATATAAATCCTGCTGCTTTTACACACGCACTCACATAAGCTCAGCGATTCTCTGCGCGATCAACCTCTCACATGTTTAAGCTTGCTGCGGGAGATTTCACTTGTCATGTTTGCATAGTAAGCTAACGATTAATAAGACGATGTCAGAGGAATTGGTGCACAAATTATCATCACTCACAGATCAGTGCTGTCGCTCTCTATACACAGTTCGCACGATTGCAAAGTGAAAGCAAAAAAACAAGCGCAAATTCAAACGCGACTTCAATATGTCACATATTGACAGTGGCTCACCGATGCCAATGACATAATTACCCAGCTACATTTCTGAAAGAATGCAAAAGCATTGACATATATTTTTCCTACAATAGCCCGACGGGCAGGGAAGAGATAGAATTTTGGTAGCCCGACTGAAAAAATCGCTAGCTCCGGGACGTCGGGCTAGCGATATTGCAAGCCCTGTATCTGATTGAGGAATCACTCATCTTTGGAAAAGAGAGTTTATTACAGAGAAATGGCTCTTTCCAAAATAAAAGCTATACTATCCGCTTCTTCTGGGCTATATTCTCAGCAGCATAAGGAGAATCATGTGCTAACAGCTGTCTAAATGACTCGGCTAAAGTTAGTAGCATGCTTGCTTTTTTTTGTCTGCTTCCACTTGTCTTTGCACTAGGATGATGTCGGCGTAAATGTGCAGTCATATTCGTTGTGTTCCCACTAGTGCTTTCAGGTTAATCTCGTTGAAATGACCTTAACGCCACAACACGGCAAATCTCCGTTAACGAGCTACCGCCGATCGCTCCGTGCATGGGGCTAGACGGCCAACACGTTAACGAGCTAACTGCGCTAACACACTAGTTCACACCAATGTAATTGAGCATTGCATGGCACATCCAACATACTGTTTTACTTTAGTCCATGACTCGCTTACCTTCAGGGTCATACGTCACATGAAAACCAAAATAATTCCAAACGCCAGATC
This sequence comes from Rhamphochromis longiceps, assembly GCF_057381845.1. NCBI lineage: Eukaryota > Metazoa > Chordata > Actinopteri > Cichliformes > Cichlidae > Rhamphochromis > Rhamphochromis longiceps. Next base: position 195,272 of record NC_140571.1, on the reverse strand, counting down.
TGAATGAGAGTGGGGGAGGTCCATGTTAAAAGGAGAGCTTAACTTCTGTCTCGCTAGCTTGCCCTGCGCTCTTCCTTCTGACTATGCTGTCTGCGTTGAGCGCTCAGTGGATCTGCGCTCGACAGTGCAGCCTAGGCGGAGTAGTCGAACACAGATTCACTGAGCGCTCAACACAGACAGCATCGTCAGAAGGAAAATTGATAAAATAAATTACAAATGTTGTATTGTTCGATACATATGCGTACCGAACCGAAAGCACTGTATCGAACGGTTCAATATCGATACGAATATCGTTGCACCCCTAATATATATATATATATATATATATAGTATATACACTGGGTGAATGTGCAGTAGTAGCAGTAGCAGCGTCTCCCACAGTGTGTGTCTGACAAGGTAAGCAGCAACATAGGGGCACCACAGGGGACTGTCCTCTCCCCCTTCCTCTTCACCCTCTACACCACAGACTTCAGCCACTGCACAGAGACCTGCCATCTTCAGAAGTTTTCTGATTACTCCGCGGTGGTTGGATGCATCAGGAGGGATGATGAGACAGAGTCCCGGGCTGTGGTCGACTCCTTTGTCACGTGGCGTGAGCAGAATCATCTGCAGCTCAACGTGGCAAAGACCAAGGAACTGATCGTGGACTTCAGGAAGACCAGGAAACACTTGACCCCTGTTTCAATCCAGGGGGTCAGTGTTGACATTGTGGAGGACTATAAATACCTTGGAGTTCACATCGACAATAAACTAGACTGGGCTACAAATACCACAGCACTTTACAGAAAATGCCAGAGTCGTCTCTATTTTTTGAGGCGACTGAGGTCCTTCAACATCTGCCAGAAAATGCTCAGGATTTTCTTTGAGTCTGTTGTGGCCAGTGCGATCCTCTATGCTGTTGCATGCTGGGGGAGCAGGCTGAGGGTCGCAGATGCCAACAGACTTGATAAACTGATCCGTAAGGCCAGTAATGTTGTGGGGATGGAGCTGGACTCCGTCAAGGTGGTGTCGGAGAGGCGGATGTTGTGCAAGATAAAGACAATGTTGGATAACATCTCCCACCCACTCCATGACATGCTGGTCAGTCACAGAAGCACGTTCAGTGAAAGACTGAGATTACCGAAAAGCACCACTGAACGACACAGGAAATCATTCCTGCCTGTGGCTCCCTGTACAACTCATCCACTTAACACACTGTTTACTACAACAGCTACACCCTTCTTGCACATGTTATTTTCAGCTATTTATTAATAAGTGACTTTTATGTATACATATGCCTGCATATATCGTGCTATTCTTAGTTAGTGTATTGTCTGTCTTTGTAATGTTTGTTTATAATGGAGCACTGTGACGAAAAATAATTTCCCCTAGCGATCAATAAAGTATTCTGATTCTGATTCTAAACGGCGTATATTTTAAAGTAAAGGCTTTAAAACAAAGTAAACGCAGAAAGTACAAACATCGCTAATGGCAAATAACTTTGCCGACATGTGGTCAACAGTAATGTTTTAATGTTCTTCATTATTAAACATTTGCACATAAATAAGTGACATAATATTCATTACCCACTTTTAAAAGTTTACTCTTCGGCCGCCCCTCTTCCGATGTTTTCTTCGGCAAAATTATCCACACCCACTGCCGCGCTATGAAGTCTGGGATATGTTGGGCCATGAAGTCTACACCCCCACATCCTTAAAATTCAGGGGAAATGAAGGACGCATTTGAGCAGCCTTAATTATGACAGCCTTCGTCGCGTCGCTGTGACGTAATCAGCCATAAAATGTGGCCTTTAAGGCTGCAGACCCTGAATTGGGATACAGCCTGTGTTTTGGAGCCTCTGGTCTCATTTCCATCTTACTCTGGTACTTCTCATCTGTGATGTCATTGCTTGGTGGGGCCAGTTGAACAGGCACCTCAGTCTTGATTAGGTGGGTCAAATCTAGAAAACCATTGAGAAGATGCTAATTTAAAATGTTAGATAGAAAAATTAAATGGGGCATCACATTTCAGATCCTTACCACTGAAGTCGGCAGTAACAATGAGATTATTGTTCTTGAGGAAGCTCCTCCTTTGCAGATGTGAGTGGGAAATGAATGTGCTCCAGCCAAAGTCTTGACTGCGGAAGCATTTACAGCTGTCATCCCACACTGGTCAGGATGTGGCTGTTGGTTTGTTCCAATGAGCATGAGTGTCTGAGTGGACAAAATAAGAATATTCATGTTTGAAACCTGGATGTTGGGGACACATTATTAATCCTTTATTTGTCCAGGTAAAAAATCTCATTGAGATTAAAAATCTCATTTCCAGGAGGAGTCTGTACATTGCCGAAAATGTACAGAGTTTGTCAAAACTAACAGAATTGTCAGAAATGGTTAAAAGACTTAATTCTTTAGCTAATGTCCTGCATGCGCTTGCAGCAGCCATAGACCAAAGTTAGCATTCATTTGAAGTTATTTTTTCAGCCTACAGCAAATACAATATTTAGGCAAACGTTTGCCTAAAGTGATCCACTGTGCACTGTTCTCCAGGAATTAGTCAAAGCTGTCTATAGATTCTTGATTGTGAGGCAGATTATCCACAATTTTCATATCCTTTCAAGGTTTTCGTGACTGGAAATAAACCTTTGTATGGCCATAATTAACTGCAAAGTCAGGTGATGTGTTTGTTTTTTAATAAGTTTAATTTCACTAGCTGGGGCATGTTTGGAGGTGTGGTCCTGCTCCTGAAATTCCAATACATAATCTCCAATTCACTAGCTGGGCCCACCTCCTCATTTTAGATTTGACAGCGTTTAGTAGGTAAAGGTAAACACTTGGACATGAATTGAGCTTGAGGTTTGGGGAAGGCCTTGAAGGGGACTGACGATGGCTCCTGGGCCTGGCAGATCCCCAAAGAAGGCATCCAGAAGCAGTAATAAATGTGCAATATGAAGGTTGAAGACGTCAGTGTTAATAATTTGATTTTCAATTCAACTTATTTATACAGCACCGAGCCACAGTGACGGACACCTCAAGACCCTACAATGATGTCTAGAGGAAAAGCCCAACAATCGTATGACCTCCCATGAGCGAGCACTTTGGCGATGGTGGGAAGGAAAAACTCCCTTTTAGCAGGAAGAAACCTCCAGCAGAACCAGGCTCAGGGAGGGGGAGCCATCTGCTGCGACAGGTGGGAGAGAGAGAAGGAGATCGGGGCAAAGACAAGCTCAGGAAAACCGAACGTCGCTCCATGGTGTGAAGTGGATGAGCTCGGACAATTAGGAAGGAATGGCAGGAGAAGAGATTAAAGGAAACAATGGAAATCTTAATAGATGAATGAGGGGAATCCTCGATCAGGTAGCGATGTGGCTCGACTTTGAGCTGAAGCTCTGACAGAGAAGAATGCTGGATTTGAGATTTGAGGTAAGGCTTGACGGCTCAAAAAGCTTGTGTGAGCTTGTCTTTGAGTAGAAGATGGAGAGGTGGTGCTTAGCTGGTTAATTGCTTCAGATAAGGTAGCGATAACAACTGAGCTGATTTCTGAATGAACAGAAGTGACAGCAGCAGCTTGGGAAGAGTTAAGGAATTGAAAGACTGATTAGAGGAAAATAATCTTCTATAATAATAACCTCCAAAATCATCCAAGAGCAGAGAGATGATAAGCCATTTAGACGTAGTCAGAACCGTGAGTCGACTTAGAAAGCGGTCTTGAATGATTGTGTTGAGGGTGGATGCCTGATGATGCCAGTGAAAGCACGTGTCACGAAAAGCACATGAGAAGTGAAGGGATGCCATGAATAATTATACGCCTAGCATAGTTTGGATGTCTTGAAAGGAGCGATAGAGGACAGAACCTGGCATCCCGGTGCCACGAAGGTTTACCAGTGCTTTGTGAGGGCAGGAAAGATGGCAGCGAAACTGGCATCTCAGTGCCGGAACGGTTTGCAGCTACATCTTGTGGAAGACTGGACGAAACTGAAAAACTGGCTTCCTGGAGAGAGGATTTTTTTTTTTTTTTTGCGCAAGTGATTGATGGCAGAAGCTGCCAATCCAGTGCCAGAAGGTTGAGCTGCTTAGCGCATGGGAATGGAACCTGGCATCCCGGGGCAAAGAGCTTTTTCTGCACTGCAAATGGGGAATAGAGACACGGAACCTGCCATCTTGGTGCTGAAAGGAACGTCTGCTGCTTAGCATGTGAGGGCTAGATGCAGAGAATCAGAATCAGAATACTTTATTGATCCCTGGGGGAAATTATTTCTGAAGCTGGCATCCCAGCGGTAGAAGGATTCACTGCTGCGTTGCTGTGATAAATGCAGAGAAACTGGCAACTTTATATTAGAAAGCATTCTGCTGCATTTGCGAATGAGGGATACAGAAGAACCAGGCATCTCGGTGCCAAGCTTCCTACTGCATTCGTAAAGGAGGGACAGAGGAAGAGAAGCTGGCATCCTGTTGCCAACGTTTGCTACTGCATTTGCGTAGGGGCATAGAGGAAGAGAACGTGGCATTGTGGTGCCGAAAGCATGCTGCTGCATTTGTGAATGAGGGATAAAGAGAAACCCTGGCATCTTGGTGCCAGAGGAGTTTACTACTGCTTTGCAATAACGGATGCAGAGAAACTGGCAACGTGGTGGAAGTTTGCTGCTGTGATTACGAATGATGGATATAGAAGGAACTGGCTGGAAGGATTCTCTGCTGCTTTTGCCATGATGGATGGATAACTGGCAACTCAGGGGTAAGAAGCTTATCCCTGCGGTTTGCACATGGCAGATATAGCAAGAACCTAACACCACGGTGCTAGAGGGGTTTGCAGCTGCTTGCAATGATAGATGTGGAGAAACTGGCAGTTCAGTAACCCGGTGCCTTTTTATTTATTTATTTATTTTTTCTATCTAGAGAACTGCCAACCTGATGGTAGAAAAGCTGCTGCTGCTTTTGTGGATGAGGGATAAAGGAATCTGGCAACCCGGTGCCGACATTTCCTGCAGAGTTTAGCCAAGGAGGGATGAGAGGCTGGGAACCTGGCAACTCGATGCCGACGTTTGCTGCAGAATTTTTCGAAGGAGGTGTGGGTGGCTGAGAACCTGGCAACCCGGTACCGACGTTTGCTGCGGAGTTTAGCAAAGGGGGGATAAGTGGCCGAGAACCTTGCAACTTGGTGCCGAAGCATACTGCATTTGCTACCGAGGGATGGAGTACTGGCAACTCTGTGGCCTTTTTTCCCCTAACTATGCTGATAAACTGGCAACTCAATAGTCAAAAAGCTTGCTGTTGCTTTTGCGAATGAGGGAGAAAGGAACCTGGCAACCCAGTGCCAACGTTTGCTGCAGAGTTTAGCCGCGGAGTTGTAAGAGGCTGGGAACCTGGCAACTCGGTGCCAAGGTTTGCTGCCGAATTGTTCAAAGGAGGGATGGGTGGCTGAGAACCTGGCAACCTGGTGCCGACGTTTGCTGCGGAGTTTAGCAGAGGAGGGATGAGTAGCCGAGAACCTGGCAACTCTGTGCTGACGTTTGCTGCAGAGTTTAGCAGATGAGAGATTGGGAACCTGGCAACTCGGTGCCAAAGCATACTGCATTTTGCCACCGAGGGATGGAGAACTGGAGACATGGTGCCTTTTTTGTGTGTGTGTCGTCTTTGCTGAGAAACTGGCAGTTCGGTGGTAGGAAGCTTGCTGCTGCATTTGCGAATGCCGGATAGGGAAGAACTGGGCAGGGATGAAAAAAATCACGACGATGGAGAACAGTAAACAGTATGGTGTCACGGTGGGGTGTGCCGAAGTGTTTTGACTTCAGGACCCAGATGCAGATGCAGAGAGAGCAGCGTTGCAGGAGACGGGATGTGACTTTAACCAAAAGCAAGCTTTATTTAGCTGGTTGCAGACAAAACATGAAACTAAGAAAACAAAGAGGAATAAGATAAGATAACTCTTTATTGTCATTGCACAGTCATATATAGTACAATAGTACAATGAAATTGGAAAACTGTCCTACGTCAGCACTACATATAACACAACACGACCCGATACAACACATCACAACGCAACACAAACAACACAACACAGTATAATAACTTAGTAATAAAAAAGAAGAAGAAGTGTATGTGTATTGCACACTGTTATTATTGCACATTAATTGTTATTGCACCTTGTTATAAATATAAATATTATTATTGTTACTGTTTTTACCGTTGTTACCTCCCCCCCAAAAAAGTCCAGGGAGGTAGCCAGTCAGGTCAGCTATTTGCATTGATCAGGGCTATTGCCCTGTTGTAAAAGCTGTCCTTGAGTCTATTTGTTCGGGACCTCAGCAGCCTGAACCTCCTGCCAGACAGCAGCAGCTTAAACACCCGGTGTCGTGGGTGTGTACAATCCCGTAGGATGCTGTGTGCCCTCTTGAGACAGCGAGTGTTGTACAGGTCCTTCAGGGAGGAAAGAGGATGTCCAATTATTTTTTTGGGCCATATTGATGACCCTCTGGAGTGCCTTTCTGTGTGCTGTGGTGCAGCTGGAGAACCACACCGATGCAATATGTCAGCACACTTTTAATGGAGCAGCGGTAGAAGACAGTCAGCAGCTTCTTCTTCAGGTCCATTTTTCTGAGGATTCTCAGAAAGTGGAGACGCTGTTGGGCCTTCTTTAAAACCACATAGATGTTAGAGCTCCATTGGAGGTCTGTATCTATGTGCACACCCAGAAACTTGAAACTGGAGACCCTTTCCACGCACTCCCCGTTGATGCTGACAGGCTGCAGCTCAGACTTCCTCCTTCTGAAGTCAACTACCAGTTCTTTTATCTTGGTGGTATTGAGGTCCAGGTTGTTATCTACACACCAATCTGACAGCCTCTGAACGTCAGCTCTGTACGCCATCTCATCTCCCCCAGAGATGAGCCCCACCACAGTGGTATCATCTGCAAACTTGATGACTGCGTTGTCTGGGTGGGAACTAACACATGTGTGTACAGAGTGTACAGTAGGGGGCTCAGTACACAGCCTTGTGGAGAGCCGGTGTTAAGGCTGAGGGCTGAGGAAAGATGAGGCCCCATTCTAACTCTCTGTACACGGTCTGAGAGGAAGTCTCTGATCCAGCGGCAGGTGGTAGAAGGAAGTCCGATTTCCAGCAGTTTAACTATTAGTCTGTCCGGGAGTATCATATTGAAAGCAGAGCTAAAGTCAACAAAGAGCAGCCTGGTGTAACGGCCCTGCACTTCCAGGTGAGAGATGGTGGTGTGGAACATTGTAGCAATGGCATCTTCAGTTGATCTGTTAGCTCTGTATGTGAACTACTATGAAACTCAGTGAAAAAACTATGAAGAAACCATGAACACTGAGTAACTATGAAACACAGTGAAGACAAAAACCTATGACACTCTATGACTGAGGGATAACAGTCAATGCGACGCTGAACACAGCAAGACTGAGCACTTAAATACACACATGAGGTGATCAAGGGAAGTGGAGACACATGAGGACACAGCTGACTAGAATCAAACATAATAACAACACAGGGGAGAGAAAAATTAACCACATGAACCCAGAACACACAATCTACTTCAAAATAAAACAAGAAACTAGACATGACAACACTAAGCTGACAGACCTAAAACACATGATAAATTAGACAAGAATCCAAACATTGAAGCCAAGGAAACAATAAATAATGTTTCAGAGGCCCAGGCTGTGACAGTATGGAGCTAGCGACACATTTCCAGCTTGCATTAAATTCTGTTAGTAGGAAGGAGCACAGAGCTGAGCTTCCGCCTGCTACCTGGCGCTGGCGGGTGGGTGGAGCTACGAAGTATGCTATAGCTTTGCTGTCGGAGCTGCGATGTGTTTGGAAGTGTGGGTTCAGCGCTGATGTCCGTCGGCTTTCCGGCTAACTCGCCGGCACACTGCACCTTCTGCAGAGATGTATTCCACCTGTGTGCAGTTCCTCCACTCTTGTACATCACCCTATGTTCCTCCCTCTTCCTTAAATGTGTTGTTCCTGCAGCCATTTTCATCCTTTTTGCTAAATCCACTACTATGTGTCCTTCTGCTGTTCTCTCCTTAAAACCATACCTACCCAACACCTCCTCATCTCCTCTGTTAGCTTCACTTACATCTCTTCTCAAGTCCACATCCCCCCTCCTGGGTACACTCAATTCCTCTATTTCTTTTCTAACTGACATCCAACCTGAGGAGTGTATGCACAGACATTCAATGTCACCAGCTTCAAACTCACACACTACATCTACCTACATTCGTTCCATCACTCTCACCTCCACACTCCTGCTTTTTCTTCTCTAACACTGCATCCTACCAGAACGTCCCGCTATTCCCTTCCTTTGTCTTCCTATAACAGCAGCACAGTTTTCATTGTGGCGGAGTTCTATAGGAGTTTTTCCCCTTAATAAAGTAAATAATCCTTTTAAAAACACATTTGTGTATTTACTCAGGTTATCTCTGTGTGACAAATATGCAAAAAAAACCCTCCAAGAAATCAGGAAGTGGAAAATAGTTTTTCAACAACCCTCCACAGTTCGAAGAACCGCAACTTTCCATTTTTTAATTTTTGTTTGTGCATGCAAATTGTGACGTAAGAACCAGCAGTTGACCTGGTACACCATAGTCAGTAGAGACTAAAAGAAGAAAAAGAAACCACTTGTCTTGCTCAATCTATTGGTTAAACCAACCAGACTAGCAGACACAGAAAATAAAGACACAACAGAAACATTTCATCTGTGCTGTACCTGAGAGAACGCGTTAACTGTTGGGATGGTTTATGTTGGGAGTATGACTTGAAATAACATCATTTGAATGTCATTTTTATTCTGCTGAGAAGTTAAGCAAATGTTCCAATGAACATTTGCCTCGATGCAAAGCTGTTTGTTCAGACATTTGCTTCAACTTCATGAGGAAGCTTAAGGCATTTTCTATGAAATGCTCATCCTTGCTAATCTGCTTATTTAACAAATACCATAAAACGTGCGTATTTTCTTCATCCTGCAAACAGTGTCTGTGCCATCATCTGTCTTGACCCATACAACCAGCCTGTCCGCGGGGCCCCCTGTCATCTTGTAGAAGAACTGCAGACACTGAAGCTTCCTCTTGGGGTAGAGGATTCGAGGTTCCAGCATAGCAGACTCCTGAGGCTCCCCAGTCATAGTGTTGAAGTGCATGAAGTATCCAGCATCTAAAAAAACAAATAAATATAAGACAATCTATAATAATGTTTAATTCCCTCTGAAATCATCAGAGGCCTGGATCATCCCACAAATGCTTGCATACTCAAAGGTACACTGATCCAGCAGGGTGAGCGGCCCGGCTGTATGAGAATGAGAGGAGGGGTATGCACATAGGAATGTGTTTTACACAGTCCTATAGCTGTCAGATTTTTAAAAAAAAAGTCGACTCATTGAAGCCCAGTGTGACAACATATACATACAGCAGTTGCACATCCTGGTGAGCCTGAGGGTGTCCATCTTGCTGAAATCAAGGTACTGGCCAATAAAATTGTAGAACTCTGGGATTTTGGTGGTGATAGTGGGGATGGATTCATTCTTGTTGGAGGAGAAGTGCCTGTAGTGCATGACGGACTCATAGTCGTATGCAGTGTTTTGATCAGTGATGAAGTCGTCATTGTATTTGTTGAAGTTATGTGGAAGTCCTGCAGGAAATGTTCTCTTATTTAATAAATGTTATCATAAAAAAGCAATCATAAATAACTGTACATTTGACACTTCAATTATGTGTCACAATACAATGCATCATAGCATTACACTATAATGATCGTAGCATGTATGTTTGCGTGTTCCTTGCCTCTTGTGCACAGCACAGGGTTTGCTAGTGTAACTATCTATGCAGCAGTACACTTTATCCTAATATTTTTTTGAGTCAATTTCTACATAGAAAATGGCTGAAAAGAATGAAAGAACTACATATACCTGACGTAACCTGGTCCAGCCAGATGTTGTCCATGCGGGACTGTTCATGGTAAAATCCCAGAGCATGGAGCAGCCAGTGGCGTGTCCAGCGGGGTGGCCTGGGGGGGCACAGGCCACCCCCCCAACCAGACTGACCACCCCAGGTGCCACCCCGAAGCTAAAACAATACAATTTAATGAAATATCAAATGTACGATTATGGTTTCACAGTGAAGCTCAGATATCCGAGGGTAAGTGAATGCAGCACCGGCTTCTGCATCATGTTAGCAAAGGTAGGAGAGCCAAGCACGAAAGACGGCACCGCAGAAAACATTTTTTCGGCGAAAGGTTAACAAGTTAACATAGCTGGACTAGCCGTCGGACATTTGCACGGTGGGCTGATGACTTATTTATTTATTTTTTGCATGAACAATGAGAGGTGGTGGATTGGCCAGATGCTGGCCGATGTGTAAAAATAACTCAGTTGTTTGACTTGCAGTCAAGCCAGCCTCCAGTTTGTTTTACGTTCCCTGTGTATCCCTGCCTCACCTTCCCTCATCCACCTGTTGCCTCTGTGGAAGCTCCGCCATAGCCACCACCATACAACACTTGTGTCAAGCCAGCCTCCAATTCGAGACTTGCAGTCAAGCCAGCCTCCAGTTTGTTTTACGTTCCCTGTGTATTCAAAGTATTACGGGAATGGATGTGGAAACCGGATTTCAAAATAAAAGCCAACTTCGAGTGAATTAACAGATATGTTAAGAACATAATAACATATAATTTAGGCTTCTTCTTTTTTTTACAAACTCTAATGTTAGATCTATATGACACAGCCTTGTACCCTAATTGTGCCCTGTCACTATCAAGGCCATCTTATTTTGGATTTCAAAGTAAAAGCCCTGTGAATCTTCATTTTTGAACTACTCTTTCAATGACTTAATAATGCTCTTAAAAGCAAAAGTCGTATTTCCAAATACCATTTGGACTTTATATCAACACTTTCCAACCACAGTCTTTTTCACAGTGATACCATATCAATATCAAGTCAGTCTGATTTTGCCTTTCATAGTAATGGCCCTTTGAAATTGCCAATATTTGACTTAATCTTCTAACGATTCAAAATGCTCTAAAATGAAAAATTCTTGTTTCCACAGGGTAAGTCCACTTTAGATCAACAGTATACAGACCCACAGTGATACCATATCAATATCAAATCATTCTGATTTTGCTCTCAAAAATAAAAGCCTTTTTAAATTGTCCATAATTGACCTACCTTTCAGTGATTTCAAATTGCTCTAAAAAGGAAAATTCCCGTTTCCACAGGGTAATTCCACTTTAGATCAACAGTATACAGCCCCACAGTGATACCATATCAATATCAAGTCAATTTGCCTTTCAAAGTAATGGTCCATTGAAATTGTCCATGTATGACCCACTCTTTCACTGACTTCAGAATCCCATTAAAAGCAAAGTTGCTGTTTCCACAAGATCATTTCACTCTACATTGACAGTATACAACCCCACAGTTTTATCACGTCAGTATCGGAATTATAATTGTTCATTTGGTACTTATAATAATTAAACGCGGATGCTGTTAACAGGACAATTATTGTTTCCACTAAGTAATTGGAGTTCATGCAAACCATACACAACCTCTACAGTGGTAACATCTCAATCTCAAATCAATCTCGTTTTGCATTTCAGAGTACAAGCCTTTTGACTTTGTTTATAGGAGCTTCTCTTTCCACAACTTCAGAATGGCATTAAATGGAAAGTTCCAGCTTCTATGAATTAATACCAGTTTGTGCCAACACATATCATTGCATATAATCTAACAGTGGAGTTGGTGACCATACTTTTCGGTGACATTAGAATGCTGTTAAATAGGAAAATCCCTGTTCCCATGCAATAATTTTTCCTCTAAATCAATAATATAGTCCTTCAAAGTTGTACGCTGTGAAAATCAAGTCGTTCTTGTTTTGGATTTAAAAATAATCGCCCTGGAAATGGTTTGCAAGCTGTTTTGTAATTTCTTTATTTAGAATGACATCTTTCCACAGACTTGAAATATGAACGTACTATCAATTACAACTTACTGGCAATTTCAATTCTGTCATAATCAATTGAGTCTGATTTTGCTTTTCAAAATGAAAACCCAATATGTGTTGAAACAGCAATTTTCATTTTTAAAAGATTCTGAAATAATTGAAAGAGTATATCACATATGGACAAATTCGACGGGCCATTAATTTGAAAGGCGAAATCAGACCAACATGAAATTTACATGGTTTTACTGTCGGGTTGAATACTGTTGATCTAAAGTGGAATTATCCTGTGGAAACAGCATCTTTCAATTTAAGAGCATTTTGAAATCGTTAAAAGAGTAGGTCGTCTACGGGAAAGCAAAATCAGACTGACTTGAAATTGACATGGTAACATCGTGAGGTTGTATACTGTTGATCTAAAGTGGAATTACCCTGTGGAAACTGAAATCTTCCTTTTTAGAGCATTCTGAAATCACTGAAAGTTAGGTAAGTTATGGGCATTTTCAACAGGCCATTATTTTGGAAGGCAAAATCAGAATGACTTGAAATTGACATAGTACCATGGTGTGGTTGTACACTTTTGATCTAACATGGATTCATCCTGTGGAAAGAGCAATTTTCATTTTTAGAGTGTTCTGAATTCTTTAAAAGAGTAGGTCGTATATCGGCAATTTGAAAAGTCTTTTATTTTGGAAGGCAACATCAGACTGATTTGATATTGATATGGTATCACTGTGGGTCTGTATACTGTTGATCTAAAGTGGAATTATGCTGTGGAAACAGGAATTTGCCATTTTAGAGCATTTTGAAATCACTGAAAGGTAGGTCAATTGTGGACAATTTGAAAAGGCTTTTAGTTTGGAAGGCATAATCAGAATGACTTGATATTGATATGGTATCACTGTGGGTCTGTATACTGTTGATCTAATATGGATTCATCCTGTGGAAATAGCAAAATTCTGTTTAAGAACATTTTGAAATCGTTAAAACAGTAGGTCGTATATGCTCAATTTGAAAGGGCTTTTATTTTGGAAGGCATAATCAGAATGACTTGATATTGATATGGTATCACTGTGGGGCTGTATATGTCATCCAGGGAAGGACGGACTTTGTTTTGCTGTGCTGTATTTTAATGTGAAGTGTACATATTTATTTTTTATATTGCATGTATTGGTTATACTTTGTGCAGTGTTTTATTTAGTTTGCATGTTTTAGTTACCGTCAAATTGTCCTGGAGAGACTCCGCCCTTTCCCCCGTTTTTATTAATTGGACACACCTGAGAGGAAAGGAAAGGTAATTTACAGAGTGCTCAATGACACATAAAAGGGTTGTAGCCGGTGTTCACAAGGGACACGGACAGGGAATGCGAGAAGAATGCGAGCAACACAGACAGAGGAAGAGACATGATCGGAGGGGAGATGATCAGAAAGAGAGAGACGATGAGAGGAAGACGATCAGCGACTGGAGAGGAGCAGATGCCCAGCGACTGAGGAGAAAGAGATTACCAGCGCTTGGGGAGCAAAAGATGACCAGCGGCTGGGGAGGAAAAGATGACCAGCGACGGGGGATGAGACAGTGGCAGTCGGACGGCAATAACGATAAGAGCCAGCTTGTGTACTGCGAGAGAACAGGAGCAGTGAGACAGCGGTACCGATTCCAGTTTAAGGAAGCGGCGGGCGGAGTTGAGAGCTCTGCCCACCCGGGTAAGTCTTTGACTTATCCTTTTTATAAAGTAAACTGTCAAAGGAATAGTGACTGCCGCTCCCTCCCTTCCTTCAGTGCACCGGGACGTGGAATGCGGGGAGGAAGGCGAGGACTCCGCTGGGTTTCCCTCTCTGACTACTACGCTGGATTTCTTAGTTTTCTGTGACTTTTAGGCCGTGGTGGATCCCACTGGACTTTTAATGTTGTGTGTTATTGATTTTTATTGTGTCTTCCCTTGGCCAAGGTTGTCTTAATTCATTTTACATTTTTAACTATTTAAATATAATAAATTATATTTTTAATCTTACAGTTTAAATTGTGTGCTTTCCCTTGGCGGCTCCACTGCTCTGCCCGTTTTGAGGAAGGTTTCCTTCCTTTTTAAAAAACACAAAATATTGTGGAAACATAATCAGCCTTTCCGCCCCGTGTCACATATACTGTTGATCTAAAGTGGAATTACCCTGTGGAAACAGGAATTTTCCATTTTAGAGCATTTTGAAATCACTGAAAGTTAGGTCGTATATGCTCAATTTAAAAAGGCTTTTATTTTGGAAGGCATAATCAGAATGACTTGATATTGATATGGTATCACTGTGGGTCTGTATACTGTTGATCTAAAGTGGAATTACCCTGTGGAAACAGGAAATTTCCATTTTAGAGCATTTTGAAATCACTGAAAGTTAGGTCAATTATGGACAATTTAAAAAGGCTTTTATTTTGGAAGGCATAATCAGAATGACTTGATATTGATATGGTATCACTGTGGGTCTGTATACTGTTGATCTAATATGGATTCATCCTGTGGAAATAGCAAAATTCTGTTTAAGAACATTTTGAAATCGTTAAAAAAGTAGGTCGTATATGCTCAATTTGAAAGGGCTTTTATTTTGGAAGGCATAATCAGAATGACTTGATATTGATATGGTATCACTGTGGGGCTGTATACTGTTGATCTAAAGTGGAATTACCCTGTGGAAACAGGAATTTTCCTTTTTAGAGCATTTTGAAATCACTGAAAGGTAGGTCAATTATGGACAATTTTAAAAGGCTTTTATTTTTGAGAGCAAAATCAGAATGATTTGATATTGATATGGTATCACTGTGGGTCTGTATACTGTTGATCTAGAGGATTAAGTCAAATATTGGCAATTTCAAAGGGCCATTACTATGAAAGGCAAAATCAGACTGACTTGATATTGATATGGTATCACTGTGAAAAAGACTGTGGTTGGAAAGTGTTGATATAAAGTCCAAATGGTATTTGGAAATACGACTTTTGCTTTTAAGAGCATTATTAAGTCATTGAAAGAGTAGTTCAAAAATGAAGATTCACAGGGCTTTTACTTTGAAATCCAAAATAAGATGGCCTTGATAGTGACAGGGCACAATTAGGGTACAAGGCTGTGTCATATAGATCTAACATTAGAGTTTGTAAAAAAAAGAAGAAGCCTAAATTATATGTTATTATGTTCTTAACATATCTGTTAATTCACTCGAAGTTGGCTTTTATTTTGAAATCCGGTTTCCACATCCATTCCCGTAATACTTTGAATACACAGGGAACGTAAAACAAACTGGAGGCTGGCTTGACTGCAAGTCTCGAATTGGAGGCTGGCTTGACACAAGTGTTGTATGGTGGTGGCTATGGCGGAGCTTCCACAGAGGCAACAGGTGGATGAGGGAAGGTGAGGCAGGGATACACAGGGAACGTAAAACAAACTGGAGGCTGGCTTGACTGCAAGTCAAACAACTGAGTTATTTTTACACATCGGCCAGCATCTGGCCAATCCACCACCTCTCATTGTTCATGCAAAAAATAAATAAATAAGTCATCAGCCCACCGTGCAAATGTCCGACGGCTAGTCCAGCTATGTTAACTTGTTAACCTTTCGCCGAAAAAATGTTTTCTGCGGTGCCGTCTTTCGTGCTTGGCTCTCCTACCTTTGCTAACATGATGCAGAAGCCGGTGCTGCATTCACTTACCCTCGGATATCTGAGCTTCACTGTGAAACCATAATCGTACATTTGATATTTCATTAAATTTTATTGTTTTAGCTTCGGGGTGGCACCTGGGGTGGTCAGTCTGGTTGGGGGGGGTGGCCTGTGCCCCCCCAGGCCACCCCGCTGGACACGCCACTGGATGGACAGCAGGGAGAACACACGGGTGAGACATGGTGGATACACAGACGGACCAGCAACTACAATGACAGAGGATACGACTTAAATACACAGAGAAACACAGGGGAATTACACACAGGTGGTGGACACAGCTGGGAGAAATCAACAAGACGAGACAGAGGTAAAACTGAACACACTCACATGAGACGCAGACCTTCACAATAAAACAGGAACAAGAAACCATCACACTAAGACACAGACTCGACATAGAGAGAATGACACATGGAACTAAACTAAACCTGCAAAAACATGACAACTCAAAATACTGGGTCAAACTGACCCAGAACCGTGACAGTACCCCCCCCCCCCTCCAAGGGCTGGCTCCCGACAGCCCAAAACAAAAAAAACAGAGCACCAGACCAGGGCGGGCAGAGGGGGTCCAGGAAGGAGGGTCCGAAACAAAAAACAAGGAGCACAAGAGTCCAAACACACAAGAAAACAGTCCAAGAACACAGGAAAGCAGATCAAAAACAAAACCAAATCAGAGCTCAAGAGTCCGAGAAAAGTTCAGGGGGTCGACCCGGGGGTCGACAACACAAAGACCAAGACAGTTCTGGAGGCCGACCGTGCACACGGCAACGGCGGCGAAGGGCAAACAGTTCGGGAGGCCGACCACTTGGAAGGCAGTGGCGGCCACTGAGCAGGTCCGGAGGTCGGCCGCGATGCCAGCGGCGGCGACGAACTCTTTCCGGAGGCCGTCCCCGAAGGCCATGATGCTGACTTAGAGGCCCGGAAAACGGACGGGCTCCTCGGGCCCTCCAGCGGAGGAACTAAACTAAACCTGCAAAAACATGACAACTCAAAATACTGGGTCAAACTGACCCAGAACCGTGACAGAATAAGAGCTTAATAAAGACGCTTAATTTCTTTTTTTTTTTCTTTTTTTTCTTTTTTTTTTTCTTTTTTTTTTTGGCCTGTCCCGTTTGGCTCTTTTGCATCAGAATTGTTGTCTAAAGGCAAAGAAAGATGCCCAACGGATTTACTTTACCAAACTGACCATCCCAGCCTTGCCGTAATGGTCCATTTGATTCACCTTTTATTGTTTATTTTATTTTCACTTACTGAATACGGGACAGACTTGACTGGGGGAAAGAAGGGGAGAAAGAAAGAGGGAAAGAGAAACAGCTGAGAAGAGGGACGGGGGAGAAGGGCAAAAGACAAAAACCAACAGAATGGGCAGAGAAAAAAAAAATGCATATATCAATCACCTGGATCACCTGCTGAGAAAGAAAAAGAAAACAAGCAGAAGAGAACAAGAGTAATAGAATAAACAACATCACAATGATATATGGGAATATGACAGTAAATACTAAATGTTAAACATTATTGTGCAGCACATAAGATCAACAGAACACAGTGTGCTTTGAGGTAGGAGCCAAAAAGGGTGTAGTTTGTGGGTGTGATCACCCGTGTGTACACCTGTGAGCATGGACGCGCTTGTTTTTTGTTTTTTAAAAGGTTCCTTCATGTAATAATCTGCTAGAGGGTGTGGGGGGGCCACAGCCCCGTCCTCCAGGGCGTGAAGCAGGTGTGGAGGAGATCAAAACTCCAGACATCCAGAGGCCCCCAGAACACAAGAGACCAAGGAAGACCAACAGAGGGGCAGCTGCGCCACTGTCCCGCAAAGAGCTGAGGAGAGTCCCAGATGAGGGCTCACTCAGCAGCCGCGGAGCAGAAGCCAGGGGGAGTTGCAGTGACGCGCCCGTGAGCTCCGCCGGCAGCCAGCTGCGCCTGAGTGACCGAGCCCCAGGCCGAGAGGCCGGGGGCACCCCACCTCCGAAGTGGCCCGAGCGAGCCCCAGGCTCCAGGCCCCGATAAGCGGCCGCCAAGGAGTGAGCCGGTGTGTACCTGGACGCCCATCCCCGGACACAAAGAACCACCAACGCACCGATGTCTGAGGGGGTCCGCCACTGGCAGGGGAAGTGGTGGTAGGGGGAGATAGGCCTCCAAACCTGGGAGTCATACTGTTGTGATACTGGGGAGAAAAGGGTAAGGTTTGATAGACTAAACCCTTACACACAAAACTTGAAAAACCTAAAGCGTGTGTGAGACTGCTAGCTGTGTTGTTCAGCAATATACTCATCTACAAATATGTTACTAAAGAAACTGCAAACTATGAAAGGAATCTGGATTTAAATAGAACATAGTAGTGCTGTAAACACTAGTATTAGGTGTCTATGGAACAAATCTCCTTCAGCGTTCAAAATGACCAAAGTGAGGACTACAGGCGTTTCTCTCAGTTGGTTGTGTTCAGGGAAAAAGCAGCTAAATACACTGAGACTGCTCCACATTTGTTAGTGAGTTAACTCTGGATATTTGTAGGTTTTGTCAAATTTGGAGTGAACAAAAGCAGAAAAACTGTAAAAGA
This sequence comes from Rhamphochromis longiceps, assembly GCF_057381845.1. NCBI lineage: Eukaryota > Metazoa > Chordata > Actinopteri > Cichliformes > Cichlidae > Rhamphochromis > Rhamphochromis longiceps. The sequence goes on along the minus strand of NC_140571.1, from coordinate 177,098 downwards.
TGCAGACAGTGAAAGCCTAGTTTATTTTATGAACACAATGAAACATTTTACAGTCCACAGAGCAAAGTAGCATACACGATAAATAGATACACATAACACAGACTGTGAGAAGTAAAACTCATCGTCTTACCACATGTTATATTCTGTAAACTTAAAATAAACCACTGAAATTAGTGTTTAGTGTTTTAAAGTCATTATTAAAAAACATGAGTCAACATTACTGAAGTGACACTTTAACGATGCTTCATATCACAGTCTTTATGATGATAAAACATGTTCTCTCATAGTAGATGTCTGTGCTGACACTTGTCATGAAAATGTCCTGAGCCAGGGTTCCTCTTGGATTACCATTGATCATTAATAGGACGCACAAAAGATTTGTTGCGTTATCCCCATAAACAACATGCTTTTATAGAAATCATTGTGACACAAATATTTAGATTCTTGTTTCACAATGTGCCTGAACTCAAAATCTTTAGAGTTTCATATTTATAAAGTATCGCAAAGAATACATTTATACCATTGTATGAGCTACGCTTCTTGTAAAAAAATAAACTGATTGGTAATGCGTCTGAGAAAAGCTCCTGCTGTGACCTTCCTTCTGTGAGGGCACACACACACACACACACACACACACACACACACACACACACACACACACACACACACACACACACACACACACACACACACACAGAGAGAGAGAGAGAGAGAGAGAGAGAGGAGGAGATCATCAATACAAAGGATTGGAGCCGTTTTTGGATTTTCACTTGTTGGCTTTAATATGAACAGTCACATTAAATTCATTCCAATTTTTAGCCTTTGCTTCAATTAAGATGCTTCTTTAAATCTACAACGGCTTCCTTTTCAAAAAGTTTACTGACATAATAAGGAAGTAGCTATGGAACTCAGTAAGTATGAGCAACAATAGCTTAGGGACAGTTTCCACAATAAAGAGGATTTCATCATCTGCAGTTCGTCAAAAAAGGGCCGTATTAAAAACAATTCAGCAGACCCTCAGAGTGTGGATACAATCTGTTTTCAACTGTAGAGGTAGAGGTACACTTCATGTACTTATCAATATGCAGTTTAGAGGCTTGCATTAGAGGGCTTTGGTGCTTGGGCCTCTTTTATTTAGCATGGTTATACCTTTGTGAATTTAGCTATCATATGTTTGACATTCAAATTCAAATTCAAATTCAAATTTTATTTGTCACGTACACAGTCATACACAGTACGATATGTAGTGAAATGCTTGGACAACTGCTCGTGACCTAAAGAGAACAAAAAAGGAAAAGGCTATGTATAAGATAGGAAATAAATATGAAAAATTAAAAAGGGTAAATTTAACTAGGAAGGAATAAAATATAAATTAAGGTTAAAAATGAAATAACTGTACAACACAAATTAGAATGAAGGGTAAATTTAACTGGGAAGAATAAGATAAAGATAAATATATAAATTAAAGTTGAAAATAAAATAACTGTACAACAAAATACACAATACACAATATAGAACTATATAAGAATGTATGAAGAAATCTAAATATAAATAAATATATACACAATAACAGCAGCTGTACAAGTATTAACCGGAAATGAAGAATATAGTGACCAGTGTTGTGCAAAACCAAAGTCCAGAAAGTCCAGTGTGTGTGTAAGAACCATATACATAGACATGCAACTAAAAATTCGAAAATACATTTTTTTAAATCAGTAACTTTGCAAATTTAGAGGAATTGTTTTCGGACAACATATGTGTCACATTTTAAACAGGGTTTGAATAATCAGCACTGACCTACAGACAGACATTTATGCCCTGGGTTAACAGACATGCTTACCTTGTGAAAGGCCCTCGGATTTCTTGGAGCAGAGAAACATGCTGTATTGTTGCTTTTCTCTATTGTATAAGCAGCGCCCGACTGTCAGAAACGCTCTGTGCGGGTAGCAAAGTCGGCTCCAACGCACATTCAGGTGAAAAAATAAAAAGTTAAAACGATATACCTTGCGGCATTTGTGAAGTGCTGAGGAAATACTATGTGTCTGATGGGGTGTTTTTATATAGGTGGACTTGGTTTCAGTTGGGCTCTGAGATGCAGATATAAAGAGCAGGTTGTAAAGAGAAAGGTGGAAAAACTATGGTGGTTTGGTTAGTCAGTAGGATGTGTAATTGTCTGCCTGTAGAGATAAAGGTGTGGGGTGTAAGAAAATGTGAAAAACATTTGGAGGCTCAGTTGGACATGGTTTCAGTTGACCTCTGACATGATAAGATAAGATAATGGAACTGTTTAAAAAATGTGGAAACTATGGAACTATAGTTGGGTTGTGTGCTGGGATGCTCTTGATAAGGGAGCCTCTTTTATTGTTTCATGACTTCTTTTGCTGACTGTTGGGGGCCTAACTGTAACCCTCTCTGTCTAACTGTTGCAGAGTGTGACTAGGTGTGAATATGTGGTTTTAGAAGTATCACAAGAAAAGTTTATTTCTAAAGGAATACCTATTCTTGTTTGTGGTACTCTATTTAAAACTATTAGCCTCTGTGTCTTTTCGGAGCGCTAAGGAAAAAAGTAAAATGCCCCTAAAGTAGTTAAATCATCTATGTGTAATCATCGAGTCTTACTGTTGCAGTGTGTTTGTGACTAGTAGATAATCATAGGGCTAGTTGCATTAAAGGAACATTGGGGTTGATACAGTGCTAGTGTGACTAGGTGTGAATATGTGCTTTTAGAAGTATCACTGTTTATTTCTAAAGGGATACATGTTGTTTGTGGTATTCTGTTTAAAAACCACTAGCCTGTGAAACTATTAGAAAAGTGAAATCTTCCTAAACTAGCTAAATGCCGTGTGGAAATACACGGTTTTTAGAAGTATCACTGTTTATTTCTAAAGGGATACCTGTTATTTGCGGCACTCTGTTTGAAACTATTTGCTCCTAAATAACACTAAAGAAAAAGCAAAATGCTCCTAACTAGTTAAAATACCCCTAAACTAGTTAAATTACTACAGCTCTGCATTTAACACCATAATTCCCTCCACACTCACCACCAAGCTGGAGCATCTGGGACTCAGCTCATCTATGTGTCAGTGGATCTCCAACTTCCTAACTGGCAGACCACAGGCAGTAAGGATGGGCGGACATGTCTCAGCCTCCACCACTCTCAGCACTGGAGCCCCCCAGGGGTGTGTTCTGAGCCCCCTGCTGTACTCTTTGTACACATATGACTGTGTGGCCACTACCAGCTCCACCACCATCATCAAGTTTGCTGACGACACCGTCGTGGTGGGCCTGATCTCTGATAACAACGAGACGGCCTACCTGAAGGAGATTAGGAATCTGGAGAACTGGTGCCAGAGGAACAACCTCCTTCTAAACGTCAGTAAGACAAAGGAGCTGATAGTGGACTTCAGCACTAAGCAGGAGAGGAACTACCAGACCCCCGTCATCAACGAGTGCCCAGTGGAGAGAGTGGACAGCTTCAAATACCTCGGAGTTCACATCACGCAGGACCTGTCATGGTCCTGTCACATCAACACCGTGGTGAAAAAGGCCCGACAGCGTCTCTACCACCTCAGACGCTTGAGAGACTTCCAACTGCCCTCCAAGGTGCTCAGGAACTTTTACTCGTGCACCATAGAGAGCATCCTGGCGGGAAACATCTTAACCTGGTTCGGGAACAGCACCATGCAGGACAGATGAGCTCTACAGAGGGTTGTGCGGTCAGCTGAGCGCACCATCCGCTCCGAGCTCCCTGACCTGCACTCAATCTACAGCAGGCGGTGCTGGACCAAGGCCAGGAAGATCGTGAAGGACCTCAGCCATCCCAACAACAGACTGTTCTCTCTGTTGAGGTCAGGAAAGCGATTCCGCTCCCTGAAGACCAACACAGAGAGACTGAGGAGGAGCTTCTTCCCGCAGGCGATACGGTCTCTCAATCACACCACCACACAGTACTGACCCACACATATGGTTCTTACACACACACTGGACTTTCTGGACTTTGGTTTTGCACAACACTGGTCACTATATTCTTCATTTCCGGTTAATACTTGTACAGCTGCTGTTATTGTGTATATATTTATTTATATTTAGATTTCTTCATACATTCTTATATAGTTCTATATTGTGTATTGTGTATTTTGTTGTACAGTTATTTTATTTTCAACTTTAATTTATATATTTATCTTTATCTTATTCTTCCCAGTTAAATTTACCCTTCATTCTAATTTGTGTTGTACAGTTATTTCATTTTTAACCTTAATTTATATTCTATTCCTTCCTAGTTAAATTTACCCTTTTTAATTTTTCATATTTATTTCCTATCTTATTCATAGCCTTTTCCTTTTTTGTTTTCTTTAGGTCACGAGCAGTTGTCCAAGCATTTCACTACATATCGTACTGTGTATGACTGTGTACGTGACAAATAAAATTTGAATTTGAATTTGAATTAAATCATCTATGTCTAAATAACAGTGCTCTGAGACCTATACAATCCTTTAAAAAGAGTTTAATTAAAACACATAATGGTTTCTGTGAGGAGAAAACTCTTAGGAGGCAAGAAACTCAGACTCAACGATTTTGCATGTACATGGGCGATGCCCCGCACAGAGGAATCGCGCGGGGCTGTCAGTACATTCTTTATTTATACTCAAACAGCTTTCACACCAATAGGTGTGGCATGTACAGAACTCAATAACAACTCCTTAAAAGGAGAGACCGTTAGCTTATCTGTTGAAACAGGAAAAAGGCGTTTAGCTGTCACAGCACATTTTTTCTGCACACAATGTCTCACTTCCCTTTCCTGCAGTTGTACAACTCATAAACTCTTCTTCCTTTAAATGAAGCTACAAATAAACATAACACAAAACTCAAAATCTTCCAACATTCCCTCCTGTTGTAGCTGAATTTAAAATATACAGCAGATACATCAATGTGTTTCAGACACAGACCCTACATTGTGAGTGCTTTCGGTCTAGTCGTCATAAAATGTGTATCATTCAAACATAATCATTCATCATATTAGTTTCATACTCATCGTCTTCTCCTTCTTCCTCGTCTGGCACAGGGACATATGCAACAAGATATTGGGATATCATTCTTGATACCATTCCTCTCACACAGGGAATAATGCATGTCATAAAGATACAAAACATGATAAGTATTACGCCAATAAACATCAAAACCTTAAACATCAGCATTTTCCATGAGCCGCTCATAAGCCAATCCCACCAATTACTTTGTGAATTTCCCCAATTGGTTACCTGTGCCTGTTGAATTTCTCTAAGTAATTGTAGAGCATTTGTCATATTGTCAGAATGCACACAGTCCGCCCTTTTCTGCCAAGATCATGTCCAGGGCAACTCAGTGTTGCATAACAGTTATTCTTATGGCATCAATTTCCTGATTTTGCTCTTTGTTGATGCTGTTCGATGCATTTTAAAAACAGCCCAAAACGATAGTCCAATAGTCAGGGGGTCGCTGTGGTTTAGGACAATTCCTGAATATTGATAACCTAGACTGGCAAAACTTGCTGTGCATTTCACGTGGGTCATGTTCATAGGTCTGCCATATAATGTAGCATGCTGTGTTGTAGCAGGCATGTGTGAGCATATATAACAATCTTTGCCTTCTGTGCGATTATATATGTATCTGTACCAGGCGTTGTTCATCCAGGGATGGATGTGGTCCTGTGTCACTTCAGCCAGGTGTGAGTTGTCATGTGTCCATGCCCTTCTATGCAAGTTGACTTCTTGATCCATTAAGTACATCAGGGTCCATGCTGTAAGCAGCAGGGCCAAGGTGGTAAGCAGAATAATCTTCATGGTGACCAGACACACCGATTTACTCTGGTGAGTAGACTACAGGCGAGAAGTAGAAGGCGGGATGTACCCAATCAGCCCTCCCTTCACCTTATAGATCACCAAAGAGTCGGGGTGGTGGTGTCTTTAGGTTGGGCTATCACTCACTTCCACCTTTTTGCAATGGCTCTGGTGGATCCAAGAGGGCCTCTCAGCGATTTTGCAAGCTGTTGGTGTCGTTAGGAGTACTTGGTATGGACCTTCCCATACCATCGAGACAAGTGGGAGGTCAATCTGTAAAATTTTAAGCCAAACTCTGGCCTGTTTTCTCCCAATTATTATTATTATTATTATTAACCTTTATTTTACCAGGAAAAGTCCCATTGAGATTAAAAACCTCTTTTTCAAGGGAGTCCTGGCCAAGAGGCGACAACATGTTAAAATTACAAAGTTACATACATGTTATAAGTAACAATTACATTTTAAAAAACATTTTTCTCTGGCTCTCTCAATTTGGACTTAAAAGCATTTAATGAAATAAGATCTGCTATCTTCCAGTCTTTTTTGCATCATGTTCCATATAAAAGGGGCAGCATAAGAAAAAGCCCTCTTTCCCAGTTCAGTTCTGGCAAATGGAACATTGAGCAGAAGAAGATCGCTTGAACGCAGGCTATAAGAAACAGTACTCCTCCATGTGAGCAGATCGCAAATATAGGTGGGCATTTGTCCAAGCAGGGCCTTGTAAATAAAGATGCACCAGTGATCAAACCTCCTGGAGGACAACGAAGGCCATCCCACTTGAGCATACAGATCACAACAATGGGTCAAAGCCCTACAGTTTGTAATAAACCGTAAAGAGGCATGATATACTGAGTCAATCTTATGAAGACACTGGGCGGAAGCATTCATGTACAGCAGATCACCATAATCTAAAACAGATAAAAATGTGGCATTTACAAGACGCTTTTTTGTCTCAAAAGAAAAGCAAAATTTGTTTCGAAAGAAAAATCCTAATTTTAGTTTGAGTTTTTTCACAAGATTGTCTATGTGAGATTTAAAGGTCAGAGAATCATCAATTAAAAAGCCAAGATATTTATACGTGTGCACCACTTCTATGAGGTTTCCCTCAAGAATGGACACCAAAGGGACAGTTTGAGGAAGTCTCTTCATGTTTGAAAACAACATTAGCTTTGTCTTTTCAGCATTAAGAACCAATTTCAGCTCCAGAAGTGTGTGCTGAACCACATCAAAAGCTTTCTGCAAAGATTCTATTGCCTTTTCAAGGTTTGAGCCAAAGGAATAAATAAGATAAGATAAGATAAGATAAGATAACCTTTATTAGTCCCACACGTGGGAAATTTGTTTTGTCACAGCAGGAAGTGGACAGTGCAAAAGTTATGACGCAAAAATTAGAATACAATAAGAATAAATACAGTACACAGCTGTACAGAATAGAATCAGAGTCTAATTACTGATACGTTAGTTATAAAAAATTACGAGAAGAAAAGATAAGAAAGAAAGAAACTCAGAATGAGCAGAGCTGCTGTAACAGGCTGCCGCACACGGGGGGCGCCGGAAGTATGCCGGAAGTATGCATTTATTATTAAATAACTGTGTCATCAGCATAAAAATGCATACTAGCATTTGACACATTTTGTCCCAAATCATTTATATACATGATGAACAACAGAGGTCCTAAAATTGAACCCTGTGGCACCCCAGTGTGAATATTCAAAAATTCTGAGTACAGATTTTCACATTTAATGCATTGAGTCCTGTCACTCAAATAGTTAGTGAACCAGGAGACGACATGTCTAGACAGCCCCAAAGAAAGAAGCCTATGCTTCAAAATAGCGTGATCCACAGTGTCGAAAGCTTTTGACAGGTCGATAAAGAGAGAAGCGCAGTGCTGTTTTTTATCCAGAGCAACAAGTATGTCATTTATCACTTTTGTGGCAGCCGTAACAGCACTATGCTGTTTTCTAAACCCAGACTGCATTTTTGAGAGAACTTCATTAGAGTACAAGAACTCTTTTAATTGCTCACTGATGAGAGACTCAAGGACTTTTGCCAAGACACACAAGTTTGATATTGGCCTGTAATTAGTCAGAATGGCCGGGTCGCCTCCTTTTAATATTGGCGTAACAAAAGCAGACTTCCAAACAAGTGGAATTTCTTTAGTTTGGATTGAAAGATTAAAAAGGATCATAAGAGGTTGTGCAATGTAATCAGCTGCTATTTTCAGAAAATAGGGCTCTATTAAGTCTGGCCCTGGGGGTTTCCTGTGATCTAAGGCTTTAAGAGCTTTATGCACTTCCTGGACAGAAAAAGGAGAAAAATCAAAAAGCTCCCCAAAATATGTTTGGGGTTCTGTACAGGGAGTCATGGGGGCTGCTCCAACAGAGTTAAATAAAAAACCAGTAGCTACGAAGTGCTTGTTAAAGCTATTTAAGACCTCAGTTCTGTCATAAACTGGGACAGAATCTTTTAAAATGAATTTTGGAAGAGCCTGTGATATTTTATTTATAGATAAGGACTTAATTACTTTCCAAAATTTCTGAGGGTTATTGAGGTTTTCTGTAGTAACAGATAAATAGTATTCTGACTTAGCCTTCTTGATAAGTGTCGTGCATTTGTTTCTTATTTTCCTAAAGTCTAACCAGTCAGTCAGGGAATCATTTTTCCTAGCTTTTGCCCATGCCACATTGCGCTGATGGATGGACTCTGATAATTCCGATGAAAACCAAGGGTTCTCCCGTCCCTTGACCCTAAATTTTCTGGCAGGTGCATGCTTATTTAAAATCTTCATAAAAATTCCTTTAAAATAAGCCCAAGCCAGATGGATGTCTGGTATCAGACTCAAATTTTCCCAGTTTACCGTGGACAAGTCATAATGAAACGCTTGCTCATTAAATGTTTTAAAATTTCTTTTACAAATGATACGCGGTTTACATTTAGGGATTTTAGTGTTCCTACAAGTAGCAACTACACAATGATCACTTAAATCATTACAGAACACGCCTAGAGACAGGAACTTATGAGGGACATTTGTTAGAATTAGGTCAATCAAAGTAGATTTGTCAGGACTCTTTATATTTGGCCTTGTAGGTAGGTTGACCAACTGGCTAAGATTTACAGAGTCACAGAAGGATTTAAATTCATCAGAAGCTATATTCAGCCAGTCCCAGTTCAAGTCTCCAGCCAATAGAAGTTCATTATAATTTAATTTGGACAGAAGATGCTTTAAAGATAATAAAGTTTCCCTTACAGCAGACGGAGGCCTATAGCATCCAACAACTGTTATAGAGAGAGACTTTACTATTTTAATATTCAAAGCCAAGACTTCCATTTGTTTAGGAATAGATTCAGATAAAGCAATAGATACTTCATATCTTGATTTAACATAAATTGCTACGCCTCCACCTTTCCTAGGCCTATCTGTATGATAAAGATTGTATCCCGTTATGTTGATGTCCTCGTCTGTAATAGATTTGGACAACCAAGTTTCGGAGATAATCACAATATCCGCGTTTGTCGATTTCGCCCAAATTCTGACCAAGTCCATCTTATGTAATAAACTGCGTACGTTTAGATGAATACATTTTAACCCTGGCTGAGATTTAAAGTCGGCAGGGGTCTGAACACTTTTTAACTCAGGTCCAGGATTTGGTTTCACATCTCCGGATATAAGTAAAAGTAAAACAATCATCATTAACCTTCGTTTCATATTACATTTAAAAGCATTTTCGTACTTTGCAGATGTTAACGACAAATACTGCTTTTTCTTAAGTGAAAGTGAAAGATTATACAGAACAAGAGAACCTTGTAGTTTGGGTAATACTTCATATCGGTTTAAGCTTACAACCAAAGCCAAATGAATCGTTGGTGACTCCAGGTGCTCTGCTACAGTTGACCTAGTGCCACTAAAATAAGTCTCACCCATACTCAGCTCATATTTTGCAGTTCTCACCCAGGGAGCACCGCAATGTCCCAAGTCCCAAACCACGAATGCACACAATAAAGCTTCGATAAGTTATGTTATGTTAATCTATGGTTTTGCCACTGTACTCAAAATTCTAGGTTGAGAAAAGTCCACCTTTATTTATTTGTGACCTGTATTGACACACTAAACCATACCATTAATATCATTTTCATTTCTTTTCTTAAAACCTCCATTTGCTTCATCTGGCTAGAGTCTGTTTCTTCTGTTTTTCTCTCTGGGTGCTCAGTTGTCACAGTGAGTCTCCTTTTATGGGCATGCAAAGTTCCTGTCACACACACACTTCCTGTTACTCTCTTTTGTGTTTCTACAGGCTAATCAAACTCATTTTGTATTTACAATCTACAAACCCTCTGTAATTCTACTAACTTTTGATCTAAAATGTAGCATTATTCACACAATAATTTCATAATCCTCTCACACACACTGCCTTTTGAATAAACTAAACTCTTTGCATTTTTATCTATTTCAGGCATTTTCTGAGTCTCTGTTTTATGGTGCCGTTAGTCCTCTCTACTAACCCTGCACTCCGTGGGTGATAAGCACAATGGTTCTTATGCTGAATCCTAGTGCTTCAGAGACCTTACTGATCACATCATTGACAAAATGTGTCCCATTGTCTGATCTTCTCAGAGAAGGGATACCATATGATGGAATAAAATGATTACATAGACATTTTGCAACTGAGATTGCATCTGCTTTTTTCACTGGATAAATCTCTGGCCAGTTTAAAAACACATCTATGATCACTAAGGTATATTTTGATCCTTGACATTCATTCAACTCAATAAAATCCATGTGGATGGTATGGAATGGATGAGGTGGTGTGGGGAACTGGCCTCTCTTAGGTCTTAGGTTTCCTTGTGAGTTGTGTTTCTGACAGATTAGGCATGTTCTTACAAATTCTTTTGCTGAAATTTCAAAATTTATAGTGTAAAAGTGTGTATTGATTATCTATACCATCCCTCCTGTTGACACATGTGTTACTTTATGTGTCACTAAGGCTGCTGTCCTGTGTAACGACTCTGGTAATATTGGTTTTCCATCACAGACCATTAAATCATCTTTCAGTTGTGCTCCACATTTCAGCCACCTGTTCTGTTCAGTGGTTGTTGCAGATTTTTTGTTCGGTTTTTAGTACGTCAAGTGGTATTTGTGGACAGTAGTCGGATACTAGTAGCTCTGCCGATTGTTGTGCAGCCTGTTTTGCTGCTTGATCTGCAAAATTATTTCCTTTTGTGACAATAGAGTTGTCTTTTTGATGTGCTGCACATTTGCAAAGTGCCAATTGTTTTGGCAAGGTGATCACTTCCAATAAGGTTTTTAATAAGCTTCCGTGTTGCATTGGGTTACCCGTAGAGGTGACCATACCTCTGTTATGCCAAATTTTTGCAAAGTGGTGCACTGCTGAAAAAACATACTGGCTGTCAGTGTATATATTTATATTTTGGCCTGCGTGCAATTCATATGCACGTATGGCTGCACACGTGCAGCTGACTTTTTTACTGCCTCTGCTGCGGCTACACAGGCTTGCACATGCAGGCAGGCCTGACGCAACAGAGTCTAATTTACACGAGTCTAAGTTTCACTAGGGAGGCTAACGGGCGTTGTTTTTCTCCAAATGCTTGTGTTAACACAGCTTTCACATAACCTGCTCCTCCATCTACACGTAAGTAGAAAGGCTTATCATAGTCAGGCAATGCTAAAACTGTATTTGTCTGTAATGCCTATTTTTAAATAACTGAATGCTTCTTCTTTTTTCTTCTCTATAGATGCAACATTACATTTTCACTTAAGGCATTTTTAGATAATTTCTAGTTTTTCAAAGAATTCACACATCTCACACATCTTACATATTTCAAACTTTGAAGTTAGGGTTTCATATATATATATATATATATATATATATATATATATATATATATATATATATATATATATATTATATATATATATATATATATATATTTATATATATATATATATATATATATATATATATTTATATATATATATATACTCAATGGGGATGTGGCGTACAACACTAGAGGCCAACTCCAAGCCCATAGCACAAGTCACCATCAAGTGCGGGATCTACCAAGGAGATGCTCTGTCCCCACTGCTGTTCTGCATAGGCCTGAACCCCCTCAGTGAGATCATTAACAAGACTGGCTACGGATACCGACTACGGAACGGAGCAGTTGTCAGCCACCTCCTGTACATGGATGACATCAAGCTGTATGCCAAGAGTGAACGAGACATCGATTCACTGATCCACACTACCAGGCTATACAGCAATGACATTGGAATGTCGTTCGGACTGGAGAAGTGTAGTCGGATGGTAACAAAGAGAGGGAAGGTAGTCAGAACTGAGGGGATTGAACTACCAGAAGGCAACATTGCAGACATAGAGGACAGTTACAAGTACTTGGGGATCCCGCAGGCGAATGGGAACCATGAAGAGGCCGCTAGAAAAGCTGCAACCACCAAGTACCTGCAGAGGGTCAGGCAAGTCCTGAGGAGTCAGCTGAATGGTAAGAACAAGATCCGGGCCATCAACACGTACGCCCTGCCCGTGATCAGGTACCCTGCTGGGGTAATAGGCTGGCCAAAGGAGGAGATAGAAGCCACTGACATAAAGACAAGAAAGCTCCTTACCATGCATGGAGGGTTTCACCCCAAGTCCAGCACCCTGAGGCTGTACGCTAAGCGGAAGGAAGGGGGCCGGGGACTGGTGAGTGTCAGCACCACAGTCCAGGATGAGACAACGAACATCCAAGAATACATTGGGAAGATGGCCCCAACTGACAGAGTGCTCAGTGAATACCTCAGGCAGCAGAAACCCAAGAAAGAGGAGGGAGACGAGGAACCATCATGGAAGGACAGAGCCCTGCACGGTATGTACCACCGGCAGATAGAGGAGGTGGCTGATATCCAGAAATCTTACCAGTGGCTGGACAAAGCTGGACTGAAAGACAGCACAGAGGCACTAATCATGGCAGCACAAGAACAAGCTCTGAGCACAAGATCCATAGAGGCTGGGGTCTATCACACCAGGCAAGACCCCAGGTGCAGGCTGTGTAAAGATGCCCCAGAGACAATCCAGCACATAACAGCAGGGTGCAAGATGCTAGCAGGCAAGGCATACATGGAACGCCATAACCAAGTGGCCGGCATAGTGTACAGGAACATCTGTGCGGAGTATAACCTGGAAGTCCCGAGGTCAAAATGGGAGATGCCCCCAAGGGTGGTGGAGAATGACCGAGCTAAGATCCTGTGGGACTTCCAGATACAGACGGACAAAATGGTGGTGGCTAACCAACCGGACATAGTGGTGGTAGACAAACAGAAGAAGACGGCCGTAGTGATCGATGTAGCGGTTCCGAATGACAGCAATATCAGGAAGAAGGAACACGAGAAGCTGGAGAAATACCAAGGGCTCAGAGAAGAGCTCGAGAGGATGTGGAGGGTGAAGGTAACGGTGGTCCCCGTGGTAATCGGAGCACTAGGTGCGGTGACTCCCAAGCTAGGCGAGTGGCTCCAGCAGATCCCGGGAACAACATCGGAGATCTCTGTCCAGAAGAGCGCAGTCCTGGGAACAGCTAAGATACTGCGCAGGACCCTCAAGCTCCCAGGCCTCTGGTAGAGGACCCGAGCTTGAAGGATAAACCGCCCGCAGGGGCGTGCTGGGTGTTTTTATATATATATATATATATATATATATATATATATATATATATATATATATATATATATATTAAACTTTGCATTACTCACAGCTCATAGCTCACAGCTCTAAAACTAGGCATTTGTAAATCATATGCCTAATCACTATGTGTCACTGTGATCCACAAGTATGGTCACAAATTTGTTTCCAAACCAACAAAATAAAATAATCAAACAAAAACAAAAAACATACATGAGTCAGGACACAAAAAGAAAAAGAAAAAATGCTGCCACTGAAACAAAGCAGAAGTGTGAGGGAAAAAACTGAACTCACAGACAGCTGCATGTGTTGGCTTTTAATAGTATGCAGCTTCTGCTCTAAAAAACAAATAAATAAAAAATAAAAGAAAATGTGTAACATGCTTATCAGCTTAGCAGTGTCCACATATTTAATTCAGCTTCTCAATCCTGTAGCTTTTACTGTTGTCTACAGGGTTTGGCTTATTAGTTGTTATTATAGGTGTGCTCTATATCTCAGTAATGTTTCATCTAGGATGAATGACAGGTTTTCAAGCAGGTCAAGTGCCTCTATGCACTTAATTAGTTTAGATATTTTCTTTATTTTCTTCATCTCATATGTCATTATACTGAGTTTGAGCAAACCTTAAGCTTGATGCAGACTACTTCATAACAATCGTCCACCTCACATCATAACTGACTAAGGTGCCTCTTCATATTAATATTATGTCATTATTAATATTATCATCTTTTTTCTTTCTCTATAATAACAATAGTATATTACAATATTTTATTAGTGTATACCACTATACTACTACTGAGCCAATTTAATAGTTAGGATCATCTTACTCAGCAAAAAGATAATTTAGAATTCATCCAATCTGCACAGATTTGCTTTTTCTCTGAACAGGTTTGTGCCTACTTTTTTAGACTGGTCTTCTGTTTGCCTCATCTCAGATCCAACCTTCGGTCACATTCGTTCTCTCTGTTGCATGGCGAACCAGGCAGTTTATTATAATATATTATTTATATTTTATTTTGTATCCATCAAGGGCTTCGGGTGATCTGCAGTTTCACCATTTCCCAAGTTGGAGACATTTACCTTTTCACACACTTTCCTTGGCTGAACAATGACACAGCCTTAATGTACCTTATGCATCTCTCTGTTTTATTTAATAGGTTTTCGTGTGAATTATTTCCTTTTATTCATTCTATACATTCTGGGCATGGTCGTCATGCCAACTATGTTTCATTGTTAATATCAGTTTACAGGTGGTTATCCTTGCTATTATTAGTTTGAATATGTTAAAGATAAGTTCTAATGTAATTTTGCCTTTGTTTATTTTATTTTTATACTTCTTATATTTATATCTATTCGGTGGGGTCTGTTTCCAACCTTTTTAAACTACTTTAAACTACTTTAAACTACTTTGATCTCTAGTTTTCCCTTAATAAGGGATTTGTCAGTTGCTGCACTGTAGTGTGACCTGATGCTGATTTTACTATTAAAGTATCTTCTGAGAATTGTACTTCCTGTGGTTTTCTGTTCAAAACGGTTTTACATGCTCCTGTGTCACATAACATCTGCACTGGTTGGCCATTAACATATACTGTCAATGTAGGTTTGCCTTCTACTTCAGAAACTAATTGATGGATATTAAATACTTCTGCGTCACTTTTGTCCTTTTCTCATTTAGTCATTCATTTGAATATTGTCGTTTGTCTGTTTTATGTCTGCAATCTCTGGCGAAATGCCCTTCCTTGCCACAGTTCCAGCACTTATTATCTCTTTCTTTACTTCTTTTGCGTAAGTCTGTCTGTCCTACGTATCTCTGGCCCTTTCCTCTAAATCCTCCTCTGTCCCTATCTGTTACCTCTGCCTTTTTATTTTTCTTTTCTTGTTTCTTTTGTTTATTCTCACATCGTCTATCTGCCTCTCGCTTCCATACTTGGAAATATTCTAATTCTTGCGTGCGTTTTCCTTTTTTCTTTAAATCTTTTGCTTCTCCTACTTCTTTTAGTAGGGCTTCTTTAAGTTGTGTTAGTGCAGATGGGCTACCACTTTCACTACTGCCTGCGATTGGATCCTCCTTTTTATTTCCACACGGCTCATCTCACTCACCGTGACAGTTTTTGAGGGTTTCCACTGATATCGCACACAAGGTTTTGGGGGATACTGGGAGTCCCTAACAAGTTATTGTATGGGGTTTAGCGGTGTGAGCTCGGAAGAAGCCGGAGGGTTTTTTCAGGAGTTTAACCTGCTTATTTGCCTAAAGGTTGGGTGGGAGCCGCAGTGAGCTTATGCTTGGGGGGATCGCAAGGGTTTGTGAATCAGATTTTGATTCTCATTTTCTTTGTTTGGATTAAACAAATGCAAATAAATTGAAATAAGTTTTCCAACGGGGCATGCAGCCTGTATGTCTCACCATACAGAACGTTACAAAAGCACAAGTTTAACTAAGCACTTTTACTCTGGTTTAAGACATTTTTACACACACACACACACACACACACACACACACACACACACACACACACACACACACACACACACACACAGAGAGAAGGGGCCCAGACACAGGCGCACGCACACACGCACTGACCCACCACCAGATGGCGGGGGGTTTTTTTGCCCATAAAAAAAAGTAAACTTTTTTTTTGGCTTGAAAATAAAAAATGCTATTTGATATATAAAAACGTTATTTTTTCTTATTTTTGGAAAATTAATGAGTTATGAAATATGATAATTTTATGAATATGATAATTTTATGAGTGTCACTTGTCTTTGAGTGAAGATTTAAGGTGATGGGAAATACAAATAACTGCAATTTGAATCTTTACTGAAGCTCAGTATTTGACACAGAGTTCAAGCTCATTGCTGTAATAACTAATAATGATTAATATAATATTAACTTTAATATCGGCCATATTATATTTACATTACCAAAGTGAGATGACTTTAGTCTCATGAACAATATTAGCCAATTGTTATTTACTACCTAATCTTAAAATGACTGTCCAGTACAGAAATGAAGCCCAACAATCATGTTTTTACAGTCCTGTGGTCTCAGTCTCAGATACTTATCAAATCACACAAAGCTCATGTTGACACAAACAAACAAATGAACAAAAGATTTTCTCCTTCATTTCTGTCAAACAATGCTGTTAGAAATGTTTCCAGTGGTTAGTATCATGGTTGCTGGGCAACCTGGGCAGCGCGACGGAGGCTGGACTGTCCCATTTCACAGGCCTCGCACTTCCGGCCTTAGGGGTCTTTGAGTACGCAGCCCTTGTGGACCATTAAGGCTGCGTACTTTAAGGCTGCAGACCCTGAATTGGGATACAGCCACAGAGTGGCATGTGCTGCCAACCCCTGTTCCCAACCCCTGTTTTAATTGAGGAGTGTGTGTGGAAGTGAGGGGAAATCATCTTGCAGGTTTGTGATGGTTTTTAGAATTGCATACACCTGATCTGTCTTAGGCCATTTGTACCTTGCTCAGTTTTTATATTTGCTTTTATACTTTTATGACTGTTTATGTCTAAATGTTATCTTACTATGTCTGATATCTATACATTTTTCTTATGTTTTTAATGGTATTGTTTATGTGTTACTGTAAGGTGACCTTGAGGGTCTGAAAGGCACCTATAAATAAAATGTATTATTATTATTATTAGTCCCTAAGGAAATTATGTGGGTTACAGTTGCTCCAAGACAGCAAAAGTAACAGACTAAACTATTTAAACAATACAATATGTTACAATTTTTAGAAATAGCAATAATATATACATACATTTTGGGATGAATATACTGTGTGGCATTATTAGTATGAGGTAATTTTTCCATTTCTGGGCTTACTGCTTTCCATAATATTTAATTTTATATTATAGATTTTATTATCAAAGGAATATAAATGGATGAGGTCAATGACACAATCTATAAGGCTGAAATCTTTATAAACATGCACATTTTTATTCCATTGCAACATCAGATCAATATCACCCCTGAGCCTGGGCATTAGAATAGAATAGAATAGAATAGAATAGAATTCAACTTTATTGTCATTGCACATGCACAGGTACAGGGCAACGAAATGCAGTTTGCATCCATCCAGAAGTGCTTTAGTGATATAGATATATTACAATATATATTAGCAATAGTATAGATATGTAAGTATATTACAGAAATGGGTCTATTATGGTATGTTATAATGTACACGGTATGAAGTATGTTGTGAATGTTCTATAACTATAAGTATGTACAGGCTGTAGTGAGTACAAGCTATGTACAGGCTATGAACAGGATATAAATATGAAAAACTATACAGAATATGAAATAAATAACTTTACAGAAATCTGAGATATACAGCTATACAGAAATGGGAACTATGCAAGTTGTAAACAGTTGTAGGATTAAGTTTCTACAGAGGCTATATAAAGTGCTAGTGGTTGTAAGTGGTGGTTCAGTCCATGTTATTATTGTGTGTTTGAGGGTACAGTTGTCCATTGTGGGTGTGTGTATGTTCAGTCCATGTGTTAACGTGGGTCAGACACAGTTTTAAAGCATGTTTTTAAGATACAGTGGATTGCTTTCATATTAAAAGGTCTGTCTGCTGCTTTTCAGGTGTGCAACAAGCCAGGCCAGATACTAGTGATGTGCGGATCGATCCTGAAATATCGATTCCTCCAATACCAATCATTTATGTTCTAGAATCGATTCTCACATTAAAATATCGATATTTTAGTAATTTAGAGTAAATTTGTAGTTTATCATTAACAGTAACAGAGTGGAAAGAAACCATAACATTTGGATTGTCTACATTAAAAGGAACTACTTCCTCTTCCACCTTTCATAGTCATGTGCGAAATACGGCTGTATAAATGTCTCGCAGCCCCTTGGCGTGTACAGCTGAGCGTAATTGGAGTCATGTGCGGACGTATTTTACCTCCACAAACAGCTGAGACGTGGTTTGCGATACATGTGGCAAAAAAGTGAGGTGTTGTGGCCATACTAGAGAGACATTCAAAAGGGCTGTTGGGGGGTGATAAATACATTTTACAGGGTTTATTTAAGGGATAAAATACGTTAAATGTCACCGTTATTATTGGCCGGCTCGGAAACAGCGGGGGTGTCCAAATTCAGAGGCTACTTCCACCTGAGGACCCGGCCTTCGCGGTCTAAAGAAAGCCGGGTAGTACGGCACGAGCTCCCTCGGTGGAGTGAAACTCAGCCGTCTGCTCCTTGCTATCTAAAATATAACTGGGCGCTTGCGTGAACTCTGGACTGTCTCACACTTTGTTTAATTAGTTTTCTGTTTGACGTTTATTCAGCTGTGTGAAAACCCCGGAGGAACCCTCCCGTTAAATTTTATTTAATCTCATAATTTTAATCTCAGCCAAACAGATTTACTCACAAACATATAAAACACCAAAAAGCCAAACAATAACATTTTTAAGTTATCAAAGTGACTTATATATCATGTTTAACCCGAGTAGCAAAATACCGCGGGGGTTTGAAGACGATGTGTCGGTCGGCTCAGATATTTGACGTTTACAGAGCTACATTTTCACCTCAAAATATGTTAAACGTTTTTTTGCGACCCAGAAAGAGAAATAAGAGTAATATTAAAACTAAGTAGCTGCCGTCATTGTTGGAAACTGGAATTGGCTGGGCTGCGCTATGAATTCTGCAATATGGTTTTTCAATTTTGTTGTCCGGTTGGAAAATCGGGAGAAATTCGGGAGAATGGTGGCTCCGGGAGATTTTCAGGAGGGGCACTGAAATTTGGGATTCTCCCGGAAAAATCGGGAGGGTTGGCATGTATGGTTGTGGCAACATCACTAACCTTGTCAAACACCTCAGAGTAAATCATATCACAGAATATGACGAGCATATGTTGAGGCGAACTGAAGAGGAGGAGAGGGACAGGTGCTGCTAGGGCAAGACACACGTCTCTCACAGAGTCCTTTAGTGCTGCAGGCAGGCAAGGTGTTCAAATAGCCACAACTTCAGTTTTTTATTTCTATATGATGAACTCTGCAACAAGTAATCTGATGTCCTGTAATCATTATGATGCTATAATTTGAGATACAATAAATAAAATAAGTTTTTGTACAAAGTATCGGTATCGGATCAGTATCGTCGATACCACCCTGAATATTACTTGGTATCGGATTGGAAAGGAAATCAGTGGTATCGCACATCACTACCAGATACTACTCTGGAAAGATGTGTGAGAAGCTTAATATAGATAGAATCTTCCTGGCAGCTGTGACTGGTGGCATAACAGGAACAGTAGTGCTGACCCTGGTTATTGTATTCATTATCAGAAGACCACAGTAACTTTCACTTGAGTGGATGACATTTTCTCTGCATTTGTTCATTAATGAAATCAAAACTGTCATCAGTACTGGAGTGTAATGTAGCTGAAACTTTAACTTTGAAATGTAAATTTGTTATATTAGGGCTCATTTGGGAGGGAGATGGATTGTGAATGTTTCCACCTGCAAAGATTATTGTATCACATAAACCTTTCCATTGATTTTTGAAATAACAAGGACCTTCTATTAGGCATCAGGATTAGAAGCAATATAAGGACCAGGAGTAAATTGAGCCACTCCACTCAAAGGTGATGTCCCAACATAACATTATAAAAACAATGATTTGTCTATTTGTATGTGACAGTGATTTTTTTTAAAGGAAAATGTAAGGTTGGAATTCAATTTCACAACAAAAAAAGAATGTTATTTATTTTATTTGAACAGATTTCAGATACATACAGTGGCCACACAGGGATAGTATACAGGTTATAGTTCACGCCAAACATAAATTTAAATATACAGTAATTCATCTTAAATACAACCATTAAACAAGTCCGGACTTGTTAAAGCATTTACTTTGTTCTATGCACAGTGAGCACTTGCACTCTTGGTCTACTTAATATCCAAAATCCAGTTAAGTCGAAGATGTACACAGTTAGTTATCTTTAATTTTACTTGGAATGGAAGAAAACAAATGATTTTTGCATCTACAAAGATAACTGACAAAATCTACCAACCTTAGCTAATAATAATAGCAAGAAGAATAGCTAGAAGTACTATGTGTCATGTACAAATATCATCGGAACCTTAGCGCTAATCATTGACAACAATGCTCTATTTAAAGGTATAGTATGCTACATTTTTTGGTTATTGCTAGCAAACACAATTTTCAAACTCACTACCAGATTCACTTCAGCCAAAGACAGTATAAAAGATGTTCAATGTTACCCGCTGGTTCCTGAAATCTCATTTGAAGCTTTAAGATAATTCTTTTGAGTGGCATTTTGGTGTTTTGAAACCTGATGTGAAGAGTGAAGGGTAGAACTGACCATGAAACTTGTGTTGATGTAGATATCGTGGGAAATTCTCTTTTCTGGCAAGAAGAATGACCTAGATTTCCAAGATGACTGGAAACGAGTCACTGAAACCCTAACCCTTGCCATTCAGGCTGTCATTTATGTCAAGGACGGCATTTAGTAACGACTGCAAACAAAAGTATAAGACAAGCCTCACTTTTACATCTGGCAGGTACAGCCATGTTTTACACTATCTGTCAATGCAGCTGAAGTGCATTCTTCGTCCTGTTTGCTGTTATTGTCCTGTATATGTGTTACAGTCAAGAAACATCAGTTACATGGCAAAATAAGAATAAATAAGAAAGGCAGGGTCTCTGGAGATAAAGACACTGTCATGCACTTCTAATTGGTCATAAATAATAACTAGACAGGGGTTCTATTGCTTTTTAGGAAAACTACATATAACTATAGATAATGATATGATTATAAACAACATTTAGTTAAATCTCCTTAAACAACGCACTGTAAATGTCAATGAACTACATACTAATTTAATGCTAACTGTATTCTCCTGTAGAGGGGTAGTTGGACAGGCGAGTTGTTAGTTCAGGATTCACAGTCTGAAAAGCAAAAAAATAAAACTTTTAAGACTCAACTTTAATTCACAAAAGATCATTTCTGCTTCCATGTGGTGAAGAAGTAATTAATGCTGACCATATGGGTACTATAACTGTTTGACACGAGAGCCTCGTGAAAAACAGCACAACATTCAAATTGTGATCACAAAACCAGCAGAAAACAAGTATTCATATTGTTTCAACAGGTTCAGTGTGACCATGGTTTAATAACTCATTTTATTCAGTTTGGGTTACCCAGAAATCAAAATGTCAATTTCTGCTGCTTAAAAAAAAGCAAAACCTTGAGAAATGTGTCTTTTCCACACTGTAGATAAAGCAAATAAACAGGGTTCATAACTTTGGCAATCCATGAAATGTTTATCATCCAACATAATCAAGGCAAAATTACAATTTCTTTCTTGGCTAAATTGTTGCAATTATTTGTAATTACCTTATCCCTTATCCCTAAACATGATATCTGCTAAACACCAACGTTATCATTTTAAGCATGCTAGTATGTTGATATTACACAACCTATGCCGTTCCACCGGAGTACAAGTGCAACCCTGCTACTCAGCCTTATTATAGATTACTTTGTAAACACAAAACAACTTGTATTTGTGTGGTGGTTTACAGCAGCCATCAACAGTTAATAGATATAACCCTGAAAATGCGAGTTTAGTTACTGAAGGATCTCTCATCACTCAGGATTGATCAGTTCAGTGGGCTACCAAGTTTCAAGATAGAAATTTGGCATTATTAAAGGAATATTGTTAAGGACAATAGATAGAACTGACCTACATCTTCAGTGGTCTTTTGTGTACGTAGTTGAAGTGAATTTCTTTGTGCTGTCATTTCCTTTTGATTTTCCCTGAGGGAAGAGACCAGAAGTATTATCAACCATGTTTCTATCACTTTATCAGGCAATTCTGTATGTATCTCATTGTTGTGCTTACAGTTATGAGCTTGAACAGTTCCTCTCTGACCTGATAGTAACAATGTAGACAAATTGTTTAATACATTAAGTACATGGCAAATACTAAACACTTTCTTCTAACCATCAATTTATTTTTTTTTATAAATATATCTAGAGTGATATCTGTTCCACTAAAATGATTAAACCTACCTTCTGCTCTGCAAAACACCCTGTGATCAAAATAAAAAAACCCTGGAAGAGAGAAAAAATACGTAACATGTCTAAAAAGACACAATGGTTTTCCTTTTGAATCAGGTTTGCAGTTTTTATCAGCAGAGACAAGAGTTTAAGGGAGTTATATGCCAATGGGAAAGTTAGATCTGTGCATTGCCATTGAATGAAGTTTTCTGATCATCATCAGAAACTTGGATATTGATAATTAACTCAACTTTAATACATGGCTTTATTTTTACTTTTAAACAATGAAATAATGAATGTTTTAAAATATGTTACTTCTACAATTGATCAACAATGAAAAGCAAAAAAATATAACTTTTAAAGAAAAAGAATTATAAAAAAAGACAATTATAATTTATAAACTATAATAGAGGGAAATGGAGATTTGTCCATTGTTGATTTTCTTATTCATATTTGTGAATGTTTTAGATCATCAAATACATTTTTTGAAATAATTATTACCTAAATTTGCTTGGTATGTGCTAACTGTGCATTCAAATTACCTGGAAGGTATTAAGGATGGTGAAAATGTAGGTGATAACGTTATAGATGGGGCTATCAGACATGATGAGTTGAATGAAGCCAACAATCCATGTCACTCCAAAGACAGGTGTTAGAACAATCACCACTTTGAGGATGCCTTTTGCCGTTTCCTTGTCATCGGCCTTGCTGCTGTCAGGGACTGAGGTCTTCATCAGTGTAACGATGACAACAATCATGGAAAAGAGATTTGCCAAAACAATGGTTCCCACAGGCAGGAGAAAAGCATGCATGGAGCCAACCAAGAGTTTTACATAAACTAGCCAGCATGTTTTGCTGTCGTAGTAGTGCTGGTTGGTGTATTTGCAGTACACATAGCTGGATCCCACCATTAGGATTGGGCAAACATAGCCTAAAATGCTGGAGAGGAACATGAAAACTCTTTTCCTCAGTGGGCTGAAGACAAAGATGAGCTGGTGGACAAGCATGATGCTCAGGCACAGCATCCAGCAGAACATAGCCAAGAAAAAGAGGTGTTTGCATATGGTCAGTACTAGACACCAGCTGTCAGTTAAAGTCTTGGGATTGCTAGAAGCCAAGAAACTGCAATCTGCAAGCAAGAGGAATGTGGCAATGTTCACTATAGCTGTGTGCCGAAAATGAGAAAGGTTAGTCTTGACCACAGCTGACCACACCAGAGATTCAATGATGAGAAAGATCACCAAGGAGCAAATGGACACACCAAGGCCAATATTTGAAATAAGTTCAAGGATAGGATCTTGTTTTCCTCCATCACCCTTGGACATTAGGACAGAGAATGCAGTTAGGTGGTTGCACTCACATATTGTGTGGTTTTTATCAGAAATGCTGATATTGCATCCTTCATCTGACCATTGATTCCTTGTGGTGTTCCAGAAGACACAGTGAGGTTGAGTGGGGTTGGTTTTCCCACTGGGGAAGTCCAGTCTAATTTGTATAGTTGAATCACTATTATTGTCCAGTGTGGCTGATAATATGAGGTCGGTACGTTCAGGTTGTATGCCATTAAAGCTGTTATTTAATTTACTCATTAGATTTTTCACAGCTACAGTTTTCAGTATTCCATTGGTCTTGTTCATATTCACACCAATGTCAAACACAGACACATCACAGTCATTACTTCGACAGAATGTAAGGTCTAGATTTGTACTGTTGATTCCGTCGCTCTGGTTGACCTTAATGTTCTTCACTAGACCTTCCACAGACTCTAGGTAGTTTGATGACATTTTATAACGAATTGTGTCATTTACCCCACTCCAGGTGCCATTCAACATATTGCTTGCTGCACTAACAAAATCCTGAAAGACAGTAAAATAGAAAATAAACTTAAAAAATTTATTTGACTGAACAGTGACTTTTCACACTTTCTCAGTTGATGCTAGGACCCCTATTCAGGCGTAATCCGCTTGGGTGTACAGTCAAGGATCTTTAAGTACTGCATGGTCTGTTGTTGAAATTTAAAGTGGAAGAGAAACTACATGTATAAAGGGTCATTTCCACTACAGAGCCCTGTTTTGGTTAGTTGTTGCTAATAGACTTACATCATTTATGTTAGCTAATTAGTAACAGAACAAGTAACATGTTTAGAAAGAGTTATATGTTGCTGTATTGACAGTTAGCTGCATCACAGAGTCGTGAAGGACATTATTTTAGCAATTCTTTTGTTATTCTATTATTTCTTAAAGGTCTTACTGTAGATTAAAGAAAATGTAACATATTTAAACTGATGAAACTGATAATCTGCCATATTAATCCATATTATACAGTTCGTGGACATTTTTTCCTGCAGAATAGGTACTTGTACATTTTTATTGACTTATTTCCATTGTGTTGTATTATTGGTATTATTCCTCTAACTATCTTGACGTGACATGAGTAGTAGAATGTAGAATGAGTATATGTTGAGGATTATTTGAATTTCTACTTCTAAAATGAAGTCTGAACTTTTATATTCAGAACTATGTATGTATAACAGAAAAGGTAGATGTGCTTACAGGAAAGATATCCTCTCCCAACACAGTTGTGTTTGATGCGTCGGCCATCATATTTAGAACACCGATGGAGGCGCTAATGTCAGCAATACTTTCACCAGATCCAGAACTTAATGTAGAGCTGTTCTTTAGCCCTTCAAATATATTCTTGGCCACCTCCGTGGTGGCCCCTAGTCCCTTCAGGAAGGCCTAGATAAAGGAATTAGTGTGTAAAGAAAAGAAAAATCCTATAATTCTATTTTATAGTTCACAACAGTAAGCACAACAGACACTTTATTTTAAAGTCTTGACATACTTTTACATTTGGATTTGTATGGGTTACATGCAAAACATTAAACAAAGCAGTAGTTTTACATATGCAATATGCTACGCTGTGTAATTGAAATCGCTCCAGATTTGACCATACTCCTTCTAAATGGTATGATCTATATAGCTTAGTTTTGGAGTTTATTAAATTTTACTTATAATGTTGGGTGAAAATGGTAACAAATTGCAACAAAAACCTCTTCGTGATTAGTTGCCAGCAGATATCTGTAGTTTACATGAAAAATGCCAACTTGTCTGTCAAACACTCACCATTTTATTCTCTTAGTCGTAGTGACAGTATGATGCAAACAGTAAACTGAAGACTGAGTTGAAATGTATTGGTTGCATTAGTAAGGAATACTTTATCAGTTTCTGGTTTGTGTAAGTGTATTTGGAGCCAAGTTAGCATCTATTCTGTAAACCACTGGTTATTGTGGGAACCTGCTGGTGACTAAAGCAATTCACTCTAGCTTCCGTCAGCAAACTTCCAGTTACTACTTAATACTGGAATACACTTTTTCCGTAGCAACTAGTGGTCACCGACCAGTCTCTAGGCCTGTGTGACTGAGACCTAGCCTCAGCAGAGAGCTGAGAGTATGAACTTTAAAGTCAAGGTGAACTAAGATGAAAATTTACAAACCTTTATCATTGCAGTTTCAGAAACTAAAAATACTGAAACACATACACAAATGCAAACGAGAGCAAACAAAAACGTATTATTGTAATGACAAATAAAGACACACTCACTTCAGCTGCATTTGAAATTTTGTTCAATTGTTCACTGACGCAGCTTGAGAACACTGCCTGCCAGGCTGGGCCGTTACAAGGTCGGGACTTATAGCCAACCGTGCCTGCTGGGCATGTTCGAATAATCACTGTGTCTCCAGCTGGGGTTTTTGGCCATGTATCTTTATCCAGTAGCTCCTCTTTACAAAATGGCTTCCCAGCTTAATAATAATAAAAAAAAAACATTAGGAAAAAGAAAATAATATTATTAATTATATTTATATCATTAGCTGGTGCAGCATAGGCCTTTGCAAACATATGCAATTCTAAAGCCTGAGAATATGTCATTATACTACACATGAAATTTACAATAAACAGATTAAAGTAGACCCATTATACATTTCAGGCATATATTGCTGAATATTGGGTAGCCAGTCAGTTGAAAGTTGGCTTAAAAGAAAGGTGGTATTATTGGAACTGTTTTTCAGACAAGATTGCACCAGCCCCTGGCATAATAGTAGAATAGAAATCTGGAGCTGGAATGAGCATAATAAGGCCCCTTTAAACGTATTTAAAATAATAGACAATTTAAAGAATCCTTACCATAGATAACTGGGATGTTCAATTGTGCACTTTTAATTTGACCGATTACATTCTTAAAACTGATATTAACATATGGTTCAATCGTTTGTTTGCAGAGGATGGCAGGATTGAATGTGTAGTTGACGTAACTGCTTGAAGCTGTAACAGAAGATGACATTTTTTTTAAGTGAATAAAGATTTTGTGCAGTAAGCTTTACACATATTTTGCATTACTGATTAATCTGAGTGTTTTTAATGACATAAATAAAAAACAACAAAAAAAACTATGTATTTGTTTCTGTTAGAATACTGAAAATTCAAGGAAAAAATCTTACTTGTCATTTTTACATCAGGAGACACTTTACCATTGTAGCCCCACGAAATGGCATAGGTTGTATTGCTTGCTGGGGTTATGGCACTGACGGTAATGCTTACACTTTCCTGATTTTCTGAACAGTCCACAGTAAGAGGCATGCTACTCAGGGTAATTGTATCAGGTAGGAGGGCCACACTCAGATTAGTCCTGCCTATGTGCCTGATTGACCCAATGGTAAATCCACACTCATATGTGCCTGCAGGGAACATAAGACAGTTACAGTTATAATGGAGGGTTGGCCCTTTACACATTAATTGACATTTCAGTTAACAACACATGCAGGAAATGACAGGAGCTGAGCCACCAGTTGCCATATTACTGACCATAGTGGAAACAGCACTGAGAGTATAAACAATATATGTCAAAAATATTACAATGCAAGTTTATAAAAAATCAGATTCTTATTTGTTATGAACAGGTTCAGAGCAGAGCTGATCAAACAGTTTAAATCCATTGTGCCATTGTGCTACCCACACAAAGGATCAAACCAGTTTTTTTGACCTGTCCCCTCATCCCTGTTGAAAATCAATAAAATATCGATCACAAAAAAGAAAATAAATATTCAAACCTGTTTAGAGGAAGTGCTTCACAGGATTAATTCATTATACTATCTTGTTAGTGTGAGTTTATAACTAAGTGTATTTTGTATACTGATTTCATATCAGAGATGTTTTATCTCTAATCAAGAAAAAAGTGTAAACACTTGCCTTCCCAAGTGCCTGTCACCTTGTTGAGGGTAACACCAATACAAGATTGGAAGGTATTTGTGCTACAGGTCTTATTCAGCTGGACCACACTGCCGTCGTTGAGCTCAAAGCGCTGATTCCCTGTGGTTAGATTCCAGCCTGCGCTGTCTGTGGCCTCCTCAAGTTTGCATGCAAGTTGTGGCGTGGACTGATAGCAAACTTGAGTCCCTGGGGCCTCTACAATGACCATTCCTGTGTTAAGATAATACATGGAAATATAAATTATAAAAATGCTAAAAAGGTCACTTTAAACTTATCCAACTTTAAATTTAGCCAACAACATTGTTTTGGAACATTTATGAACATTTATTTTATTCATACTGAATGGTTAGAATAGATAATGTCACAGTTCTGGGTCATTTTGACCCAGCATTTTTTGTTTTTTATATTCTGGTGTTTATCTGTATTATGATTTATGTTCCGATTCTTGGCTGTGGCTCAGGTGGTAGAGCAGATCAGCTACTGATTGGAAGGTTTGTGGTTGGAGTCCTGGCTTCCCCAGTCTGCATGCCAAATATCCTTGGGCAAGTTACTAACCCCAAGTTGCTCTCCGATGCATTCATCAGAGTGTGAATGTTGGTTAAATTGCACTTGATCTTAGAAGTGATTGTATGAATGGTGTGAATGAGGCATGTTGTATGCAGCGCTTTAAGTACTCAATAGCCCTAATTTCACCCAGCTGTCTCCCTCCTGTTTTTCATTCCCTGATTACTATGCCATTTATTTAAACCCTGTATTTGCCTTTGTCGCGTTGTACCCTCTAAATGCTGTGTGTTTGTGTTCCAGCTCCTTTGTTCTGAGTTGAGTTTTGTTTTGCTTTTGTGACTTTTATTTTATGAGGTTTTTCCAGCAATAAAAGCTGTGTTTTGAGTTCCAGTCCCATCGTTGAGTGTCCTGCATTTTGGGTCCTTTTTTTCCTTCCTGCCTGCACACAGCCTATCATGACCGATAAATTGTAATAACCATGCATTAGTGAAAACTAAAATTAATTGGCCTTGAAGACAAATCATGGGGATATGGTAAGCTAATGTTACTGCAGCTAAATTGGTATGGTTAAATATATGTGGGCATAATATTTCATTTTGTTTTGTTTTTCCAATTTTTTCACATGTAGTTTTATTGATTCTGAAAAGACAGATCGACATATTTGACATTACTGGAATTAACTGAAGAACTCAAACATTTTATAGACAATAAAGAGTGTGCAGTTGGAATACCTTTATCTAGGGATTGAGAGTAACGAAGTTTCTATTCTCTGTATGTCCTGTACATGTGGCAGAATTGACAATAAAGTTGACTTTGACTTTGACTCTAGATCTCAAAATGCTTTTGACACAATATATTATTAAACAAACTGGAAAAGTGTGGTATTAGATAGTTTGTGCTGAATTGGGTGATGAGACAGCAATTTGTAGATATAAATGAATACAAATCAACCTGCATGGATATACAATCTGGAGTTCCTCAAGGTCCGGTGCTAGGCCCGAAACATAAAATATTCATATCACATATGAGTCTCAAAAATAATAAAATGTTTAAGACTCATGCTACGTGTTCTCACTTTGTTGCACTTGTGGAAATATATGTTTTTCAGTGAGAGTTTACAGCAGCTTTGCTGAATGGTAAATGGCCTGTATTTGTAAAGCGCTTTACTAGTCCCTAATCAATCAATCAATCAATCTTTATTTATAAAGCACTTTTCATACAAAAAAAATGTAGCACAAAGTGCTTTACATAGTTAAAAGCAGCCCACCCCACCCTCCAACTCACTCCCCACACTCTCATTAACATAAATGATGTGAATACACACATATCCCCCCCCCCCCCCACACACACACACATACACACACGCGCACACTTAAAGAGTAAAAATTGGGCTGGGCTCGCATGAGCCAAGTGAGGAAACACTATAACAGGGAGCCGTCTGCACCGGGAGCCGGTCACAGACCGCAGCCTCCAGGCTGGGCACACAGCAGGAGGGAGGCCAAGGAGCCCCCCAGCCAGGCTGAGAGGACCCCCAGAAACCCAGCAGCCACAGTCGATCACAGCCCCGGTGCAGAGAGCGCCCTCTGAGGAAATATGACACAATAGGATATATACAGGGTAAAATGATATATACAGGGTAAAATGATAAAATAAATAAGAACAGGATACAATATAAATATAAATATAAATAGAGTAAGAAGATTAAAAAATGAATAAGAATAAAATCAATAAATATTAGGTAAAGTCTAAATTAATAATAGAATAACAGGATAGAATAAATAAGCATAAAATAAATAAACGTTAGGTGAAAGCTAAATTAAAAAGGTGGGTCTTGAGCCTGTTCTTAAAAACATGTACGTTCTCTGCGGCCCTGAGCTCCTCCGGCAGGCTGTTCCACAGACGAGGACCATACCACTGAAAAGCTGCCTCTCCGTGAGTATGTGTCCTGACTTTAGGGACAGTCAAAAGGCCAGTACCAGAGGACCTCAGGGTCCGCGAGGGTTCATACGGTAAAAGCAGATCTGAGAGATAAGAAGGCCCAAGACCATTAAGACATTTAAAAACCAATAAAAGAACTTTAAAATCGATCCTGAAACACACGGGGAGCCAGTGCAGCGATTCTAAAACCGGTGTAATGTGGGCCCGCCCTCTGGTCTTCGTCAGCACACGAGCTGCCGAGTTTTGCAAAAGTTGTAAAGTTGAAATATTCTTCTTAGGAAGACCAGAGAGCAGGGCATTACAGTAATCAATGCGACTGGTAATAAAAGCATGCATCAGCATCTCCGTGTTGGCCCGAGAGAGAATAGGGCGGACTCTGGCTATATTTTTTAGATGATAAAATCCAATTTTGGTTACATGTTTAACATGTGGGATAAAACCAAGCTCAGAGTCAAAAATAACACCCAGGTTTTTCACTTGTAGCGAAGGACATAGTGAAAATGCCTCTAATTTAGACAAGAGTTTCTCTCTCTGAGCCTCAGGACCGACGATTAAAACTTCAGTTTTGTCCTGGTTAAGCTGTAAAAAGTTTTCTGCCATCCAAGGACCTTAAAGCGCTTTACACATTCAGTCATCCACCCATTCACACAAACATTCACACACTGTTAATTAAAAAAAGAAGTGAGTAAATTTGGCTTGATATGAAAACTTTATGTAGCCCTGGCTATATAAATAGGTCATTTATTTAAATAGTTCATTTATATTGATAGTTAAATGCAAATGTTCACTGTGTTCAATAATGTGTATACAAATGCCTGTAAGGTATGTGATGTGTGTCACTTAAATGCACAGCCTTTTTATTTGTATTTTGAGGTTTATGTCATTATTTTTGAAATGTTATTGATATGTACTACAGCTCCAGTGAACCCTGAAGTAGTCTCTGGTAGATGGGTGGGAGTAAGTGGGGAGTGCACTCTGCAGGAAGCGAGAGAGATGAGAGCTGAACAACAGTGTCGAGTGAACGCAGAGTTCATAGAAGGGCGACAGACGTATTTTCGGGTTGACGGGTAGTTAACTGTAGTGGAAAACTGTTGTACTCTACTGTGAGTAGGAGGAGACGGACGTCTTGCTGGTGTGTCAGAGAGGTCCCTTCTGCTGGTGTGCTGAAGTTATGTGTTCACATGATAGCACGTGGAGACGACGACTGTGAGTGCTGCTGCCGCGGCCTGCTGGTAGCCTTGACCCAGTTTCCTCCACTATCCCCTTGAACTGCCTGGAGGTGTGAGTACTGTTGTTTGCACGTGCTTTTTATTTTACTACTTGGCAACAAGTGAAGCGACCATATTGTTTTAGGTCCCAAAGCACCCGAGCCACGACTCAGGCCTGCAACGAGGGGTTTGCTAGCAGAAAGACTGTAGCACTTGAGGTGTGTGTGTGTCGGTGAGAGTGCGTGTGGGCCCACAATATTATTTGATTATTTTGTTTCTGTTCAGGTAGATGGCTTACCATTGTTTATCAAACTTTATTAATTTTACTTATTTTCCTTTGTGTTGTTGTTAACCAATTATTCACTAAAGTGGAGTTAACTTTATAATTGACCTGCTTGTGTGTGGTTTATTTCCATATAGTGTAGTTTTATTGCATATTTTATACCATAAGCATTAAAAAGGGAGTATCAGTAGAAAAGTAACAACAGGAACCCAGGGCCCCTCTCAATAGAATGTGGGATGGGTGTTACATTTAACTTTGCATTAAATGTAAGCAAAACAAAGATCATGTGCTTTGGAAAATGAAAACTAACTCATTAAGCATTGTTGCTAATGTATGGATAGAAAATACACTTGGGGTGTGAACAAAAACAGCTGGACGGCTCATTTTAGACATAAAAGCAAAAGAGCAAAGACTGTTGCATTGTTGGAAACACAAGTCTCATTCTGAACCATACTGCTTACTTATTTTGTCATAGTTGAATTAGTGTGTGGAAATATGGGGTAACATATACAAAAACACAATACCCATAATGCACATTCCAAAAAAAAGAGGTATGATACTTAATATAACTCCATATCTGGAGCACACAAACTCTATATTTTTAGGTCCAAACAAATGTCATAAATCTCTGGTACAGAGAAATATATAGATTAGAAGATCAAGTTGTACAGGAATTGAAAGAATAGTAAAAATAATTTTTACTGACCTAAAGTGTCCACAAATATAGCTGTAGGTGTAAGCAGACTTGTAAGATTATTGACTATGTCTTGAAGTTTACTAGTCAGCACTCTGACACTGACAGCTACCTGAAAGTCAACATACTGCAGCGATGGGGATGTGGAGATGGTTCTGTAGAGAATGATGGAAAAATAACTTGTTATCGACATAAAAAAAAACATTACAGTACAAACAGTAAGTTTTATTTACTGTGCATATCTAATAAATTTTGTCAGTCTCCAAAAGTGTCTAAAACCGACATTATATTACATATTGCAAGGTCTCCAAAAAGTATTTGGACAGTCTCTTTGGAATCCTAAGATTAATCTTTTTCGCAATCACTTTTGTGCACCATGAAATGCAGAAAAGAAAATTAATGAATGCAGTTTTCAAGTGCTGTCCCCTCTATTGCCAGGGAACAGCTATTGACACTAGTCATCAGGTATGCACAGAGTTACTGAAATGATGAGAGTTTTACATAGAATTCTTTGGCATGGTTTCAGGGTTTCCCATCTACCAATCAGCTTTGAAGCTCAGGTCTCTGAAACAGCCCTGAAGACATTAGCTAACTCAGGTAGAATCATTTACAAAAAACTCACCTATAATAACTAACAGTTTAGTTGGTGACTATAAGTGGTGTCACAATAATAAGTGATGTTGTTTAAAAAAAAATAACATTGACGAAAAACAAACACAAAACCAAAAAGGTAACTTATATAACATATTTCTTTGTAAAATACAGTACCTTGGACCAGTAACGTTCACATACTGAATAGCATTCAGTTTTTGAAATTGGTTTCGAAGCTAAGAAAAGAAAAAGCATGACATCGTTGATATTTTTGTACTATGTAACAATAGAAAACATATTTATATTTATAGTTTATTTATAGAATAGTACAAACGTGAGGATGAGACATACCGTTGTGGTCTTGGTTGAATCCCATGCTGCAGTCTGTACTGATCCATTGATGAAAACTGTGTTCATTGTAAATATTACAGTTTGTTATTACTTTGGGTTTTATTTTGGTTGTCAAAGACAAGCATGCATATCAGCATGGGGACTGCTTTGAATGCACAGACTGGGATATGTTTAGAGAAGCTGCTACATACTCAGACACCGTGGACCTGGAGGAGTACACAATCTCAGTGACCAGCTACATCAGCAAATGCATTGAGGATGTCACTGTCTCCAAGACCGTGATCTGCAAACTATAAACCCTGGTTCTCTGCAAAGCCACGCAACCTGATGAAAATCAGAGACTCTGCCTTTAAGTCCAAAAATAGAGGAACTTACACTACAGCCAGAGCAGATGTATCACGGGCCATCAAAGACGCAAAGCGGCAGTATGCAGATAAGATCAACACACATTTCACAAGTACAAAGGACACTCGGCGAATGTGGCAGGGCATCCAAACAATCATGGGCTACAAGCCAACACCTCCAGCATGCAGCAGGGATCCCTCTCTGCCAGACCAACTAAATGACTTCTTTGCATGTTTTGAGGCAGAGAACAAAGAGCCAGAATAACAACCTGTCTCGCATTAGTCTTCTGAACATTTAGATGGTTGTTAACTTCAGGAAGACCTCAATGGCTCACACTCCACTGCACATCAACGGATCTGCTGTTGAGATGGTCAACAGTGTGAAGTTCCTCGGTGTGCACATCTCAGCTGACCTCTCCTGGAACCTGAACACCACCACCATCATGAAGAAAGCCCAACAACGTCTTCACTTTCTTAGGAAACTGAAGAAGGCCGGTCTCCTTCCTCCTATCCTCACATCATTTTACTGGGGAACCATTGAGAGCATCCTCTGCTGCTACATCACTATCTGGTACGGGAAATGCACCCTCGCTGAAAAGAAGTCTCAGCAGCAAATAGTGAGGAGAGCAGAGAGGATCATTGGAAGCCCTCTCACATCCATCTCCCAACTCTATGACAGACACATCATTCGACGTGCGAACAGCATAGTGAAGGACACTTTCCACTCCTCACATGCACTGTTCTCCCTCCTTCCATCTGGCAGACGGTTTCGCAGCATTAAAACTGTAATGACCAGACACTGCAAGAGCTTCTTCCCCCATTCAGTCATAGCCCTCAACTCACTACCACAAAAGGACTGATATAAACATACACCTCTACAAACACCTTACAATAATCATCAAAAGACTCAAAAACAACAAAAACTACCACAAATCCACTACAAACTGGTCCTGGGAACAATATTCTCATTTGCACACTCAGTCACATACTTCTGAACACACACCTAAATTCTTTAGGTGAAATCTTTACATTTTTGCATTTCGTACACGTCTTTGTCATGTCTCATCAATAATATCCTGACAATAGCTTGAAACTGGTATTCAATACCTACTGCACATTCTCTCAGTCCTGTCTTTGTTTATCTTTGTTTATCGTACAGGTAATATTGTATAGTTACCAGTATAGAATTGTATAGTTAGTAATTAGTACCTTTTTATCCCTTAATTTTTACCAAAACTTAGCATGTTATTTATTTATAATTCCTAGTTTTATATCTCTTGGATATATATTCTTTATATATTTATAAATGCACCATAGGGGGCTTAGGGTGGAACAGCATTTCAGTACACTGTATACTGTGAATACTACTGTATTGACAATAAAGCTCTTGAATCTTGAAAAAGTAGAAGAGTGAAAAGCAAAGGATAAACATAGCTGTATTCAACAGATTTGTACACCACACTTATTATAGTTTATATTAATTTAGTTTCAACTGGAATCCAAGTACATTTTCTCATTTTAATTTAGGTGTAATTGTTCAAAATGTTCAAGTTGTTACATTACTTTCAGTGTATGCTTTGTTTTTGATTAATTTATTTGTAACATAGGTGCTTTTTTCATGGCAATATTTTGGAAATTCAAAACAGTATCTTAATACTATTCAACAAAACAGACACTGTTGTCAAATTTGACCAAAGACATGTTTGACTATTGTTATATATATATTTTTAAATAAATAATATTGTTTATTTGCAAAAAAAGTACTTCTATTTTTAAGTACTTTTAATGCTTTCAACACTCATTTTAATGCAAATAGTTTAATTTTGCATTAGTTCTCTATAACACTGGTATACACTAAAACTTATTCCATATCATTAATCAACAGAATAGAAAAAAAATAAAATAAAAAATAAACAAAAAAACAAACAAAAAAAGAGTTACACATTTCAGGAGATCTACCTTGAACTTTAGGAGAACAGAGGGGTGTGATGTAGGATACATTTTGTTTGCAAGTAGCATCCCCGCAGCAGCTGTAGTTGTAGCACACTTCATTGCTCCAAAGATAATTTGTAGAGCAGTTGCAGTTCGTGTCAGTTCCAACAATGAGGCATTCTAGAAATAAAAGAAAACATTCTTAATTCTCTGAGTTTTTTCTTTTTAGTTTTTTTATTTGAGGGTTAGGGCCACTCTGGATCATCAGAACTGTATGGGAAAATTTGACTGACACCTGCTTTCCTTCATAGTACAACAGTAGACAACATGTAATGTAAAAATATCTTGTCATGGTCCGTGGTCCTGTGTCTAAGGTGTCTGTGTGTGTGTGTGTTGGATGCCCTGGTGGCCACACCCCTGGGCTGGGCCATTACCGGCACACCTGCTTTCCATCCGGGGCGATTACCTTTTTTTTTTTATAAATTAGTGTGAAAATGAAAATCGCTAAAATGACCATTTAAAGGTAATTTTTTAAACACACATCTACATCCCACTTCTGGTTTGGCAGAATCTGCAGATGCAGCTTGTAGCAATGCTCATGCAAATTCAGACCACACACCATTACTTCCACAGGCATGCTGAAATGATCTGTATGTAAACATGCCATGTTTTTTCTTGCAGTTTCAGTACAAAACTATCCAAGGCCTAAAAACTCTGTTTGCATTAGGAGTGTGTGTGTTATTTTGATAGTCTTGTGTTTCCTGTGCTTTGTATCGGCTTTTACTTCCCCTGTCTCATTTCCTGATTTGTTGCAGCTGTCTTCCTTGGTGTTTCCCATCTTCCTAATTATCTGGTGTGTATTTAAATTCTCAGCTTCCGTATGCTCTTTGTTATGTCCTCTCTTGCAGTTTTTTTTTGTTGAGTAGTTGTTGATTTGGTTTCCTTGTTCCTGTACCTGCATTATTTTGTATTATGATTAAAGGACATGGGAAGTAAGTAATGAAACTGCTTGCAAGTTTATTTCTTACTTTCCAAGTCCTGTGTTCCTGCCTGCTTGCCAGAATGGCAGGCAGGAGTCTGACCTCATAATTAGTTTGTGGGTTACTATGTTTTTTTTCTGTTGTTTTTTCTGTTGTTGTTGTTTTTTTGTTTTTTTTTAACCCTGCAGTAGTTTTATGATTTAAGCTTTCTTTGTGTATTAAAGTCACCAGTGACCATCAAAAAAAAAAAAAAAAAAAAAAAAAAGATTAGTAGGCGGGGCCAGGTACGTGCGTTCTTTTAGAGCAGAGCTACAGATTAAAAATGGCCAAGGCGAAGCGGTCAAAAGTCTGGCTGTACTTCACAGCAAAATATGCAGACTCAGCAGCCTGCAATAAGTGCTTTAAGGTGATACTGTCAAAGGAGGTAACACCTGAAATCCGATGAAACACCTGGCGACGCATAGCGTTTTCTTTTAAAAGCCCAGAAATGCGCCGTATGATAGCTTGCTGTGAGACCTCACACCGAGCACATCTACTGTGCGTGGGTTGCCTGTTATCGGACCCGGAGTTAGCAATATCCCCCAAAAACCCCGAAGAGGAGAGTCCTGGCCCCTAGCCCTGCCAGTGTAGCAGAAATGATGATGGCAGCAGCAGCCGTTCTTCTCTGCGTGAGTAGCTTAATGTTGTTCATGTGTAATTTACGTTGCGTAGGCTAACCACGTTATTACATTAATGCATGTGAGGTGAACTAGCAAACACCATCATAGCTACATGCGGCTGTCTTCTTGTTTGATGGCAGATACTCCCTTCACCCTGGCCAAAAAGGCTAAAATGACCAAAGAAAAAGAGGGAAACAGATAAACATGAGAGGTTTTTGGACAAAGTGTTTTTTCCATTGATTAAGCACTGCTTCCAGCTAAGAGTGATACCATATATGCCCCATAGCTGCAGAAAAGGCTAACTTTGTTATCTTTTTACAAAAAACCAGCTGAACATGAGAGGTTTTGGGACCAATTTTGTGTTCTCCATTCTTTAAGCACCGGTTTGAGCACCGTTTGAGCACCGGCACCGTTTCAAAAGTACCGGTTTGGCACCGGTATCGGATAAAACCTAAACGATACCCATCCCTAGTCTCCAAAGACGTTTCAGAGAATTTGGCAGTACATCCAACTGGCCTCACAACTGCAGATCATGTGTAACCACACCAGGCCAGGACCTTCACATCCAGCATGTTCACCTCCAGGATTGCCTGAGACCAGCCACACGGACAGCTGCAGCAACAATCGGTTTGCATAACCAAAGAATTTCTGCACAAACTGTCAGAAACCATCTCAGGGAAGCTTATCTGCATGTTTGTCGTGCTCATTGGGGTTTGAACCTCACTGCAGTTCGTCGTTGTAACTGACTTGAGTGGACAAACACTCAAATTCAGTGGCATCTGGCACGTTGGAGAGGTGTTTTGTTCACAGATGAGTCCCGGTTTTTACTGTTTAGGGCAGATGGCAGACAGCGTGTGTGGGTGAGCGGTTTGCTGATGTCAACATTGTGGATCAGGTGGCCCATGGTGGTGGTGGGGTTCTGGTATGGGCAGGCGTATGTTATGGACAATGAACACAGGTGCATTTTATTGATGGCATTTTGAATGCACAGAGGTACCGTGACGAGATCCTGAGGCCTATTGTTGTGCCACTCATCCACGACCATCACCTCATGTTGCAGCATGATAACGCATGGCCCCATATTGCAAGGATCTGTACACAATTGCTGGAAGCTGAAAACATCCCAGTTCTTGCATGACCAGCATACTCACTGGACATGTCACCCATTGAGCATGTTTGGGATGCTCTGGATTGGTGTATACGACAGCGTGTTCCAGTTTCTACCAATATTCAGCAACTTCACACAGCTATCGAAGAGGAGTGGATCAACATTCCACAGGCCATGATCAACAACCTGATCAACTCTATGCGACGAAGATGTGTTGCCCTGCATAAGGCAAATGGTGGGCACACCAGACGCTGACTGATTTCCCCCCCCCCATAAAGCAAAACTGTGCACGTTTCAGAGTGGCCTGTTATTGTGGGCAGTCTAAGGCACAACTGAACATTATTTACGCTGTCTAATCAATAGTGATGTGTGGATCGATCCTGAAATATCGATTCCTCCGATACCAGTCATTTATGTTCTAGAATCGATTCTCACATTAAAATATTGATATTTTATTAATTTAGAGTAAATTTGTAGTTTATCATTAACAGTAACAGAGTGGAAAGAAACTATAACATTCGGATTGTCTACATCCAAAGGAACTACTTCCTCTTCCGCCTTTCATAGTCATGTGCGAAATACGGCTGTATAAATGTCTCGCAGCCCCTTGGCGTGCGCAGCTGAGCGTAATTGGAGTCATGTGCGGACGTATTTTACCTCCACAAACAGCTGAGATGTGGTTTGCGATACATGTGGCAAAAAAGTGAGGTGTTGTGGCCATACTAGAGAGACATTCAAAAGGGCTGTTGGGGGGGTGATAAATACATTTTACAGGGTTTATTTATCGGATAAAGTACATTAAATGTCATCGTTTTTATTATCGGGTTGGAAACAGCGGTGGTGTCCAAATTCAGAGGCTGCTTCGCGGTCTAAAGAAAGCCGGGTAGTATGTCATGAGCTCCCTCGGTGGAGTGAAACTCTGCTGTCTGCTCCTTGCTATCTGAAATATAACCGGGTGCTTGCGTAAACTCTGGACTGTCTCACACTTTGTTTAATTAGTTTTCTTTTTTGACGTTTATTTAGCTGTGTGAAAACCCCGGAGGAACCCTCCCGTTAAATTGTATTTAATCTAATAACTTTAATCTCAGCCAAACCGATTTACTCACAAACAAATAAAACACTGAAAAAGCCAAACAATAACATTTTTAAGTTATCAAAGTGACTTATATATCATGTTTAACCCGAGTAGTGAAAGACCGCAGGGGTTTGAAGACGATGTGTCGGTCGGCTCAGATATTTGACGTTTACAGAGCTACATTCTCATTCTTGAGGCGAACTGAAGAGGAGGAGAGGGACAGGTGCTGCTAGGGCGAGACACACGTCTCTCACAGAGTCCTTTAGTGCTGCAGGCAGGCAAGGTGTTCAAATAGCACAACTTCAGTTTTTTTTATTTCTATATGATGAACTCTGCATTATTAAGTGATAAGAACAAGTAATCTGATGTCCTGTAATCATTATGATGCTATAATTTGAGATACAATAAATAAAATAAGTTTTTGTACAAAGTATCGGTATCGGATCAGTATCGTCGATACCACCCTGAATATTACTTGGTATCGGATCGGAAAGGAAATCAGTGGTATTGCACATCACTACTAATCAGCCCCTTGATATGCCACACCTGTGAGGTGGGATGGATTATCTTTGTAAAGGAAAAGTGCTCACTAACACATATTTATAAAGATTTGAGAACAATATTTGAGAGTCATGGGTCTTTTGTGTATGTAGAATAATTTTCAGATGTTTGCGTTCGGCTTGTGAAAAATGTGAGCAAAAACAAGTGTTGCGCGTATCAAAGAGAGGGAAGGTAGTCAGAACTGAGGGGATTGAACTACCAGAAGGCAACATTGCAGACATAGAGGACAGTTACAAGTACCTGGGGATCCCGCAGGCAAATGGGAACCATGAAGAGGCCGCTAGAAAGGCTGCAACCACCAAGTACCTGCAGAGGGTCAGGCAAGTCCTGAGGAGTCAGCTGAATGGTAAGAACAAGATCCGGGCCATCAACACGTACGCCCTGCCCGTGATCAGGTACCCTGCTGGGGTAATAGGCTGGCCAAAGGAGGAGATAGAAGCCACTGACATAAAGACAAGAAAGCTCCTTACCATGCATGGAGGGTTTCACCCCAAGTCCAGCACCCTGAGGCTGTACGCTAAGCGGAAGGAAGGGGGCCGGGGACTGGTGAGTGTCAGCACCACAGTCCAGGATGAGACAAGGAACATCCAAGAATACATTGGGAAGATGGCCCCAACTGACCGAGTGCTCAGTGAATACCTCAGGCAGCAGAAACCCAAGAAAGAGGAGGGAGACGAGGAACCATCATGGAAGGACAGGCCCCTGCACGGTATGTACCACCGGTAGATAGAGGAGGTGGCTGATATCCAGAAATCCTACCAGTGGCTGGACAAAGCTGGACTGAAAGACAGCACAGAGGCACTAATCATGGCAGCACAAGAACAAGCTCTGAGTACAAGATCCATAGAGGCTGGGGTCTATCACACCAGGCAAGACCCCAGGTGCAGGCTGTGTAAAGATGCCCCAGAGACAATCCAGCACATAACAGCAGGGTGCAAGATGCTAGCAGGCAAGGCATACATGGAACGCCATAACCAAGTGGCCGGCATAGTGTACAGGAACATCTGTGCCGAGTATAACCTGGAAGTCCCGAGGTCAAAATGGGAGATGCCCCCAAGGGTGGTGGAGAATGACCGAGCTAAGATCCTGTGGGACTTCCAGATACAGACGGACAAAATGGTGGTGGCTAACCAACCGGACATAGTGGTGGTAGACAAACAGAAGAAGACGGCAGTAGTGATCGATGTAGCGGTTCCGAATGACACCAATATCAGGAAGAAGGAACACGAGAAGCTGGAGAAATACCAAGGGCTCAGAATAGAGCTCGAGAGGATGTGGAGGGTGAAGGTAATGGTGGTCCCCGTGGTAATCGGAGCACTAGGTGTGGTGACTCCCAAGCTAGGCGAGTGGCTCCAGCAGATCCCAGGAATAACATCGGAGATCTCTGTCCAGAAGAGCGCAGTCCTGGGAACAGCTAAGATACTGCGCAGGACCCTCAAGCTCCCAGGCCTCTGGTAGAGGACCCGAGCTTGAAGGATAAACCGCCCGCAGGGGCGTGCTGGGTGTTTTTATATATATATATATATATATATATATATATATGTTTGTATATATGTGTGTGTGTGTATATATATATATGTATATATATGTGTGTGTATGTATGGTATGTACGCATGCATACATGTGTATAGATATATGTATGTTTGTGCGTGTATGGGTGTATCCGTATATTTGCAGGTGTATGTATAACTTGTACATATCTTTCTTGTGTAAATGTAAATTTGTCTGTTATTGTGTAAATACTTACGCTATTGTGTACTTCACATACATGGAAAAATGCCAAACAGCCTTTCACTATTCTTGTAACAGTGACTATAAAAGCTATTCTATTCTACTTCAAAAAAATTACAACTTAACAACAAATTCAAGAAAGTGTTCCAGAAACATACCTGCTACCAGTTCAGTGTTTATGATTTGTACTGTTTGTTTGCTCAGTGAGAGGTTTGTTGAATTGATAGCTGACAGGACAGTTTGGGCATCCAGTGTGACATTACTCTCCACCATTATCTCAGCGCTGTAGATATCTTAAATAGGAATAAGATTTGATATATGTTATTATTTTGTGTGATTAGCAACTTATTTGAATAGAAGAGGTATTTGAGAAATAGAATAAATGTAAAAATTATATTAACTACACGATGAATTATTGTGTTCAATTTAGGAATTCAGATTTATTGGGATAGTAAAAGGTAGATTTTGGTTCTCATCATTACTTGTGAAATACCTAAGGCTTACTAATAAAATAAACTAAAATACATTATTAAATAAACTTAGCTTAATCAATGTGATCACCTTCAACTCCTCCTTTTTACCTTACTGGCTTACCTTGTGCAAGGACCTGCAATGGCAAAACCAGAAAAATGACAAAATAACGCATTCTCAAAAACTAACAATTCAATGTTAAGACAAATTAAAGTACACAAATCATATCTCTG
The DNA here is from genome assembly GCF_057381845.1 of Rhamphochromis longiceps. Taxonomy (NCBI): domain Eukaryota; kingdom Metazoa; phylum Chordata; class Actinopteri; order Cichliformes; family Cichlidae; genus Rhamphochromis; species Rhamphochromis longiceps. The sequence goes on along the minus strand of NC_140571.1, from coordinate 134,624 downwards.
TCCATAAACGTGAATATATGGATATACTGTGGAGTTGAGATTTGGAATAAAACAGGTTGAATTTTCTACATTAAACTAGTATATAACACACAAGAGTAAAATATAATTAACATTTAACTTGAACCTTGATTGGTAAACTGTACTCCTATACAAAAAAGTACCCCATTAGACTGAAGAGGGTTCTCTACCTGGTAGTAGATGTACACAGCTCCGGTCAGAAAAATGAAAACCTTGGAATACATTTTCATCACCTGGAAAAAAACACAAGTTATGACAAGCTGAGAAGAGAGATACTCAATGAAGAACATACATAAAGTACACAATTTATCCAAGGTACAGCACATGGATGCATAAAGAAATACTGGTCCTATTTGTAAGGACATTAACACTCTCACAACTATTATTGTGATTTGCTATTATAAATAAAATGGAACTCAATTGAAAGTGTCAGAACTTAAAGTGTCGGGAAGTATAATCACTAAGCTAGAACTCTGTTTTCTGAAGCCAGTAAAAGCACCGGATTCAAAAGTGTGCAAAGGTAGGGGTTTTAAAACCAAAATACTGAGCTGAAATGCAGTATAAGACTTCACCTGTTTCTATTCCTACATGTGCTTATTGAAATCTCACTATAAAGTTTTGTCTTTTTATTAACTGTGTCAACACTGGGTCTCCCATATATTTAACTATGAGTCTCAAACTATCTTGAACTATTTTTGTCTTTAGCTTCCATAACACTCTTATCAGCTGCTATCTGCTTTCCATTCCAAAGTACAGGAAGCTTGTATTTAGCTAGGAAAAACCTGTTTGCATCATTTTGCATGTTGGCTATGAATACAAACAACAAGTTGGTGGTTTTTCTTTTAACAGTGCACTGTTCATTCCTGTCCACACCAACGGTAGGATAGCACCACTGTGTACACAAAGCCCGGTGATGCGGTATAGCTTATGCCCACATTATTTTCTTGTTGAGTCAAAGACACGGCCGATGTGTTTGGTTCAGCAATCGTAATGTATCATAAATATTGATAATTTAAAAACACATTTTTTTTAAATCCAGAAACAGAAATGTATGCACCAAACCATGTTATAAACTAAAAAAAAAAAAAACCTAAACTAATCAGTGAACTGAATAGATATAAAACACAACTTGTTCACCTACTGTGATTCTACTCAACTTGATGAAATCACAAAGTATTTTCAGTTCTGTTATTTGGCTTGTGGAAGGGAAGATCCTGTTAACAAAACAGAGGTTAAAGGGTTTCTTATCATAGGAATAGCATATTGTGATACTGAATGGTAATGTATCTCATGACAGCCATAGCATGCTGGGGGCTTCTATAGCAGAAACATAAAGAGATTCACATTTAAAGGTTTAACTATTACAGGATTTATGACTTTTTAGATTATGTTAAACTATGATTATTTAACATCTTAAGAACCACAAAGGTCAGGGATAGTGTTTTGGTAATATGCATTTTTTAAAACTGATATATCCAGATGGAGACATTGACAACATAAAACCTGAAACTTAATTTGAAATGTCAGAAACTTTTAACTCCAATAATTTAATACAAGAGGCAGACTTGTGTGTAGTTCAGTCAGGTGGTAGTGAGAGCTCACCTCTGTTATTTTCCTTAAAAAGATACAACAATCTAAAGAAATACACAAATAAAACATTCTTACCTTTGCTGCACTCTACACAAAAATGATTGTTAACCCATTAACTTTGCTTCAATTAACAAACAACACTCCATGTCTATCAGACACCGATCAGATTTCCAGTCAAAGTGAGTGAGCAAATTGCTTATGAACACTAAGTTACACTGAACAGAGGGTGTGTGTTAAGGGTAGTGCGTATGCGTTTGGTTGGGAGGGGATGTGTTACGGGACACATTCCCTCACAGATAGTGCTGTTCTGGCTTTGAAAGACCATTTGCATTGATGGCATCTCTCCATATGTGTCGAGCCTTTTGACTTTCCATGAATATTTGTCTAACAAATCGAGCATTCTCCTTCAGGAGGTCAGAGCGCAACTGCCTGCCTCATAAAAAAGCTCAGTGTGTGTGTGTGTGTGTGTTGTGTGACAGGGATGATTCTAATGTATATAATATAAAACAAGCATTGAACAAACTAATAAATGCTGTAGTGAGAAATGTCTTTTTTCAGCTATCTAGAGTTAAGCCTTTGATCTTTTGCCTTTGGCAAGAGATCAAAGAGATTTTTGCAATGCACTTTATGTTGGTGTTAATTCAAGCCACCACTTTAATGCTGCTCCCCATTTGCTGCAGGGACACAGAAACATTACAGTGGTTTCCTGTATGGAGTACCATAATGTGAAAACAATATGTTAGAATATTACACAGTAGCACATTCTTTTGGGTTGTAAGAGACATAGTTCAGTTTTGGAGGATGGTTAATTTTGTCACCAATATCCATCGATTTACTCATCCATCCATCCTTCACTTATCCAGTTTTACATTGGTAAAAGATGTAAAGATATCACTCACAGACTGTGGTGTTATGGCAGCAGCAAAGTTTACTTACACTAAAAGGAAACTAGACTCACCAAACCCAAAAGGCTAACCCTTGAATGCAAAAAAAACCCCAGTATCATAGAAACATTTCAAAAATTGTACTATTGTATTATCCAGCTAGGGTTTACAAAGTTATCTATGTATTTAAAATCTATAAATGTTCACATTTATGGTTTTCTTCATTAAAAATCATTTAAATACATCTATTAAGCTTTTGCAGGGCAACAAACCATTTTACGTCATACCTGAAGAAGTGGGTGAAATTCATGGAAAGTTTCTTTTCAAGTGTGCACACAAGGTGCGTGCATACAGTCACACATCTGCTTTTTGCATTTTCTTAAGACTTCCTCACTTATTTAAATATTTCAAATTAAGTGGGAGCATCCATCATGCCAAGGGCGAGCCAGAGGATGATACACAAATTAAAGGTGATGATGTATCCAAAACAGGAAATACCTCTGATCTTATATCAAAAGCGTAAAGACCAGTCATAATCTGTCTTTTTCACTTTTTATATTTTCCTGCTGTTCTTCAGGATTGCAAACTAATGCATATTGCGTATTTGCACATCAGCAAACATGATGTAATGAGCTTTGAGTCCCTTTTAGCACATTTGGGACAATTCCCAAAGAGATCCTAGCCTAAATCTTGCCAGAAAGAAATGACAGGAGTGTTTACATCATTTGCAGGAGATGAACCATGAATGAAAATCATGTGGTTGTGAAAATGCCATCTCCAAAGAAGGGAAACAGAGAGAAAAGACTAAGGCATGAAACATTTTAAAAAGAACTGCAGTATGGCCTTATGGACTGATTAAACCAAATTTGAAAATTTTGGAGTCTTTCTCAGTAAGTACAGTGGTGGTCAGGAGAACAGTAAGCCTAACTAAAGGCATCTGCTATGATGCTCACACCTCTGATAAGGTTTCACATGTATCAGTACTGATAAATGATCAGAATTATAATATTTCTGACTGTCTGAGGCAAAATTGAATCGAATCGGGACCTTGTGAATCGGAATCGAATGGCTTGTAGAAATCAGTGATGATACCCAGCCCTAGTGAGCAGCCTAGGCCCAACAGAAGTGGATATAGCTGTGGTTAATAAGAAAAGATGAAAAGGACTATTGATAAATTTTTTGATCCTTCTGAAATTCATAGCCAGTGCTCTGACACGGAGCCATCAATCGTTGAACGCTGAAAAAGCAGTGTATCCAGAAAATACATTATATGCTGCAATAAACGCACTGCCCAAGTGTCCCCTCTCTCCACTGACTTTAAGCGGCAGGCAGCAGCAGCAAACAGGTCATCAGAGGAGGCTGATGTGATGATTAAGTATAACATTGCCTTACAATATTGTCAAAGAGTGCCAACGCACTTTAAGCACAAGCAGTTTTTCAGTAACTTATCTTTCTGGTAGAAATGTGCTCCAATTTTGCATTGAAAAGATTGTTAGGTTAATCATTTACAAATTAATAGTGTCTGTATGGACAGCAATTTCTCCCCCTTAAATGTGCACACGTAAAACTGGGCACAAAACGTGTTAAGCGATCGTGCTGAAAAATTTTGGTGCACCTAACCATTGTGCTGGTGCGCCTAAGGAAAAAAGTTAGGCACACCAGTCTAACCATGGCAAAAAGTTAGTCTAGAACCCTGACTTATGTAATACAATCTGAAAAGCATCTGATTGGCAATAGATAATGGTAGGTGCTACATTTCTTATCATATTGGCATTAAAGCAATTAACATTAAGACAGACAACAACACTGGTGAAAGGTACGGGTCTGATCAGTGCTGTATGCCACAAGAAGTATTTGACATTCAGTGAAGCACTGGGATGAGTAGAAATGGCTGTTTTTTCAATTTCTGATCATTAAGGAGGGCAATTCCTTATTTTACATGCTGGGGTTCAATTTCACTGGTAGGCCCACCCAAGTCTGTTTGTCATTGTGATGTTAACCCTTGAATAAATAAGTTCACTGATCCTTTTCAGAAAAGCTTTGCCAACTGATTTGTTTTGCAAAGCAAAACAAAAGAAGATCAGTTTTGCATGTACTTCAAGGACAATGTTGTTTTAGAGTTACATAACGAAGAACATTATCTGTAACATGCATTTAAAAACAGAAGAGTGTTTGTGATACTATGAGTATGAGAGCGTTTGTTTGAAAATGCATCGCTTTCTCTCTGTTCTGTCCTCCCGTCTACACTGAGATGTCGTTTTCCCCAAGGAAAAATGCAGTGTTTTGAAAACGCATCATGTGATGCAGTCATGTGACCAATTTCTTCAAATTCTTTAATACTCACTGCCTTTTGCACATGCGCAGGACTGGAACGTAAGAGTTTTTGGCTGGTTCGATGTGGACGCACAACTGTGTGAAAACGACTGAAAATACTAGTGTGGACGTGGAGCGTTTTCAGACGAAAACACCGTTTTCGGGGACATTACAGTGTAAACTTGGTTCTTTTAGTGAAAGACTATCTCTCCACACTGTTACATATTCCATATGTACGGGGGTACGGGCCGGTTAGGGGAAATCAAATTTGGGGTTAGGGGGGGATCTCAAATTTGGGAGCACGGACCCCGAAGGGGGCCGGGCTCCGATGCACAGACCGTATCTACTCCCGTCTCAGGTGTCCAGGATTCCCGAAGCATGACCCAGAGGAAATTTAAAGTAGAATCCCGTGGATGGGGTTAATAAGATGGGGGGAGGAGAGGTAAAGAGGAGCAGGGAAAGGATAGGGGGAGGGGACTGAGCCTGCCACCTCTGTGAGGCAGGAAATGCACGGGCCATCCCTCCCGAAGGAAACCCACCCTGCTGGTTGTCACGATTACGGGAAAGCCTCCACCTTTTCCCGTATCGGATGACGGTCCAACCTGCGGAGGTCATCCGGTCCTCAGTCTTTGGCTACTTTTTGCATTTGTGTTGTTGTGTTGTATGTTTTGTATATTGTTATAGTTTTTGTGATGTCGGTTCGCCTTTGTTATCTAAATAATTATAACTCTTATATGAGCTTTTATGAGGCGAGATACAAATGCAGAAAATGAAAGGGAAAAAAAGGAAAAGAATAAAGAAAAATTAAAACAAAAGCTTTTATTAATTAAAAACGTTCAAAAAAATAGTGTGCCATACACGCAACGTTTCGACCCCTCAAGGGTCTTCTTCAGGTGCTTGGCACACAAAAAAACTGCTGCGAAAATGTGGCTGTAATGCACAGTGCTGCGGCTGGTAAGAGATGTTCACTCTTCAATGCTCCAAATCCGAATGAGCTCCTGGCTGACTCCACCTCCCTTTATACCCTTCTGTCTGTGAATGTTTTTTCTTTTGTCAATCCCTTTCCAATTCTGTTTTGTAAAATTTGTATTAACCTTCTGTATGTGAATCCTTTTCACCATTGCCATTAAATATGAACTGGAAACATTGTACAATAAACTTTTTAATATTTAATATTTTTAACTGTATTTGGTTTTTGAGTAAGAAACAGGCCACCAGCAAGCTGGTAGATTGGCGTGCATGGACCATCGATGGGGCTGGTGTCCCTGCCCTGGTTCAAAAAATTACCCATTTCTAGTGTTTAGTGCACTTCATTGGGCCTTCGCTGTCACGGTATGGCATGGCAAACTGTGGAAGGAGTGGGGAAGGAGGACCCAGGCGCGGTGCTCTATGTATAAACAGTGTGTTTATTTACAGTGTGCAACAAAGTAACAATAAATCCCCGTGTTTTCCCAGACTCCCGTGTCGTGTCTCTCCGTGAATAGTCCGTGTCTCTGTGCTCTCCGCTCCCGTGTCAGCATCCCCCGGTGCTCGCTGCTCTCGTGTCTTCCACGCTCCTCCTGCGGGAAACAATAGACGCAGGCGTCAGGACACATACAACTGCGGGCATACACACACACTAACTCAATCAACGGGACGACTAACGTGGAGCCTCAAGGAAATGATCCCGCGTTGGTGGGAGCTCCAACTCTCTCCTAAGTAGCTCCCCCGACGAGGCCTGATCAGCAGCAGGTGTGTGACTTCGGGTGTGGCCAGTCCCTCCGCAGGGCCACACCCCTCAGGCCTGCAGGTGGCCGAGCTCCATCCTCCAGGCACACCCGCAGACATACACACCCATACCTCGCCCAGTCCCAGGACCCTGACATTCGCGACGTTTCAGCGTAGTTTCGCCTTCCTCAGGCTGGCCCAATGTGTTTCTGACTGGGGTTAGGGAATGAAGACTGACTCCTCCCCCCTCTTTCGAAGGCAGAAGGACGTGCACGGTCCATCCCCCAGGTGACCAGTTGCTGCTGGAAGTTGTGCCTGTTTTTCTTAACTTTTTCTGTTTCTTAGTTTTTTCTTTATTCTCAGTTTTTTCTGCTTTAGCTCTCCCTTTTTCAAACTTTTTCTGTTCTTTGTTCTTTCTGTTTTTCTTTATCTTTCTCTTTGTATTTCTGTTTGTTCTTTATTCTTTCTGTTGTTCTTTATTCTTTCTGTTTTTCTTTATCTTTCTCTTTGTATTTCTGTTGTTCTTTAGTTTTTCTGTTGTTCTTTATTCTTTTTCTTGCTCTTTATTCTTTCTCTGTATTTTTCTGGTGTTCTTTTCTTTATTCTTACTTCTTTAAATGGCACCCCCTTCTCTTTAGACATCCCGTCCTATGTTCTGTATTTTTCTGTTATGGCACCCCCTTCCTGTAAATCCTTTCCTTGTGTACTCTGTTTTTTCTGACTTTCTTGTCTTTTGTTCTCTTTATTTAGGCTTTTAGGTGTCCCTTAGGGTTAGGGCTAGAAGGGGAGGGGGGAGGGGGGTAGGATTATGGTGATAACAGGCCACCAGGGGCCTGACTGCACTGTCCATAGGGTTAGGGGAAATCAAAGTTGGGAGTCCGGTCCCCGAAGGGGGCCGGGCTCCAAATGCACTGTCCATACCTGCTCCCATCCCGGGCGTCAAGGCCCCCCATAGCATGCCCCAAGAGGCTGTGATCGTCCAACGGACCGGTAATGATGTCCCTATCCCGTTTCCAAAAATTACCCATAATTAGGTTAGTATTGTAGTTTTGTTTTGTGTTTTAATAATGTACTTATGTGTCCTTTCTTTGTTTCTCTTTGTCTTTCACTTCTTTTTCTCTATTTGTTTTCCCTTTCTTGGGTTCTCTCTTTTTCTTTTTACGTGACTTGTTTGTCTTTTCACTTTGCTTTCTGTCTGTGTTTCCTTTTGTCTTTATTTCTCTTTGTCTTTCACTGCTTTTTTTCTCTATGTGTTTTCCCTTTCTTGGGTTCTCTCTTTTTCTTTTTACGTGACTTACTTGTCTTTTTACTTTGCTTTCTTTCATATCTTTGTTTGTCCCACTGTTGTTCTCTTTGTTTACACTTGTTTTTCTCTTTGTTTTCTTTCAACACTTTGTTTATATTTGTCTCTTAATGGCACCCCCTGTCCTTTTTGACATCCCGTCCTTTGTTCACTCTATTTGTATTTATGGCACCCCCTTCCTTTAAATCCTTTCCGTTATTTGGCGTACGTTATTCTTTGTTCTTCTTTGATCATTTGGGCCGTCGCGACGTTTCGGCCGATATAGGCCTTCCTCAGGCTGGCCCAACATGTCTGTATGTGTTTTCTGTGTGCCTCCCTTGGCTTTTATAGTGTGCTGTCTCCTCCCACTCTTGGGCTTTCCGTTTCATTATTTTCCTGTTTATTATTCTTAATGTTTTGTCCTGTCTTTTCTTTAGCTTTCTTTGTTTCCTTTGTCCTTGTTCTGTCTTCCCCTGTGATTTTTTGTGTGATGTCCAATTGTTTTATGTCCTCCAAGTCCTCCTTATATTTTTCTGTCCCGATTATGTGTTTCTCGTTTTGGCGTTTTAGTGTTATGTCCAATTGTGTTGTATCCTCCAAATCCTCCTTTTAATTTCTTGTCCTAATTATATGTATGTCTTTATTGACTTTTGTGTTTTTGTCCAATTGTTTTGTGTCCTCCACGTCCTCCTTTTATTGTTTTGTCCTGATTACGTGTTTGTCTTATTGACCTTTGTATTATGTCCAATTGTTTTGTGTCCTCCAATTCCTCCTTTGTGATTAGGGTCAGGATGTGTTGTGTCCAATTGTTTTTGTATGTCCTGTGTGGTTAGGGGAAGGTAAGATGAGGGCTCGATTGCCGAAGGCAATCGGGTCTCAATGCACAGGCCATCCCTGCTCCCGGCTCAAGGAACCATGTCCCAAACTTGGTGCCCTGAAAAAGGGATTATGTTAGTATCCTGGACATGAGGTTTACAATTCCAACATAGGGTTAAAAATGGTTAAGGTTAGGATTTGGACTTAGGGTTGGGCTTCAAGGATAGGATTAAAACCAGCACAGGGTTAGAACTGGTTAGGGTCAGAATAAAACTCATGGTCAGGATGTCACAGCAAATATATACAGACAGGTGGAGTGTTGGTGACAATGATAATGATAATGAACATGGCAAACACAGGAAAAACAAAACAGTAATAATAAACAAGTATATACATTATGTGGACTTTATGTCCTTTAAAAATTTTTTTCATTTAACCCCTTAGGGTGTACAGTGTCCAGTTTGGCAATCCAGAGTCTTTCAGCCTTCCTCCTCTGCTGAGTAGTCCATCTGGGATTTGCCTGTGTCACTGTTGCTCTGACAGATTCCCAGCCGTGTGATAGGAAGTGTTTAACCAGTTGTGTGTGTGTGTTTTTCTTCCTTAACACATTGTATCTATGCTGGGTAAATCTTGTCAGGATCGTGTTGCCTGTTTCTCCCACATACTGGATCCCACATTTGCTGCATGTGATAACATATATACAATTCTTGGAGCGTGGAGTCCCATTAGCTTGTGAGCAGAATACATTTCCATTTGAGAAACTCCTCACCCATTTCTGGTGCTTAGGGTTAGGGGTTAGGGGAAAAACAAGTTGGGAGTCCGGTCCCCGAAGGGTTAGGGGAGAAATAAGTTGGGAGTCAGGGGTAGGGGGGTTAGGGTTAGGGGAAATTGAAACTCCTCCCTCGTTTAAGAGGGCAGGAGTATGTGCACGCTCCGCACCATGACCCTTCCCGAGACCCGTTACGTTATCGCCACCCCATCTACCGTATCCGGCAATCCCCAGATCCGAATCGAGGTAAGTACCGTCCTTTTCTTTTTTAGGTTCAGGTAAGTACCAAATTGTGCGTAATTTTGCCGAATTTGTGTTTTATTTGTCCTGTTCTTTAGGTTCTTAACTGTTTTTTAATAAAATTTGTCTTTGCTCAATGAATTTAGTCTCTGTGTCGTTTTTATTTCCAATTCTTAGGCTTTTAAACTGTTTTTATCCATAAATTATCCAATTTTTAGGTTATAGATTTATGATAGTCCATATATTAGGTTTTTAATTTTTTAGGCCAGTAAATCAATACATAAATGAAAAAACATCAAAAGAAATCCCCCCCGAAAATAACAAACTAAAATAACAAACTAAAATAACAAACAAAAACACGTTTTAGTGCTGACGCATGGCTGTAGCTACGTTTCGGCTGGATTGTGCCTTCTTCAGGCTGTGCACATGCGTCGCTGGCCAAATCAAAATGAAGAGACTCTTCTCTGCCCCTCCTTTTATATGTGCTGTGGCTCCTCCCTCCAGCAGCCGCTGAAAGTACCGGATGTACGTCACTTTGCTTTTTTTCTTTTTTTGTGTTTTTCTCTTTTTCTTTTTCTGGTTTTTCCTTTTTCTTTTTTCTTGCTGCTTACTTTTACTTAATCCTTTGCTTCCCTTCTTTCCTTCTCTCCTTTCCTACCTTTTCTTTGCCTTCTTCCTTTTGTCTCCTAATCCCTGCATCTCTTCCTTTTGCCTTAAAGTCCCTCCTTACTCTTCTCCCCTCCATTGACTTTCCTTTGACAGTCCCTGTTTTCTGGCCTCTATTTGTCTTTGCTTTGGCTTTATTTCTTTGTCTTTGTGGCCCATCTATAATTTTCCCTCTCTTGGGTTTCTATTTTCCCTCTCTTGGGGTATCATCATCCGCAACTGGGGATGGAATCTCTTGGGTTTCTATTTTCCCTCTCTTGGGGTATCATCATCCGCAACTGGGGATGGAATTGGGGTATCTGCACAAAGGGGTCAGCATTGGGGTTGGGGTTAAGGTCAGGGCTTAGGCTGGGGATGGGACTAGAGATAGGGCATTAGTCATGTGGCTAGGGTTAAGGTTAGGGTAAGAATGTGGGATGGGGATAAATCAGGCCGAATTGGCATTGGGATTGGGAATCAAATTTGGGGTCCAAATCAGGGGTCAGAGGAATTCAATTAGGCATCCTGAGCGAGATGCAAAATAGAGGTGAGGGGTAACCAGATAAGGAATGGAAATGGCTTCGGCAACGGGTCCCAGTCAATCTGGGAAACCCAGCGGGTCCATGGTAGGACCTGGCGGGTAAGGTTAGGGGAAATTGAAACTCCTCCCTCGTTTAAGAGGGCAGGAGTATGTGCACGCTCCGCACCATGACCCTTCCCGAGACCCGTTACGTTATCGCCACCCCATCTACCGTATCCGGCAATCCCCAGATCCGAATCGAGGTAAGTACCGTCCTTTTCTTTTTTAGGTTCAGGTAAGTACCAAATTGTGCGTAATTTTGCCGAATTTGTGTTTTATTTGTCCTGTTCTTTAGGTTCTTAACTGTTTTTTAATAAAATTTGTCTTTGCTCAATGAATTTAGTCTCTGTGTCGTTTTTATTTCCAATTCTTAGGCTTTTAAACTGTTTTTATCCATAAATTATCCAATTTTTAGGTTATAGATTTATGATAGTCCATATATTAGGTTTTTAATTTTTTAGGCCAGTAAATCAATACATAAATGAAAAAACATCAAAAGAAATCCCCCCCGAAAATAACAAACTAAAATAACAAACTAAAATAACAAACAAAAACACGTTTTAGTGCTGACGCATGGCTGTAGCTACGTTTCGGCTGGATTGTGCCTTCTTCAGGCTGTGCACATGCGTCGCTGGCCAAATCAAAATGAAGAGACTCTTCTCTGCCCCTCCTTTTATATGTGCTGTGGCTGCTCCCTCCAGCAGCCGCTGAAAGTACCGGATGTACGTCACTTTGCTTTTTTTCTTTTTTTGTGTTTTTCTCTTTTTCTTTTTCTGGTTTTTCCTTTTTCTTTTTTCTTGCTGCTTACTTTTACTTAATCCTTTGCTTCCCTTCTTTCCTTCTCTCCTTTCCTACCTTTTCTTTGCCTTCTTCCTTTTGTCTCCTAATCCCTGCATCTCTTCCTTTTGCCTTAAAGTCCCTCCTTACTCTTCTCCCCTCCATTGACTTTCCTTTGACAGTCCCTGTTTTCTGGCCTCTATTTGTCTTTGCTTTGGCTTTATTTCTTTGTCTTTGTGGCCCATCTATAATTTTCCCTCTCTTGGGTTTCTATTTTCCCTCTCTTGGGGTATCATCATCCGCAACTGGGGATGGAATCTCTTGGGTTTCTATTTTCCCTCTCTTGGGGTATCATCATCCGCAACTGGGGATGGAATTGGGGTATCTGCACAAAGGGGTCAGCATTGGGGTTGGGGTTAAGGTCAGGGCTTAGGCTGGGGATGGGACTAGAGATAGGGCATTAGTCATGTGGCTAGGGTTAAGGTTAGGGTAAGAATGTGGGATGGGGATAAATCAGGCCGAATTGGCATTGGGATTGGGAATCAAATTTGGGGTCCAAATCAGGGGTCAGAGGAATTCAATTAGGCATCCTGAGCGAGATGCAAAATAGAGGTGAGGGGTAACCAGATAAGGAATGGAAATGGCTTCGGCAACGGGTCCCAGTCAATCTGGGAAACCCAGCGGGTCCATGGTAGGACCTGGGTTAGGGTTAGGGGGTTAGGGTTAGGGTTAGGGTTAGGGGTTAGGTGAAAACAGGCCACCAAGGGCCTGACAGGCACTGTCCATCGTGGGGGCCGAGGGTTCTTGCCGGGAGGTGGAGACCCTGCCCGGGTGTTCCAAAAATTGCCCATATCTTGGGTTAACTGTCTTGGGGCCGTCGCGACGTTTCGGCTGAGTTGTGCCTTCTTCAGACTGGCCCGGTAATTATGACTCTTTTTATTTAGGTTCTTTCTCTTCCTTTTATTTAGGTTTTTTCAGGTAAGTATATTTTAACTTTACTTTTTCTTCTTTTTTTAGGTTCTGCGACAGGTAAGTATTATTTTACTTTATTATTTCTTCTCCCTTCTTTTTTTAGGTTTTTTTCTTCCTTCTTTTTAGGTTTTTTGTTCAAAGTTGAATTTCAAACCCCCCCCTGGTTAGGGTTAGGGTTTGGGACAGGCAGGGGCATCTCCCACCCCCACGAGGCACGGGCAAAGTTAGGGGTTAGGTGAAAACAGGCCACCAAGGGCCTGACAGGCACTGTCCATCGTGGGGGCCGAGGGTTCTTGCCGGGAGGTGGAGACCCTGCCCGGGTGTTCCAAAAATTGCCCATATCTTGGGTTAACTGTCTTGGGGCCGTCGCGACGTTTCGGCTGAGTTGTGCCTTCTTCAGACTGGCCCGGTAATTATGACTCTTTTTATTTAGGTTCTTTCTCTTCCTTTTATTTAGGTTTTTTCAGGTAAGTATATTTTAACTTTACTTTTTCTTCTTTTTTTAGGTTCTGCGACAGGTAAGTATTATTTTACTTTATTATTTCTTCTCCCTTCTTTTTTTAGGTTTTTTTCTTCCTTCTTTTTAGGTTTTTTGTTCAAAGTTGAATTTCAAACCCCCCCCTGGTTAGGGTTAGGGTTTGGGACAGGCAGGGGCATCTCCCACCCCCACGAGGCACGGGCAAAGTTAGGGGTTAGGTGAAAACAGGCCACCAAGGGCCTGACAGGCACTGTCCATCGTGGGGGCCGAGGGTTCTTGCCGGGAGGTGGAGACCCTGCCCGGGTGTTCCAAAAATTGCCCATATCTTGGGTTAACTGTCTTGGGGCCGTCGCGACGTTTCGGCTGAGTTGTGCCTTCTTCAGACTGGCCCGGTAATTATGACTCTTTTTATTTAGGTTCTTTCTCTTCCTTTTATTTAGGTTTTTTCAGGTAAGTATATTTTAACTTTACTTTTTCTTCTTTTTTTAGGTTCTGCGACAGGTAAGTATTATTTTACTTTATTATTTCTTCTCCCTTCTTTTTTTAGGTTTTTTTCTTCCTTCTTTTTAGGTTTTTTGTTCAAAGTTGAATTTCAAACCCCCCCCTGGTTAGGGTTAGGGTTTGGGACAGGCAGGGGCATCTCCCACCCCCACGAGGCACGGGCAAAGTTAGGGGTTAGGTGAAAACAGGCCACCAAGGGCCTGACAGGCACTGTCCATCGTGGGGGCCGAGGGTTCTTGCCGGGAGGTGGAGACCCTGCCCGGGTGTTCCAAAAATTGCCCATATCTTGGGTTAACTGTCTTGGGGCCGTCGCGACGTTTCGGCTGAGTTGTGCCTTCTTCAGACTGGCCCGGTAATTATGACTCTTTTTATTTAGGTTCTTTCTCTTCCTTTTATTTAGGTTTAGGGTTAGGGGTTAGGGTTAGGGTTAGGGGGGTTAGGGGTTAGGGGTTAGGGTTAGGGTAGGGTAGGGTTAGGGTTAGGGTTAGGGGGTTAGGGTTAGGTGTTAGGAAGGGTTAGGGTTAGGGTTAGGGTTAGGGTAGGGTTAGGGGTTAGGGTTAGGGTTAGGGTTGAAGAAAAGAACCTGTCCCTCCCGAAGGAGGAACAGGGCGTGCACGGGCCATCAACCCCGATGGTCCGCGGGTTAGGGTTAGGGTTAGGGGTTAGGGTTGGGGAAAATGAAGCTCCCCCCTGCACGAGGAGGGCGGGAGCAGTGCACGGGCCATACTTTACTGACCCTTCCCAAGACCCACCACGTCTGCCACTCCGTCTTCCGTGTCCGTTACTCTCCGGTTCCGAATCAGGTAAGTACCTTCCTCATTTAGGCTTCCAGGTAAGTACCGTATTTTTATTATTGTTGTTTTAAATCCAATTGTATTAATATGTTTTTCTTACAGGTTTTTAAATTGTTTTTACCTTGCTTTTAGTTTTCAATCAACTTGTTAGGGTTAGGGGGTTAGGGTTAGGGTTAGGGGTTAGGGTTAGGGTTAGGGTTAGGGTTAGGGTAGGGTTAGGGGTTAGGGTTAGGGGGTTAGGGTAGGGTTAGGGTTAGGGTTAGGGTTAGGGGTTAGGGTTAGGGTTAGGGTTAGGGGTTAGGGGAAATCAAAGTTGGGAGCACGGTCCCCGAAGGGGGCCGTGCTCCAATGCACAGACCATACCTGCTCCCTTCTCAGGCGTCCAGGACCCCACCAGTGGGGTTTCAAACTCGTGTCCAATCAGATTGGCAAATGGTTAGGCTTAGGGCAGGGGGTCAATTATTCTGGGGGTCACTGAGGTTAGGGTTAGGGCCAATTTCAAGGCCAGGATGCTCCCTTGTGAGACCTGAAAAAGGCGAGGTCCCCAGAGCAGTGACAAAATGTCCATAAGTACACACATGAAAGTAATGAAATGTTAACTATATACACGTTGTTGTATTAATACCTCCTATAACCCTTTTCGTTGAGGCCATTTGGAGAAACTGTATTTAGTTTAGCTATCCAAATCCTCTCAGCTCTCCATCTCTGTTGTGTTGTCCACCTTGAGTTGATTTGAATGGCTGTAGCTGGGGTTAGGGGTTAGGGATGTGGAATTGAGTCCGGTCCCGAAAGGGTCCAGACGGTGCTCGGTCCATCCCTCCACCCCTGCCACTTGTCCCCCGCTGGACACGTCTACGGGAAGGCAGCCGCCCTCTCCCGTGACGCACCACCGTCCAGCCTTCTGAGTCCATCCGGGACCCCATGGATTTTTTTCTATCTCTTGATGTCGCCTTTGTTATCTTTATTTAATAATTGTTTTAATGTGCTATTTATTCCAGTTAGATATGTAAATTATGTGTATATGAATTTACAATCACAAACAAGGCGAGAAAAAAAGAAAAAGTAAAAAAAGTAAATGAAATTTGTTTTTAAACCAAAATAGATGAAATTAATAAAATTGTTTAATTTTTAATAAGTGAAAACCAATGAATTAATGTGCCCACTGCCGCGACGTTTCGACCCAAGATAGGTCTTCCTCAGGCTGGGGCACAATGAATAAGCTGGGAATGCACAGAGAGAGAGAGATGTTGCCTCTTCAACGGTCAGCTCCCAAATGAGCTCCTCTCTACTGTGCAGCCTTTTATAGGCTTGGTTTCCAACGTGAGTTTTTTTCGAATTTTAGGTTAGGCAATGTATTTTGAAATGGCTGGGATGGTTTTAGACTAAAATGAATGTGTTTTTTAACCTTTGTAACAAAATTGCATGAAATGTATTTTTATTTTGTATATTATGTGAATTTTCAAAACTATATTTTTAAGTGATGTATATGAGATTTTAAATTTGCATTTTTATGTTTTAAATCCAATCGTGTTTTTATGAATTTTTAAGTGACGTATATTAGATTTTAAATTTGCATTTTTATGTGTTAAATCCAATCGTGTTTTTATGAATTTTGGTGAGTTATATAGAGAAATGAGTTTATGATTTGAAAATTGTATTTGTGTTTTTAGCCAAATTGTGTTTTTATGCTTCTTGGAGTTGTGTATTTAATCAACATGTATTTTTAGGGGTTTTAATAAATTTTGATTTAATAACATGGGTTAGGGTTAGGGTAAATAATTGGGTTGGGGCCACAATCATAGTAGTTAGGGTTAGGGCAAAATATGGGGGTTGGGTTAAAATTAAATCGTAGTGGTTAGGGTTAGGGCAAAATATGGGGGTTGGGTTAAAATTAAACCGTGATGGTTAAGGTTAGGGTAGGATATTGGGATGGGGTTAAATCAAACCAACCCGAATAGGTTGGAGTTAGGGTACGGGCTGGGACAGGGACTCCAACCAAATTTTGAGCCCAAATTTTAATTTGGCCCATATTTTGGGTTAACCATTGGTTTTAGAAAGAAGTGCCTAATTACATTTCATATTCAGTCCCCCCGGTTCTCTTGTGTCCAATAATCGTATCCATTTCCTCTCCATTTTCTTCCTCTCTCCTTCCGTCCAACTTGAATTACTTTGCAGTCCTGCTACCCTTAGCGAATGATACCCATGTGAAATGAAATGTTTTACCAAAAGTGTGTGTGTTTCCTTTTTGTGTTTGATGTTATACCTGTGTTGCATCATCCTGGTGGATATTGAGTTTCCGGTTTCTCCAATGTATTGTGTGTCACATCTGGAGCAGAAAATCATGTACACACAATTCACAGTCCGTGGTGTAAAAGTCTGTGGGATCTTAAATATAGTTTTATTGAGCCTATTTTGCACAAAGTCCAATCTAATGAATGTACCGGCCAAGACTGTGGTTTTCTGCAATGGCTGTAAGGGAGCAAGACTTGCCCTCACCAGGTGGTCCTTGAGGTTGCTATTTCTCCTGAATGCCGAGATGACTTGATAACTACTCAGGAGACCCTGGTTTTCCATGATCATCCTGTAGTTATTTTTGAATTTGCAATTCAGTAACCTGCTCCTAGGTGAAAAGGTGGTGATCAGCGGAATCCATTCTTTATTGATACTAGGTCTTTGTATGTGGAAGGTCTTCAGACAATGTCTTAGGAACGACCTTGAGTATCCCCTCTTCCTAAGAGCCCGGAAAAGGGTTCTGACTGCTTCGAAAAAGTCTGCCCTTTGAGTGCAGATCCGATGAAACCTAATGAGTTGTGATTTGACGAGACCTTTATAGGTGTGCCGGGGGTGATAGCTGGATTTAAACAGCAATGAGTGTGTGTCTGTTGTTTTGAAATATACCTTAATGTCCAGTGTTTGTTGGTTGTGAAAAGGCTGTCCCTTGTACACAGTAGTGTCTAAGAAATCAATTGACTGATGATCAAATTCGTATTTAAGCCTAATTGAGGGGTCATGAGTGTCCAGTGTATTAATAAATTTCTTAAAGTCATCCTCTGAGTGGTTCCAAATGCCAAAAATATCGTCTAAATACCTGAGATATGTGAATGGTTTCTTCTCACACTTGTTGAGGGCTGCTTCCTCCCAATCCGCCATGAAAATATTTGCATATGCGGGGGCGAATTTTTTGCCCATCGCAACACCTTTGACCTGGAGGAAGTACTGATTGTTGAATTCAAAATCATTTCGTCCCAGATTTATTTCCAATAGAGTCACAAGTTCCGTATCAGGTCTTTGATGGTCCGGGTATTTGCCAAAAATCTTCCTCACTGCTCTTAAACCAGCTTCTGTTTCAATGTTGGTGTATAAACTGTCTATATCAATGGAAAAGAAGAATGAATTTGGAGGAATTTTTAACCCTTTAACTATTGAAATGAAATGATAAGTGTCTTTTATGTAGGATGGATGTTTTGTTGAGAGTGGATTCAGAAAGTGATCGATGTACTCGGCTGTGGCGTAGGTCTCACTGCCACAATCAGAGACAATTGGTCTCCCAGCCGGTATCCTGAATGGTATTGTCCACTTGTCGGGATCCTTGTGTATCTTGGGTAAGATGTAAAATCGTCTTATCCTGGGTTCCACTTCCCCCCGTAAATATTGTTTCTGCCTGGTGTTGATGAGTTTCTTACTGTACAATCGATCTATCACGTGTTGCACCATAGGCACAGTGTGCAGGTAAATTGGGCTGTCTAATTTCCTATAATAATGTGTATCCTCCAACTGACGCATGGCTTCGAAAATATATTGCTCTCTACTTAAAATGACAACCGCACTTCCCTTGTCTGCGGGCTTAATTACTATGTGTTTGTTTTGTTTTAATTCTGTGAGCGCCTGATTTTCATCTTCCGTTAGATTTCCCTTGTCTTTGTGTATATTTTCATGTTTATGAATTTCCTTATTATCCTGTTTGATCAAAAAATGAACTTCCGGTGGTAGTTTGTGTGGTGGTGGTGTCCAATTTGATGGTGGTGTAAATCGTGGTTTCTCCCGTTTCCCCTTATTTCCAAAATATGTGGCCAATTTTATCTTTCTGTGATAATTTTGTATATCCAATAACAATTGTGTTCTTTGTTTCCTATTGTCTCCCACCGTAGGGATGAACGTTAACCCACGGTTCAGCAGATCCAGTTGCGCTTTGGATAAGCTGAAGTTCTCTGCTACCACCATTACATTCTGTAACAGACGGGGCCTGTCCACCCCGGTCCCCTCCTCCACGAGGCTTAAGGGGATTTTAAGTTTAAATGGGAAACCCAGTGTTCCAGCATTGCTCTCCCTGTTTGTCTAGTCCAATGCAGGTGGTCACCTTCAGTCTGAAAGGACGAACTGGGAAGAGCCGGGATAAAGGGCTGGTTCCTCATGATGTGAGCGTTCAGAATGTGCAAAGTAGTGCGTTCAGCCCACGAAAGCAAAGGAGAATAATTGATCACCGGGACCCAAATTTCGGAATATGGGAAATGCTTTTTTGCAGCTCTGATCGCCCCTTGCAACTGCTTGATTGCAGTCTCTTTGGCCCTCTGCCCTTTGCAGTTAAGGCCAAACGACAAGACTACCTTTTCCACAACCACGTCACTCGTGGATTTTGCCATCAAGGCCTGGGCATGCCTGAAGTTAGCCCCCGGGTAACTGTCCATCTGCAGGTCAGGGATACTGTGTCCCGGAATCCTAGCCAGATTGGAGTCCCCTATGATGAGCCACTTCTTCCTTACACTAAGGCCCCAATCTATCATCTTCCGTTCGGTTCTGACATGTTTTGTCACTCTCAAGATTTGCGGTTTCGGCGTGGAACTGAACAAGTCTTCAGACGTGTTTTGCGGAGAAATTGCTCCTACTGTACTCATCTGGCCCATTTGTTGTTCCATCCCTTGGGATTGCTCCCTGGAACGAGTGTGTGCACTAACCGGTGTCAACATTTCACCTTCCCCAATGTGCACCTGGATTGCTACATCCAGCGGCCAGCTCACTTCGGCTGGCGCTGGCTCTCCACGGCCCCCCTCACCTGGGGAGTCTTGCTGGACCTCCTCAATCTGTAGGAGATCATCCTCTTGTGGAATCACACAAGCATTTTGAAACCCTCCACGTCTCGGTCTTTGCTCTAAGGGTTGCTCGTGTTGTGAAACAGGAGAAGGAGGTACTGCATGTACCATCACCTCCGTCATGGTACCAATCGTCCGGTGAGGTGAGGGTCGTTGTGCACCGCACAAGGTCTGTGGGTGTGCAGTTTGCACCATTGATGTCTGCTGTTTGGCATCTTGTCTTTCCACCCTGGTGGACTCAACCAACAGGCCATCTCCAGGACCTTGTGCTCCATGCTGTGCAGGCACGTCTCCTTCTCTCTCCCTCCTGGAAGAAATCAGGGCCTCCGCATGGTCCAAGACATCTTGAGTTATGCGGGGCAGGTTCCTGCGGGCCCAGCGCGTGGCCACTTCAAAGGCCGTCTTCCAGTCCGGGACCAAGTCCCCTTCCAAGTCCACTAACAGTTTCTCAAGGCCCGCCATGTAGTGTTCCTCAAGAATCAACAAAGTGTTATAACCCCAATTTGTTGCATTCCCCCAAATGAGATCCACCGTATTTGGTGTGGGAGATGCAGGCTTAATCATTGAGGCCAAAACCTCCACCATCCGAGCAATCATCCGTGGATTAGCTTTCCCCGGTTTGGGGGAAACATTTTGCAGATGGTGAACCATCTTGATCACTGCGTGCAACTTTCGCACCAGCTTTCCAAAAGCAGGGTCTGTGGGTTGCTGCCTAAAGCGGTCCCCAAATCTAGGCTGCCCTTGTTGGTCCCTCGATCCAAATCTGCCATTCATCCCACGTGTCACCGCCGCATACGAACGAGATTGTGGTCCAAGGTAGCGGCTAGAAGTGAAGGGAGGCACTGGCTGGTTAGGGATGTGGAATTGAGTCCGGTCCCGAAAGGGTCCAGACGGTGCTCGGTCCATCCCTCCACCCCTGCCACTTGTCCCCCGCTGGACACGTCTACGGGAAGGCAGCCGCCCTCTCCCGTGACGCACCACCGTCCAGCCTTCTGAGTCCATCCGGGACCCCATGGATTTTTTTCTATCTCTTGATGTCGCCTTTGTTATCTTTATTTAATAATTGTTTTAATGTGCTATTTATTCCAGTTAGATATGTAAATTATGTGTATATGAATTTACAATCACAAACAAGGCGAGAAAAAAAGAAAAAGTAAAAAAAGTAAATGAAATTTGTTTTTAAACCAAAATAGATGAAATTAATAAAATTGTTTAATTTTTAATAAGTGAAAACCAATGAATTAATGTGCCCACTGCCGCGACGTTTCGACCCAAGATAGGTCTTCCTCAGGCTGGGGCACAATGAATAAGCTGGGAATGCACAGAGAGAGAGAGATGTTGCCTCTTCAACGGTCAGCTCCCAAATGAGCTCCTCTCTACTGTGCAGCCTTTTATAGGCTTGGTTTCCAACGTGAGTTTTTTTCGAATTTTAGGTTAGGCAATGTATTTTGAAATGGCTGGGATGGTTTTAGACTAAAATGAATGTGTTTTTTAACCTTTGTAACAAAATTGCATGAAATGTATTTTTATTTTGTATATTATGTGAATTTTCAAAACTATATTTTTAAGTGATGTATATGAGATTTTAAATTTGCATTTTTATGTTTTAAATCCAATCGTGTTTTTATGAATTTTTAAGTGACGTATATAGGGTTAGGGTTAGGGTTAGGGTTAGGGGTTAGGGTTAGGGTTAGGGGTTAGGGTTAGGGTTAGGGTTAGGGTTAGGGGTTAGGGTTAGGGTTAGGGTAGGGTTAGGGTTAGGGTTAGGGTTAGGGTTAGGTGTGGGGAAAGAGCAGGCCCGGCTATGCCGGAACCTGAGTGCACGGGCCATCATTGGGACTGGTGTTGGTGCCCCCTGATCAAAAAATTACCCTTAAGCGGGTGTAGTGCACTGGGGTTGGGCCATTCGCGACGTTTCGGCTTTTCTTAGCCTTCTTCAGGCTGGCCCACCCGCTTTTGTGTTCTGTTTCGCCACTCTGGGCCTTTTATACTGTTCTTTTTCCTTTCTGTTTTTCTTAACTTTTTCTGTTTCTTAGTTTTTTCTTGTTCTCAGTTTTTTCTGCTTTAACTCTCCCTTTTTCTATCTTTTTCTGTTGTTCTTTGTTCTTTCTGTTTTTCTTTATCTTTCTCTTTGTATTTCTGTTTTTCTTTATTCTTGTTCTTTATTCTCTCTGTTTTTCTTTTTCTTGCTCTTTGTATATCTGTTGTTCTTTATTCATTCTGTTGTTCTTTATTATTTCTCTTTATTTCTCTTGTCAATGGCACCCCCTTCTCTTTCGACATCCCGTCCTTTGTTCTGTATTTTTCTCGTTTATGGCACCCCCTTCCTGTAAATCCTTTCTTTTTATACTCTGTCCTTTATTTTCTGACTTTTCTTGTCCTCTTTTCTCTTAGTTTAGGTTTTTAGGGCTCCCTTAGGGTTAGGGCTAGAAGGGGAGGGGGGAGGGGGGCAAAGGGGTTAGGGTTAGGAAAAGGTAGTGGGTGGGGGGCTCCCCATAGTTAGGGAGAGAGGCAATAGGCAGGGGCACCACCAATCCCATGAGGCACTGGCTGGTTAGGTGTGGGGAAAGAGCAGGCCCGGCTATGCCGGAACCTGAGTGCACGGGCCATCATTGGGACTGGTGTTGGTGCCCCCTGATCAAAAAATTACCCTTAAGCGGGTGTAGTGCACTGGGGTTGGGCCATTCGCGACGTTTCGGCTTTTCTTAGCCTTCTTCAGGCTGGCCCACCCGCTTTTGTGTTCTGTTTCGCCACTCTGGGCCTTTTATACTGTTCTTTTTCCTTTCTGTTTTTCTTAACTTTTTCTGTTTCTTAGTTTTTTCTTGTTCTCAGTTTTTTCTGCTTTAACTCTCCCTTTTTCTATCTTTTTCTGTTGTTCTTTGTTCTTTCTGTTTTTCTTTATCTTTCTCTTTGTATTTCTGTTTTTCTTTATTCTTGTTCTTTATTCTCTCTGTTTTTCTTTTTCTTGCTCTTTGTATATCTGTTGTTCTTTATTCATTCTGTTGTTCTTTATTATTTCTCTTTATTTCTCTTGTCAATGGCACCCCCTTCTCTTTCGACATCCCGTCCTTTGTTCTGTATTTTTCTCGTTTATGGCACCCCCTTCCTGTAAATCCTTTCTTTTTATACTCTGTCCTTTATTTTCTGACTTTTCTTGTCCTCTTTTCTCTTAGTTTAGGTTTTTAGGGCTCCCTTAGGGTTAGGGCTAGAAGGGGAGGGGGGAGGGGGGCAAAGGGGTTAGGGTTAGGAAAAGGTAGTGGGTGGGGGGCTCCCCATAGTTAGGGAGAGAGGCAATAGGCAGGGGCACCACCAATCCCATGAGGCACTGGCTGGTTAGGTGTGGGGAAAGAGCAGGCCCGGCTATGCCGGAACCTGAGTGCACGGGCCATCATTGGGACTGGTGTTGGTGCCCCCTGATCAAAAAATTACCCTTAAGCGGGTGTAGTGCACTGGGGTTGGGCCATTCGCGACGTTTCGGCTTTTCTTAGCCTTCTTCAGGCTGGCCCACCCGCTTTTGTGTTCTGTTTCGCCACTCTGGGCCTTTTATACTGTTCTTTTTCCTTTCTGTTTTTCTTAACTTTTTCTGTTTCTTAGTTTTTTCTTGTTCTCAGTTTTTTCTGCTTTAACTCTCCCTTTTTCTATCTTTTTCTGTTGTTCTTTGTTCTTTCTGTTTTTCTTTATCTTTCTCTTTGTATTTCTGTTTTTCTTTATTCTTGTTCTTTATTCTCTCTGTTTTTCTTTTTCTTGCTCTTTGTATATCTGTTGTTCTTTATTCATTCTGTTGTTCTTTATTATTTCTCTTTATTTCTCTTGTCAATGGCACCCCCTTCTCTTTCGACATCCCGTCCTTTGTTCTGTATTTTTCTCGTTTATGGCACCCCCTTCCTGTAAATCCTTTCTTTTTATACTCTGTCCTTTATTTTCTGACTTTTCTTGTCCTCTTTTCTCTTAGTTTAGGTTTTTAGGGCTCCCTTAGGGTTAGGGCTAGAAGGGGAGGGGGGAGGGGGGCAAAGGGGTTAGGGTTAGGAAAAGGTAGTGGGTGGGGGGCTCCCCATAGTTAGGGAGAGAGGCAATAGGCAGGGGCACCACCAATCCCATGAGGCACTGGCTGGTTAGGTGTGGGGAAAGAGCAGGCCCGGCTATGCCGGAACCTGAGTGCACGGGCCATCATTGGGACTGGTGTTGGTGCCCCCTGATCAAAAAATTACCCTTAAGCGGGTGTAGTGCACTGGGGTTGGGCCATTCGCGACGTTTCGGCTTTTCTTAGCCTTCTTCAGGCTGGCCCACCCGCTTTTGTGTTCTGTTTCGCCACTCTGGGCCTTTTATACTGTTCTTTTTCCTTTCTGTTTTTCTTAACTTTTTCTGTTTCTTAGTTTTTTCTTGTTCTCAGTTTTTTCTGCTTTAACTCTCCCTTTTTCTATCTTTTTCTGTTGTTCTTTGTTCTTTCTGTTTTTCTTTATCTTTCTCTTTGTATTTCTGTTTTTCTTTATTCTTGTTCTTTATTCTCTCTGTTTTTCTTTTTCTTGCTCTTTGTATATCTGTTGTTCTTTATTCATTCTGTTGTTCTTTATTATTTCTCTTTATTTCTCTTGTCAATGGCACCCCCTTCTCTTTCGACATCCCGTCCTTTGTTCTGTATTTTTCTCGTTTATGGCACCCCCTTCCTGTAAATCCTTTCTTTTTATACTCTGTCCTTTATTTTCTGACTTTTCTTGTCCTCTTTTCTCTTAGTTTAGGTTTTTAGGGCTCCCTTAGGGTTAGGGCTAGAAGGGGAGGGGGGAGGGGGGCAAAGGGGTTAGGGTTAGGAAAAGGTAGTGGGTGGGGGGCTCCCCATAGTTAGGGAGAGAGGCAATAGGCAGGGGCACCACCAATCCCATGAGGCACTGGCTGGTTAGGTGTGGGGAAAGAGCAGGCCCGGCTATGCCGGAACCTGAGTGCACGGGCCATCATTGGGACTGGTGTTGGTGCCCCCTGATCAAAAAATTACCCTTAAGCGGGTGTAGTGCACTGGGGTTGGGCCATTCGCGACGTTTCGGCTTTTCTTAGCCTTCTTCAGGCTGGCCCACCCGCTTTTGTGTTCTGTTTCGCCACTCTGGGCCTTTTATACTGTTCTTTTTCCTTTCTGTTTTTCTTAACTTTTTCTGTTTCTTAGTTTTTTCTTGTTCTCAGTTTTTTCTGCTTTAACTCTCCCTTTTTCTATCTTTTTCTGTTGTTCTTTGTTCTTTCTGTTTTTCTTTATCTTTCTCTTTGTATTTCTGTTTTTCTTTATTCTTGTTCTTTATTCTCTCTGTTTTTCTTTTTCTTGCTCTTTGTATATCTGTTGTTCTTTATTCATTCTGTTGTTCTTTATTATTTCTCTTTATTTCTCTTGTCAATGGCACCCCCTTCTCTTTCGACATCCCGTCCTTTGTTCTGTATTTTTCTCGTTTATGGCACCCCCTTCCTGTAAATCCTTTCTTTTTATACTCTGTCCTTTATTTTCTGACTTTTCTTGTCCTCTTTTCTCTTAGTTTAGGTTTTTAGGGCTCCCTTAGGGTTAGGGCTAGAAGGGGAGGGGGGAGGGGGGCAAAGGGGTTAGGGTTAGGAAAAGGTAGTGGGTGGGGGGCTCCCCATAGTTAGGGAGAGAGGCAATAGGCAGGGGCACCACCAATCCCATGAGGCACTGGCTGGTTAGGTGTGGGGAAAGAGCAGGCCCGGCTATGCCGGAACCTGAGTGCACGGGCCATCATTGGGACTGGTGTTGGTGCCCCCTGATCAAAAAATTACCCTTAAGCGGGTGTAGTGCACTGGGGTTGGGCCATTCGCGACGTTTCGGCTTTTCTTAGCCTTCTTCAGGCTGGCCCACCCGCTTTTGTGTTCTGTTTCGCCACTCTGGGCCTTTTATACTGTTCTTTTTCCTTTCTGTTTTTCTTAACTTTTTCTGTTTCTTAGTTTTTTCTTGTTCTCAGTTTTTTCTGCTTTAACTCTCCCTTTTTCTATCTTTTTCTGTTGTTCTTTGTTCTTTCTGTTTTTCTTTATCTTTCTCTTTGTATTTCTGTTTTTCTTTATTCTTGTTCTTTATTCTCTCTGTTTTTCTTTTTCTTGCTCTTTGTATATCTGTTGTTCTTTATTCATTCTGTTGTTCTTTATTATTTCTCTTTATTTCTCTTGTCAATGGCACCCCCTTCTCTTTCGACATCCCGTCCTTTGTTCTGTATTTTTCTCGTTTATGGCACCCCCTTCCTGTAAATCCTTTCTTTTTATACTCTGTCCTTTATTTTCTGACTTTTCTTGTCCTCTTTTCTCTTAGTTTAGGTTTTTAGGGCTCCCTTAGGGTTAGGGCTAGAAGGGGAGGGGGGAGGGGGGCAAAGGGGTTAGGGTTAGGAAAAGGTAGTGGGTGGGGGGCTCCCCATAGTTAGGGAGAGAGGCAATAGGCAGGGGCACCACCAATCCCATGAGGCACTGGCTGGTTAGGTGTGGGGAAAGAGCAGGCCCGGCTATGCCGGAACCTGAGTGCACGGGCCATCATTGGGACTGGTGTTGGTGCCCCCTGATCAAAAAATTACCCTTAAGCGGGTGTAGTGCACTGGGGTTGGGCCATTCGCGACGTTTCGGCTTTTCTTAGCCTTCTTCAGGCTGGCCCACCCGCTTTTGTGTTCTGTTTCGCCACTCTGGGCCTTTTATACTGTTCTTTTTCCTTTCTGTTTTTCTTAACTTTTTCTGTTTCTTAGTTTTTTCTTGTTCTCAGTTTTTTCTGCTTTAACTCTCCCTTTTTCTATCTTTTTCTGTTGTTCTTTGTTCTTTCTGTTTTTCTTTATCTTTCTCTTTGTATTTCTGTTTTTCTTTATTCTTGTTCTTTATTCTCTCTGTTTTTCTTTTTCTTGCTCTTTGTATATCTGTTGTTCTTTATTCATTCTGTTGTTCTTTATTATTTCTCTTTATTTCTCTTGTCAATGGCACCCCCTTCTCTTTCGACATCCCGTCCTTTGTTCTGTATTTTTCTCGTTTATGGCACCCCCTTCCTGTAAATCCTTTCTTTTTATACTCTGTCCTTTATTTTCTGACTTTTCTTGTCCTCTTTTCTCTTAGTTTAGGTTTTTAGGGCTCCCTTAGGGTTAGGGCTAGAAGGGGAGGGGGGAGGGGGGCAAAGGGGTTAGGGTTAGGAAAAGGTAGTGGGTGGGGGGCTCCCCATAGTTAGGGAGAGAGGCAATAGGCAGGGGCACCACCAATCCCATGAGGCACTGGCTGGTTAGGTGTGGGGAAAGAGCAGGCCCGGCTATGCCGGAACCTGAGTGCACGGGCCATCATTGGGACTGGTGTTGGTGCCCCCTGATCAAAAAATTACCCTTAAGCGGGTGTAGTGCACTGGGGTTGGGCCATTCGCGACGTTTCGGCTTTTCTTAGCCTTCTTCAGGCTGGCCCACCCGCTTTTGTGTTCTGTTTCGCCACTCTGGGCCTTTTATACTGTTCTTTTTCCTTTCTGTTTTTCTTAACTTTTTCTGTTTCTTAGTTTTTTCTTGTTCTCAGTTTTTTCTGCTTTAACTCTCCCTTTTTCTATCTTTTTCTGTTGTTCTTTGTTCTTTCTGTTTTTCTTTATCTTTCTCTTTGTATTTCTGTTTTTCTTTATTCTTGTTCTTTATTCTCTCTGTTTTTCTTTTTCTTGCTCTTTGTATATCTGTTGTTCTTTATTCATTCTGTTGTTCTTTATTATTTCTCTTTATTTCTCTTGTCAATGGCACCCCCTTCTCTTTCGACATCCCGTCCTTTGTTCTGTATTTTTCTCGTTTATGGCACCCCCTTCCTGTAAATCCTTTCTTTTTATACTCTGTCCTTTATTTTCTGACTTTTCTTGTCCTCTTTTCTCTTAGTTTAGGTTTTTAGGGCTCCCTTAGGGTTAGGGCTAGAAGGGGAGGGGGGAGGGGGGCAAAGGGGTTAGGGTTAGGAAAAGGTAGTGGGTGGGGGGCTCCCCATAGTTAGGGAGAGAGGCAATAGGCAGGGGCACCACCAATCCCATGAGGCACTGGCTGGTTAGGTGTGGGGAAAGAGCAGGCCCGGCTATGCCGGAACCTGAGTGCACGGGCCATCATTGGGACTGGTGTTGGTGCCCCCTGATCAAAAAATTACCCTTAAGCGGGTGTAGTGCACTGGGGTTGGGCCATTCGCGACGTTTCGGCTTTTCTTAGCCTTCTTCAGGCTGGCCCACCCGCTTTTGTGTTCTGTTTCGCCACTCTGGGCCTTTTATACTGTTCTTTTTCCTTTCTGTTTTTCTTAACTTTTTCTGTTTCTTAGTTTTTTCTTGTTCTCAGTTTTTTCTGCTTTAACTCTCCCTTTTTCTATCTTTTTCTGTTGTTCTTTGTTCTTTCTGTTTTTCTTTATCTTTCTCTTTGTATTTCTGTTTTTCTTTATTCTTGTTCTTTATTCTCTCTGTTTTTCTTTTTCTTGCTCTTTGTATATCTGTTGTTCTTTATTCATTCTGTTGTTCTTTATTATTTCTCTTTATTTCTCTTGTCAATGGCACCCCCTTCTCTTTCGACATCCCGTCCTTTGTTCTGTATTTTTCTCGTTTATGGCACCCCCTTCCTGTAAATCCTTTCTTTTTATACTCTGTCCTTTATTTTCTGACTTTTCTTGTCCTCTTTTCTCTTAGTTTAGGTTTTTAGGGCTCCCTTAGGGTTAGGGCTAGAAGGGGAGGGGGGAGGGGGGCAAAGGGGTTAGGGTTAGGAAAAGGTAGTGGGTGGGGGGCTCCCCATAGTTAGGGAGAGAGGCAATAGGCAGGGGCACCACCAATCCCATGAGGCACTGGCTGGTTAGGTGTGGGGAAAGAGCAGGCCCGGCTATGCCGGAACCTGAGTGCACGGGCCATCATTGGGACTGGTGTTGGTGCCCCCTGATCAAAAAATTACCCTTAAGCGGGTGTAGTGCACTGGGGTTGGGCCATTCGCGACGTTTCGGCTTTTCTTAGCCTTCTTCAGGCTGGCCCACCCGCTTTTGTGTTCTGTTTCGCCACTCTGGGCCTTTTATACTGTTCTTTTTCCTTTCTGTTTTTCTTAACTTTTTCTGTTTCTTAGTTTTTTCTTGTTCTCAGTTTTTTCTGCTTTAACTCTCCCTTTTTCTATCTTTTTCTGTTGTTCTTTGTTCTTTCTGTTTTTCTTTATCTTTCTCTTTGTATTTCTGTTTTTCTTTATTCTTGTTCTTTATTCTCTCTGTTTTTCTTTTTCTTGCTCTTTGTATATCTGTTGTTCTTTATTCATTCTGTTGTTCTTTATTATTTCTCTTTATTTCTCTTGTCAATGGCACCCCCTTCTCTTTCGACATCCCGTCCTTTGTTCTGTATTTTTCTCGTTTATGGCACCCCCTTCCTGTAAATCCTTTCTTTTTATACTCTGTCCTTTATTTTCTGACTTTTCTTGTCCTCTTTTCTCTTAGTTTAGGTTTTTAGGGCTCCCTTAGGGTTAGGGCTAGAAGGGGAGGGGGGAGGGGGGCAAAGGGGTTAGGGTTAGGAAAAGGTAGTGGGTGGGGGGCTCCCCATAGTTAGGGAGAGAGGCAATAGGCAGGGGCACCACCAATCCCATGAGGCACTGGCTGGTTAGGTGTGGGGAAAGAGCAGGCCCGGCTATGCCGGAACCTGAGTGCACGGGCCATCATTGGGACTGGTGTTGGTGCCCCCTGATCAAAAAATTACCCTTAAGCGGGTGTAGTGCACTGGGGTTGGGCCATTCGCGACGTTTCGGCTTTTCTTAGCCTTCTTCAGGCTGGCCCACCCGCTTTTGTGTTCTGTTTCGCCACTCTGGGCCTTTTATACTGTTCTTTTTCCTTTCTGTTTTTCTTAACTTTTTCTGTTTCTTAGTTTTTTCTTGTTCTCAGTTTTTTCTGCTTTAACTCTCCCTTTTTCTATCTTTTTCTGTTGTTCTTTGTTCTTTCTGTTTTTCTTTATCTTTCTCTTTGTATTTCTGTTTTTCTTTATTCTTGTTCTTTATTCTCTCTGTTTTTCTTTTTCTTGCTCTTTGTATATCTGTTGTTCTTTATTCATTCTGTTGTTCTTTATTATTTCTCTTTATTTCTCTTGTCAATGGCACCCCCTTCTCTTTCGACATCCCGTCCTTTGTTCTGTATTTTTCTCGTTTATGGCACCCCCTTCCTGTAAATCCTTTCTTTTTATACTCTGTCCTTTATTTTCTGACTTTTCTTGTCCTCTTTTCTCTTAGTTTAGGTTTTTAGGGCTCCCTTAGGGTTAGGGCTAGAAGGGGAGGGGGGAGGGGGGCAAAGGGGTTAGGGTTAGGAAAAGGTAGTGGGTGGGGGGCTCCCCATAGTTAGGGAGAGAGGCAATAGGCAGGGGCACCACCAATCCCATGAGGCACTGGCTGGTTAGGTGTGGGGAAAGAGCAGGCCCGGCTATGCCGGAACCTGAGTGCACGGGCCATCATTGGGACTGGTGTTGGTGCCCCCTGATCAAAAAATTACCCTTAAGCGGGTGTAGTGCACTGGGGTTGGGCCATTCGCGACGTTTCGGCTTTTCTTAGCCTTCTTCAGGCTGGCCCACCCGCTTTTGTGTTCTGTTTCGCCACTCTGGGCCTTTTATACTGTTCTTTTTCCTTTCTGTTTTTCTTAACTTTTTCTGTTTCTTAGTTTTTTCTTGTTCTCAGTTTTTTCTGCTTTAACTCTCCCTTTTTCTATCTTTTTCTGTTGTTCTTTGTTCTTTCTGTTTTTCTTTATCTTTCTCTTTGTATTTCTGTTTTTCTTTATTCTTGTTCTTTATTCTCTCTGTTTTTCTTTTTCTTGCTCTTTGTATATCTGTTGTTCTTTATTCATTCTGTTGTTCTTTATTATTTCTCTTTATTTCTCTTGTCAATGGCACCCCCTTCTCTTTCGACATCCCGTCCTTTGTTCTGTATTTTTCTCGTTTATGGCACCCCCTTCCTGTAAATCCTTTCTTTTTATACTCTGTCCTTTATTTTCTGACTTTTCTTGTCCTCTTTTCTCTTAGTTTAGGTTTTTAGGGCTCCCTTAGGGTTAGGGCTAGAAGGGGAGGGGGGAGGGGGGCAAAGGGGTTAGGGTTAGGAAAAGGTAGTGGGTGGGGGGCTCCCCATAGTTAGGGAGAGAGGCAATAGGCAGGGGCACCACCAATCCCATGAGGCACTGGCTGGTTAGGTGTGGGGAAAGAGCAGGCCCGGCTATGCCGGAACCTGAGTGCACGGGCCATCATTGGGACTGGTGTTGGTGCCCCCTGATCAAAAAATTACCCTTAAGCGGGTGTAGTGCACTGGGGTTGGGCCATTCGCGACGTTTCGGCTTTTCTTAGCCTTCTTCAGGCTGGCCCACCCGCTTTTGTGTTCTGTTTCGCCACTCTGGGCCTTTTATACTGTTCTTTTTCCTTTCTGTTTTTCTTAACTTTTTCTGTTTCTTAGTTTTTTCTTGTTCTCAGTTTTTTCTGCTTTAACTCTCCCTTTTTCTATCTTTTTCTGTTGTTCTTTGTTCTTTCTGTTTTTCTTTATCTTTCTCTTTGTATTTCTGTTTTTCTTTATTCTTGTTCTTTATTCTCTCTGTTTTTCTTTTTCTTGCTCTTTGTATATCTGTTGTTCTTTATTCATTCTGTTGTTCTTTATTATTTCTCTTTATTTCTCTTGTCAATGGCACCCCCTTCTCTTTCGACATCCCGTCCTTTGTTCTGTATTTTTCTCGTTTATGGCACCCCCTTCCTGTAAATCCTTTCTTTTTATACTCTGTCCTTTATTTTCTGACTTTTCTTGTCCTCTTTTCTCTTAGTTTAGGTTTTTAGGGCTCCCTTAGGGTTAGGGCTAGAAGGGGAGGGGGGAGGGGGGCAAAGGGGTTAGGGTTAGGAAAAGGTAGTGGGTGGGGGGCTCCCCATAGTTAGGGAGAGAGGCAATAGGCAGGGGCACCACCAATCCCATGAGGCACTGGCTGGTTAGGTGTGGGGAAAGAGCAGGCCCGGCTATGCCGGAACCTGAGTGCACGGGCCATCATTGGGACTGGTGTTGGTGCCCCCTGATCAAAAAATTACCCTTAAGCGGGTGTAGTGCACTGGGGTTGGGCCATTCGCGACGTTTCGGCTTTTCTTAGCCTTCTTCAGGCTGGCCCACCCGCTTTTGTGTTCTGTTTCGCCACTCTGGGCCTTTTATACTGTTCTTTTTCCTTTCTGTTTTTCTTAACTTTTTCTGTTTCTTAGTTTTTTCTTGTTCTCAGTTTTTTCTGCTTTAACTCTCCCTTTTTCTATCTTTTTCTGTTGTTCTTTGTTCTTTCTGTTTTTCTTTATCTTTCTCTTTGTATTTCTGTTTTTCTTTATTCTTGTTCTTTATTCTCTCTGTTTTTCTTTTTCTTGCTCTTTGTATATCTGTTGTTCTTTATTCATTCTGTTGTTCTTTATTATTTCTCTTTATTTCTCTTGTCAATGGCACCCCCTTCTCTTTCGACATCCCGTCCTTTGTTCTGTATTTTTCTCGTTTATGGCACCCCCTTCCTGTAAATCCTTTCTTTTTATACTCTGTCCTTTATTTTCTGACTTTTCTTGTCCTCTTTTCTCTTAGTTTAGGTTTTTAGGGCTCCCTTAGGGTTAGGGCTAGAAGGGGAGGGGGGAGGGGGGCAAAGGGGTTAGGGTTAGGAAAAGGTAGTGGGTGGGGGGCTCCCCATAGTTAGGGAGAGAGGCAATAGGCAGGGGCACCACCAATCCCATGAGGCACTGGCTGGTTAGGTGTGGGGAAAGAGCAGGCCCGGCTATGCCGGAACCTGAGTGCACGGGCCATCATTGGGACTGGTGTTGGTGCCCCCTGATCAAAAAATTACCCTTAAGCGGGTGTAGTGCACTGGGGTTGGGCCATTCGCGACGTTTCGGCTTTTCTTAGCCTTCTTCAGGCTGGCCCACCCGCTTTTGTGTTCTGTTTCGCCACTCTGGGCCTTTTATACTGTTCTTTTTCCTTTCTGTTTTTCTTAACTTTTTCTGTTTCTTAGTTTTTTCTTGTTCTCAGTTTTTTCTGCTTTAACTCTCCCTTTTTCTATCTTTTTCTGTTGTTCTTTGTTCTTTCTGTTTTTCTTTATCTTTCTCTTTGTATTTCTGTTTTTCTTTATTCTTGTTCTTTATTCTCTCTGTTTTTCTTTTTCTTGCTCTTTGTATATCTGTTGTTCTTTATTCATTCTGTTGTTCTTTATTATTTCTCTTTATTTCTCTTGTCAATGGCACCCCCTTCTCTTTCGACATCCCGTCCTTTGTTCTGTATTTTTCTCGTTTATGGCACCCCCTTCCTGTAAATCCTTTCTTTTTATACTCTGTCCTTTATTTTCTGACTTTTCTTGTCCTCTTTTCTCTTAGTTTAGGTTTTTAGGGCTCCCTTAGGGTTAGGGCTAGAAGGGGAGGGGGGAGGGGGGCAAAGGGGTTAGGGTTAGGAAAAGGTAGTGGGTGGGGGGCTCCCCATAGTTAGGGAGAGAGGCAATAGGCAGGGGCACCACCAATCCCATGAGGCACTGGCTGGTTAGGTGTGGGGAAAGAGCAGGCCCGGCTATGCCGGAACCTGAGTGCACGGGCCATCATTGGGACTGGTGTTGGTGCCCCCTGATCAAAAAATTACCCTTAAGCGGGTGTAGTGCACTGGGGTTGGGCCATTCGCGACGTTTCGGCTTTTCTTAGCCTTCTTCAGGCTGGCCCACCCGCTTTTGTGTTCTGTTTCGCCACTCTGGGCCTTTTATACTGTTCTTTTTCCTTTCTGTTTTTCTTAACTTTTTCTGTTTCTTAGTTTTTTCTTGTTCTCAGTTTTTTCTGCTTTAACTCTCCCTTTTTCTATCTTTTTCTGTTGTTCTTTGTTCTTTCTGTTTTTCTTTATCTTTCTCTTTGTATTTCTGTTTTTCTTTATTCTTGTTCTTTATTCTCTCTGTTTTTCTTTTTCTTGCTCTTTGTATATCTGTTGTTCTTTATTCATTCTGTTGTTCTTTATTATTTCTCTTTATTTCTCTTGTCAATGGCACCCCCTTCTCTTTCGACATCCCGTCCTTTGTTCTGTATTTTTCTCGTTTATGGCACCCCCTTCCTGTAAATCCTTTCTTTTTATACTCTGTCCTTTATTTTCTGACTTTTCTTGTCCTCTTTTCTCTTAGTTTAGGTTTTTAGGGCTCCCTTAGGGTTAGGGCTAGAAGGGGAGGGGGGAGGGGGGCAAAGGGGTTAGGGTTAGGAAAAGGTAGTGGGTGGGGGGCTCCCCATAGTTAGGGAGAGAGGCAATAGGCAGGGGCACCACCAATCCCATGAGGCACTGGCTGGTTAGGTGTGGGGAAAGAGCAGGCCCGGCTATGCCGGAACCTGAGTGCACGGGCCATCATTGGGACTGGTGTTGGTGCCCCCTGATCAAAAAATTACCCTTAAGCGGGTGTAGTGCACTGGGGTTGGGCCATTCGCGACGTTTCGGCTTTTCTTAGCCTTCTTCAGGCTGGCCCACCCGCTTTTGTGTTCTGTTTCGCCACTCTGGGCCTTTTATACTGTTCTTTTTCCTTTCTGTTTTTCTTAACTTTTTCTGTTTCTTAGTTTTTTCTTGTTCTCAGTTTTTTCTGCTTTAACTCTCCCTTTTTCTATCTTTTTCTGTTGTTCTTTGTTCTTTCTGTTTTTCTTTATCTTTCTCTTTGTATTTCTGTTTTTCTTTATTCTTGTTCTTTATTCTCTCTGTTTTTCTTTTTCTTGCTCTTTGTATATCTGTTGTTCTTTATTCATTCTGTTGTTCTTTATTATTTCTCTTTATTTCTCTTGTCAATGGCACCCCCTTCTCTTTCGACATCCCGTCCTTTGTTCTGTATTTTTCTCGTTTATGGCACCCCCTTCCTGTAAATCCTTTCTTTTTATACTCTGTCCTTTATTTTCTGACTTTTCTTGTCCTCTTTTCTCTTAGTTTAGGTTTTTAGGGCTCCCTTAGGGTTAGGGCTAGAAGGGGAGGGGGGAGGGGGGCAAAGGGGTTAGGGTTAGGAAAAGGTAGTGGGTGGGGGGCTCCCCATAGTTAGGGAGAGAGGCAATAGGCAGGGGCACCACCAATCCCATGAGGCACTGGCTGGTTAGGTGTGGGGAAAGAGCAGGCCCGGCTATGCCGGAACCTGAGTGCACGGGCCATCATTGGGACTGGTGTTGGTGCCCCCTGATCAAAAAATTACCCTTAAGCGGGTGTAGTGCACTGGGGTTGGGCCATTCGCGACGTTTCGGCTTTTCTTAGCCTTCTTCAGGCTGGCCCACCCGCTTTTGTGTTCTGTTTCGCCACTCTGGGCCTTTTATACTGTTCTTTTTCCTTTCTGTTTTTCTTAACTTTTTCTGTTTCTTAGTTTTTTCTTGTTCTCAGTTTTTTCTGCTTTAACTCTCCCTTTTTCTATCTTTTTCTGTTGTTCTTTGTTCTTTCTGTTTTTCTTTATCTTTCTCTTTGTATTTCTGTTTTTCTTTATTCTTGTTCTTTATTCTCTCTGTTTTTCTTTTTCTTGCTCTTTGTATATCTGTTGTTCTTTATTCATTCTGTTGTTCTTTATTATTTCTCTTTATTTCTCTTGTCAATGGCACCCCCTTCTCTTTCGACATCCCGTCCTTTGTTCTGTATTTTTCTCGTTTATGGCACCCCCTTCCTGTAAATCCTTTCTTTTTATACTCTGTCCTTTATTTTCTGACTTTTCTTGTCCTCTTTTCTCTTAGTTTAGGTTTTTAGGGCTCCCTTAGGGTTAGGGCTAGAAGGGGAGGGGGGAGGGGGGCAAAGGGGTTAGGGTTAGGAAAAGGTAGTGGGTGGGGGGCTCCCCATAGTTAGGGAGAGAGGCAATAGGCAGGGGCACCACCAATCCCATGAGGCACTGGCTGGTTAGGTGTGGGGAAAGAGCAGGCCCGGCTATGCCGGAACCTGAGTGCACGGGCCATCATTGGGACTGGTGTTGGTGCCCCCTGATCAAAAAATTACCCTTAAGCGGGTGTAGTGCACTGGGGTTGGGCCATTCGCGACGTTTCGGCTTTTCTTAGCCTTCTTCAGGCTGGCCCACCCGCTTTTGTGTTCTGTTTCGCCACTCTGGGCCTTTTATACTGTTCTTTTTCCTTTCTGTTTTTCTTAACTTTTTCTGTTTCTTAGTTTTTTCTTGTTCTCAGTTTTTTCTGCTTTAACTCTCCCTTTTTCTATCTTTTTCTGTTGTTCTTTGTTCTTTCTGTTTTTCTTTATCTTTCTCTTTGTATTTCTGTTTTTCTTTATTCTTGTTCTTTATTCTCTCTGTTTTTCTTTTTCTTGCTCTTTGTATATCTGTTGTTCTTTATTCATTCTGTTGTTCTTTATTATTTCTCTTTATTTCTCTTGTCAATGGCACCCCCTTCTCTTTCGACATCCCGTCCTTTGTTCTGTATTTTTCTCGTTTATGGCACCCCCTTCCTGTAAATCCTTTCTTTTTATACTCTGTCCTTTATTTTCTGACTTTTCTTGTCCTCTTTTCTCTTAGTTTAGGTTTTTAGGGCTCCCTTAGGGTTAGGGCTAGAAGGGGAGGGGGGAGGGGGGCAAAGGGGTTAGGGTTAGGAAAAGGTAGTGGGTGGGGGGCTCCCCATAGTTAGGGAGAGAGGCAATAGGCAGGGGCACCACCAATCCCATGAGGCACTGGCTGGTTAGGTGTGGGGAAAGAGCAGGCCCGGCTATGCCGGAACCTGAGTGCACGGGCCATCATTGGGACTGGTGTTGGTGCCCCCTGATCAAAAAATTACCCTTAAGCGGGTGTAGTGCACTGGGGTTGGGCCATTCGCGACGTTTCGGCTTTTCTTAGCCTTCTTCAGGCTGGCCCACCCGCTTTTGTGTTCTGTTTCGCCACTCTGGGCCTTTTATACTGTTCTTTTTCCTTTCTGTTTTTCTTAACTTTTTCTGTTTCTTAGTTTTTTCTTGTTCTCAGTTTTTTCTGCTTTAACTCTCCCTTTTTCTATCTTTTTCTGTTGTTCTTTGTTCTTTCTGTTTTTCTTTATCTTTCTCTTTGTATTTCTGTTTTTCTTTATTCTTGTTCTTTATTCTCTCTGTTTTTCTTTTTCTTGCTCTTTGTATATCTGTTGTTCTTTATTCATTCTGTTGTTCTTTATTATTTCTCTTTATTTCTCTTGTCAATGGCACCCCCTTCTCTTTCGACATCCCGTCCTTTGTTCTGTATTTTTCTCGTTTATGGCACCCCCTTCCTGTAAATCCTTTCTTTTTATACTCTGTCCTTTATTTTCTGACTTTTCTTGTCCTCTTTTCTCTTAGTTTAGGTTTTTAGGGCTCCCTTAGGGTTAGGGCTAGAAGGGGAGGGGGGAGGGGGGCAAAGGGGTTAGGGTTAGGAAAAGGTAGTGGGTGGGGGGCTCCCCATAGTTAGGGAGAGAGGCAATAGGCAGGGGCACCACCAATCCCATGAGGCACTGGCTGGTTAGGTGTGGGGAAAGAGCAGGCCCGGCTATGCCGGAACCTGAGTGCACGGGCCATCATTGGGACTGGTGTTGGTGCCCCCTGATCAAAAAATTACCCTTAAGCGGGTGTAGTGCACTGGGGTTGGGCCATTCGCGACGTTTCGGCTTTTCTTAGCCTTCTTCAGGCTGGCCCACCCGCTTTTGTGTTCTGTTTCGCCACTCTGGGCCTTTTATACTGTTCTTTTTCCTTTCTGTTTTTCTTAACTTTTTCTGTTTCTTAGTTTTTTCTTGTTCTCAGTTTTTTCTGCTTTAACTCTCCCTTTTTCTATCTTTTTCTGTTGTTCTTTGTTCTTTCTGTTTTTCTTTATCTTTCTCTTTGTATTTCTGTTTTTCTTTATTCTTGTTCTTTATTCTCTCTGTTTTTCTTTTTCTTGCTCTTTGTATATCTGTTGTTCTTTATTCATTCTGTTGTTCTTTATTATTTCTCTTTATTTCTCTTGTCAATGGCACCCCCTTCTCTTTCGACATCCCGTCCTTTGTTCTGTATTTTTCTCGTTTATGGCACCCCCTTCCTGTAAATCCTTTCTTTTTATACTCTGTCCTTTATTTTCTGACTTTTCTTGTCCTCTTTTCTCTTAGTTTAGGTTTTTAGGGCTCCCTTAGGGTTAGGGCTAGAAGGGGAGGGGGGAGGGGGGCAAAGGGGTTAGGGTTAGGAAAAGGTAGTGGGTGGGGGGCTCCCCATAGTTAGGGAGAGAGGCAATAGGCAGGGGCACCACCAATCCCATGAGGCACTGGCTGGTTAGGTGTGGGGAAAGAGCAGGCCCGGCTATGCCGGAACCTGAGTGCACGGGCCATCATTGGGACTGGTGTTGGTGCCCCCTGATCAAAAAATTACCCTTAAGCGGGTGTAGTGCACTGGGGTTGGGCCATTCGCGACGTTTCGGCTTTTCTTAGCCTTCTTCAGGCTGGCCCACCCGCTTTTGTGTTCTGTTTCGCCACTCTGGGCCTTTTATACTGTTCTTTTTCCTTTCTGTTTTTCTTAACTTTTTCTGTTTCTTAGTTTTTTCTTGTTCTCAGTTTTTTCTGCTTTAACTCTCCCTTTTTCTATCTTTTTCTGTTGTTCTTTGTTCTTTCTGTTTTTCTTTATCTTTCTCTTTGTATTTCTGTTTTTCTTTATTCTTGTTCTTTATTCTCTCTGTTTTTCTTTTTCTTGCTCTTTGTATATCTGTTGTTCTTTATTCATTCTGTTGTTCTTTATTATTTCTCTTTATTTCTCTTGTCAATGGCACCCCCTTCTCTTTCGACATCCCGTCCTTTGTTCTGTATTTTTCTCGTTTATGGCACCCCCTTCCTGTAAATCCTTTCTTTTTATACTCTGTCCTTTATTTTCTGACTTTTCTTGTCCTCTTTTCTCTTAGTTTAGGTTTTTAGGGCTCCCTTAGGGTTAGGGCTAGAAGGGGAGGGGGGAGGGGGGCAAAGGGGTTAGGGTTAGGAAAAGGTAGTGGGTGGGGGGCTCCCCATAGTTAGGGAGAGAGGCAATAGGCAGGGGCACCACCAATCCCATGAGGCACTGGCTGGTTAGGTGTGGGGAAAGAGCAGGCCCGGCTATGCCGGAACCTGAGTGCACGGGCCATCATTGGGACTGGTGTTGGTGCCCCCTGATCAAAAAATTACCCTTAAGCGGGTGTAGTGCACTGGGGTTGGGCCATTCGCGACGTTTCGGCTTTTCTTAGCCTTCTTCAGGCTGGCCCACCCGCTTTTGTGTTCTGTTTCGCCACTCTGGGCCTTTTATACTGTTCTTTTTCCTTTCTGTTTTTCTTAACTTTTTCTGTTTCTTAGTTTTTTCTTGTTCTCAGTTTTTTCTGCTTTAACTCTCCCTTTTTCTATCTTTTTCTGTTGTTCTTTGTTCTTTCTGTTTTTCTTTATCTTTCTCTTTGTATTTCTGTTTTTCTTTATTCTTGTTCTTTATTCTCTCTGTTTTTCTTTTTCTTGCTCTTTGTATATCTGTTGTTCTTTATTCATTCTGTTGTTCTTTATTATTTCTCTTTATTTCTCTTGTCAATGGCACCCCCTTCTCTTTCGACATCCCGTCCTTTGTTCTGTATTTTTCTCGTTTATGGCACCCCCTTCCTGTAAATCCTTTCTTTTTATACTCTGTCCTTTATTTTCTGACTTTTCTTGTCCTCTTTTCTCTTAGTTTAGGTTTTTAGGGCTCCCTTAGGGTTAGGGCTAGAAGGGGAGGGGGGAGGGGGGCAAAGGGGTTAGGGTTAGGAAAAGGTAGTGGGTGGGGGGCTCCCCATAGTTAGGGAGAGAGGCAATAGGCAGGGGCACCACCAATCCCATGAGGCACTGGCTGGTTAGGTGTGGGGAAAGAGCAGGCCCGGCTATGCCGGAACCTGAGTGCACGGGCCATCATTGGGACTGGTGTTGGTGCCCCCTGATCAAAAAATTACCCTTAAGCGGGTGTAGTGCACTGGGGTTGGGCCATTCGCGACGTTTCGGCTTTTCTTAGCCTTCTTCAGGCTGGCCCACCCGCTTTTGTGTTCTGTTTCGCCACTCTGGGCCTTTTATACTGTTCTTTTTCCTTTCTGTTTTTCTTAACTTTTTCTGTTTCTTAGTTTTTTCTTGTTCTCAGTTTTTTCTGCTTTAACTCTCCCTTTTTCTATCTTTTTCTGTTGTTCTTTGTTCTTTCTGTTTTTCTTTATCTTTCTCTTTGTATTTCTGTTTTTCTTTATTCTTGTTCTTTATTCTCTCTGTTTTTCTTTTTCTTGCTCTTTGTATATCTGTTGTTCTTTATTCATTCTGTTGTTCTTTATTATTTCTCTTTATTTCTCTTGTCAATGGCACCCCCTTCTCTTTCGACATCCCGTCCTTTGTTCTGTATTTTTCTCGTTTATGGCACCCCCTTCCTGTAAATCCTTTCTTTTTATACTCTGTCCTTTATTTTCTGACTTTTCTTGTCCTCTTTTCTCTTAGTTTAGGTTTTTAGGGCTCCCTTAGGGTTAGGGCTAGAAGGGGAGGGGGGAGGGGGGCAAAGGGGTTAGGGTTAGGAAAAGGTAGTGGGTGGGGGGCTCCCCATAGTTAGGGAGAGAGGCAATAGGCAGGGGCACCACCAATCCCATGAGGCACTGGCTGGTTAGGTGTGGGGAAAGAGCAGGCCCGGCTATGCCGGAACCTGAGTGCACGGGCCATCATTGGGACTGGTGTTGGTGCCCCCTGATCAAAAAATTACCCTTAAGCGGGTGTAGTGCACTGGGGTTGGGCCATTCGCGACGTTTCGGCTTTTCTTAGCCTTCTTCAGGCTGGCCCACCCGCTTTTGTGTTCTGTTTCGCCACTCTGGGCCTTTTATACTGTTCTTTTTCCTTTCTGTTTTTCTTAACTTTTTCTGTTTCTTAGTTTTTTCTTGTTCTCAGTTTTTTCTGCTTTAACTCTCCCTTTTTCTATCTTTTTCTGTTGTTCTTTGTTCTTTCTGTTTTTCTTTATCTTTCTCTTTGTATTTCTGTTTTTCTTTATTCTTGTTCTTTATTCTCTCTGTTTTTCTTTTTCTTGCTCTTTGTATATCTGTTGTTCTTTATTCATTCTGTTGTTCTTTATTATTTCTCTTTATTTCTCTTGTCAATGGCACCCCCTTCTCTTTCGACATCCCGTCCTTTGTTCTGTATTTTTCTCGTTTATGGCACCCCCTTCCTGTAAATCCTTTCTTTTTATACTCTGTCCTTTATTTTCTGACTTTTCTTGTCCTCTTTTCTCTTAGTTTAGGTTTTTAGGGCTCCCTTAGGGTTAGGGCTAGAAGGGGAGGGGGGAGGGGGGCAAAGGGGTTAGGGTTAGGAAAAGGTAGTGGGTGGGGGGCTCCCCATAGTTAGGGAGAGAGGCAATAGGCAGGGGCACCACCAATCCCATGAGGCACTGGCTGGTTAGGTGTGGGGAAAGAGCAGGCCCGGCTATGCCGGAACCTGAGTGCACGGGCCATCATTGGGACTGGTGTTGGTGCCCCCTGATCAAAAAATTACCCTTAAGCGGGTGTAGTGCACTGGGGTTGGGCCATTCGCGACGTTTCGGCTTT
The DNA here is from genome assembly GCF_057381845.1 of Rhamphochromis longiceps. Classification (NCBI taxonomy): domain Eukaryota; kingdom Metazoa; phylum Chordata; class Actinopteri; order Cichliformes; family Cichlidae; genus Rhamphochromis; species Rhamphochromis longiceps. The sequence goes on along the minus strand of NC_140571.1, from coordinate 93,772 downwards.
TCTTAGCCTTCTTCAGGCTGGCCCACCCGCTTTTGTGTTCTGTTTCGCCACTCTGGGCCTTTTATACTGTTCTTTTTCCTTTCTGTTTTTCTTAACTTTTTCTGTTTCTTAGTTTTTTCTTGTTCTCAGTTTTTTCTGCTTTAACTCTCCCTTTTTCTATCTTTTTCTGTTGTTCTTTGTTCTTTCTGTTTTTCTTTATCTTTCTCTTTGTATTTCTGTTTTTCTTTATTCTTGTTCTTTATTCTCTCTGTTTTTCTTTTTCTTGCTCTTTGTATATCTGTTGTTCTTTATTCATTCTGTTGTTCTTTATTATTTCTCTTTATTTCTCTTGTCAATGGCACCCCCTTCTCTTTCGACATCCCGTCCTTTGTTCTGTATTTTTCTCGTTTATGGCACCCCCTTCCTGTAAATCCTTTCTTTTTATACTCTGTCCTTTATTTTCTGACTTTTCTTGTCCTCTTTTCTCTTAGTTTAGGTTTTTAGGGCTCCCTTAGGGTTAGGGCTAGAAGGGGAGGGGGGAGGGGGGCAAAGGGGTTAGGGTTAGGAAAAGGTAGTGGGTGGGGGGCTCCCCATAGTTAGGGAGAGAGGCAATAGGCAGGGGCACCACCAATCCCATGAGGCACTGGCTGGTTAGGTGTGGGGAAAGAGCAGGCCCGGCTATGCCGGAACCTGAGTGCACGGGCCATCATTGGGACTGGTGTTGGTGCCCCCTGATCAAAAAATTACCCTTAAGCGGGTGTAGTGCACTGGGTTAGGGTTAGGGTAGGGTTAGGGTTAGGGGGTTAGGGGTAGGGGGTTAGGGTTAGGGGTTAGGGTTAGGGTTAGGGTTAGGGTTAGGGTTAGGGTTAGGGGTTAGGGTTAGGGGTTAGGGTAGGGTTAGGGTTAGGGTTAGGGTTAGGGTTAGGGTTAGGGGTTAGGGTTAGGGGGTTAGGGTTAGGGTTAGGGTTAGGGTTAGGGTTAGGGTTAGGGGTTAGGTGAAAACAGGCCACCAAGGGCCTGACAGGCACTGTCCATCGTGGGGGCCGAGGGTTCTTGCCGGGAGGTGGAGACCCTGCCCGGGTGTTCCAAAAATTGCCCATATCTTGGGTTAACTGTCTTGGGGCCGTCGCGACGTTTCGGCTGAGTTGTGCCTTCTTCAGACTGGCCCGGTAATTATGACTCTTTTTATTTAGGTTCTTTCTCTTCCTTTTATTTAGGTTTTTTCAGGTAAGTATATTTTAACTTTACTTTTTCTTCTTTTTTTAGGTTCTGCGACAGGTAAGTATTATTTTACTTTATTATTTCTTCTCCCTTCTTTTTTTAGGTTTTTTTCTTCCTTCTTTTTAGGTTTTTTGTTCAAAGTTGAATTTCGAACCCCCCCCTGGTTAGGGTTAGGGTTTGGGACAGGCAGGGGCATCTCCCACCCCCACGAGGCACGGGCAAAGTTAGGGGTTAGGTGAAAACAGGCCACCAAGGGCCTGACAGGCACTGTCCATCGTGGGGGCCGAGGGTTCTTGCCGGGAGGTGGAGACCCTGCCCGGGTGTTCCAAAAATTGCCCATATCTTGGGTTAACTGTCTTGGGGCCGTCGCGACGTTTCGGCTGAGTTGTGCCTTCTTCAGACTGGCCCGGTAATTATGACTCTTTTTATTTAGGTTCTTTCTCTTCCTTTTATTTAGGTTTTTTCAGGTAAGTATATTTTAACTTTACTTTTTCTTCTTTTTTTAGGTTCTGCGACAGGTAAGTATTATTTTACTTTATTATTTCTTCTCCCTTCTTTTTTTAGGTTTTTTTCTTCCTTCTTTTTAGGTTTTTTGTTCAAAGTTGAATTTCGAACCCCCCCCTGGTTAGGGTTAGGGTTTGGGACAGGCAGGGGCATCTCCCACCCCCACGAGGCACGGGCAAAGTTAGGGGTTAGGTGAAAACAGGCCACCAAGGGCCTGACAGGCACTGTCCATCGTGGGGGCCGAGGGTTCTTGCCGGGAGGTGGAGACCCTGCCCGGGTGTTCCAAAAATTGCCCATATCTTGGGTTAACTGTCTTGGGGCCGTCGCGACGTTTCGGCTGAGTTGTGCCTTCTTCAGACTGGCCCGGTAATTATGACTCTTTTTATTTAGGTTCTTTCTCTTCCTTTTATTTAGGTTTTTTCAGGTAAGTATATTTTAACTTTACTTTTTCTTCTTTTTTTAGGTTCTGCGACAGGTAAGTATTATTTTACTTTATTATTTCTTCTCCCTTCTTTTTTTAGGTTTTTTTCTTCCTTCTTTTTAGGTTTTTTGTTCAAAGTTGAATTTCGAACCCCCCCCTGGTTAGGGTTAGGGTTTGGGACAGGCAGGGGCATCTCCCACCCCCACGAGGCACGGGCAAAGTTAGGGGTTAGGTGAAAACAGGCCACCAAGGGCCTGACAGGCACTGTCCATCGTGGGGGCCGAGGGTTCTTGCCGGGAGGTGGAGACCCTGCCCGGGTGTTCCAAAAATTGCCCATATCTTGGGTTAACTGTCTTGGGGCCGTCGCGACGTTTCGGCTGAGTTGTGCCTTCTTCAGACTGGCCCGGTAATTATGACTCTTTTTATTTAGGTTCTTTCTCTTCCTTTTATTTAGGTTTTTTCAGGTAAGTATATTTTAACTTTACTTTTTCTTCTTTTTTTAGGTTCTGCGACAGGTAAGTATTATTTTACTTTATTATTTCTTCTCCCTTCTTTTTTTAGGTTTTTTTCTTCCTTCTTTTTAGGTTTTTTGTTCAAAGTTGAATTTCGAACCCCCCCCTGGTTAGGGTTAGGGTTTGGGACAGGCAGGGGCATCTCCCACCCCCACGAGGCACGGGCAAAGTTAGGGGTTAGGTGAAAACAGGCCACCAAGGGCCTGACAGGCACTGTCCATCGTGGGGGCCGAGGGTTCTTGCCGGGAGGTGGAGACCCTGCCCGGGTGTTCCAAAAATTGCCCATATCTTGGGTTAACTGTCTTGGGGCCGTCGCGACGTTTCGGCTGAGTTGTGCCTTCTTCAGACTGGCCCGGTAATTATGACTCTTTTTATTTAGGTTCTTTCTCTTCCTTTTATTTAGGTTTTTTCAGGTAAGTATATTTTAACTTTACTTTTTCTTCTTTTTTTAGGTTCTGCGACAGGTAAGTATTATTTTACTTTATTATTTCTTCTCCCTTCTTTTTTTAGGTTTTTTTCTTCCTTCTTTTTAGGTTTTTTGTTCAAAGTTGAATTTCGAACCCCCCCCTGGTTAGGGTTAGGGTTTGGGACAGGCAGGGGCATCTCCCACCCCCACGAGGCACGGGCAAAGTTAGGGGTTAGGTGAAAACAGGCCACCAAGGGCCTGACAGGCACTGTCCATCGTGGGGGCCGAGGGTTCTTGCCGGGAGGTGGAGACCCTGCCCGGGTGTTCCAAAAATTGCCCATATCTTGGGTTAACTGTCTTGGGGCCGTCGCGACGTTTCGGCTGAGTTGTGCCTTCTTCAGACTGGCCCGGTAATTATGACTCTTTTTATTTAGGTTCTTTCTCTTCCTTTTATTTAGGTTTTTTCAGGTAAGTATATTTTAACTTTACTTTTTCTTCTTTTTTTAGGTTCTGCGACAGGTAAGTATTATTTTACTTTATTATTTCTTCTCCCTTCTTTTTTTAGGTTTTTTTCTTCCTTCTTTTTAGGTTTTTTGTTCAAAGTTGAATTTCGAACCCCCCCCTGGTTAGGGTTAGGGTTTGGGACAGGCAGGGGCATCTCCCACCCCCACGAGGCACGGGCAAAGTTAGGGGTTAGGTGAAAACAGGCCACCAAGGGCCTGACAGGCACTGTCCATCGTGGGGGCCGAGGGTTCTTGCCGGGAGGTGGAGACCCTGCCCGGGTGTTCCAAAAATTGCCCATATCTTGGGTTAACTGTCTTGGGGCCGTCGCGACGTTTCGGCTGAGTTGTGCCTTCTTCAGACTGGCCCGGTAATTATGACTCTTTTTATTTAGGTTCTTTCTCTTCCTTTTATTTAGGTTTTTTCAGGTAAGTATATTTTAACTTTACTTTTTCTTCTTTTTTTAGGTTCTGCGACAGGTAAGTATTATTTTACTTTATTATTTCTTCTCCCTTCTTTTTTTAGGTTTTTTTCTTCCTTCTTTTTAGGTTTTTTGTTCAAAGTTGAATTTCGAACCCCCCCCTGGTTAGGGTTAGGGTTTGGGACAGGCAGGGGCATCTCCCACCCCCACGAGGCACGGGCAAAGTTAGGGGTTAGGTGAAAACAGGCCACCAAGGGCCTGACAGGCACTGTCCATCGTGGGGGCCGAGGGTTCTTGCCGGGAGGTGGAGACCCTGCCCGGGTGTTCCAAAAATTGCCCATATCTTGGGTTAACTGTCTTGGGGCCGTCGCGACGTTTCGGCTGAGTTGTGCCTTCTTCAGACTGGCCCGGTAATTATGACTCTTTTTATTTAGGTTCTTTCTCTTCCTTTTATTTAGGTTTTTTCAGGTAAGTATATTTTAACTTTACTTTTTCTTCTTTTTTTAGGTTCTGCGACAGGTAAGTATTATTTTACTTTATTATTTCTTCTCCCTTCTTTTTTTAGGTTTTTTTCTTCCTTCTTTTTAGGTTTTTTGTTCAAAGTTGAATTTCGAACCCCCCCCTGGTTAGGGTTAGGGTTTGGGACAGGCAGGGGCATCTCCCACCCCCACGAGGCACGGGCAAAGTTAGGGGTTAGGTGAAAACAGGCCACCAAGGGCCTGACAGGCACTGTCCATCGTGGGGGCCGAGGGTTCTTGCCGGGAGGTGGAGACCCTGCCCGGGTGTTCCAAAAATTGCCCATATCTTGGGTTAACTGTCTTGGGGCCGTCGCGACGTTTCGGCTGAGTTGTGCCTTCTTCAGACTGGCCCGGTAATTATGACTCTTTTTATTTAGGTTCTTTCTCTTCCTTTTATTTAGGTTTTTTCAGGTAAGTATATTTTAACTTTACTTTTTCTTCTTTTTTTAGGTTCTGCGACAGGTAAGTATTATTTTACTTTATTATTTCTTCTCCCTTCTTTTTTTAGGTTTTTTTCTTCCTTCTTTTTAGGTTTTTTGTTCAAAGTTGAATTTCGAACCCCCCCCTGGTTAGGGTTAGGGTTTGGGACAGGCAGGGGCATCTCCCACCCCCACGAGGCACGGGCAAAGTTAGGGGTTAGGTGAAAACAGGCCACCAAGGGCCTGACAGGCACTGTCCATCGTGGGGGCCGAGGGTTCTTGCCGGGAGGTGGAGACCCTGCCCGGGTGTTCCAAAAATTGCCCATATCTTGGGTTAACTGTCTTGGGGCCGTCGCGACGTTTCGGCTGAGTTGTGCCTTCTTCAGACTGGCCCGGTAATTATGACTCTTTTTATTTAGGTTCTTTCTCTTCCTTTTATTTAGGTTTTTTCAGGTAAGTATATTTTAACTTTACTTTTTCTTCTTTTTTTAGGTTCTGCGACAGGTAAGTATTATTTTACTTTATTATTTCTTCTCCCTTCTTTTTTTAGGTTTTTTTCTTCCTTCTTTTTAGGTTTTTTGTTCAAAGTTGAATTTCGAACCCCCCCCTGGTTAGGGTTAGGGTTTGGGACAGGCAGGGGCATCTCCCACCCCCACGAGGCACGGGCAAAGTTAGGGGTTAGGTGAAAACAGGCCACCAAGGGCCTGACAGGCACTGTCCATCGTGGGGGCCGAGGGTTCTTGCCGGGAGGTGGAGACCCTGCCCGGGTGTTCCAAAAATTGCCCATATCTTGGGTTAACTGTCTTGGGGCCGTCGCGACGTTTCGGCTGAGTTGTGCCTTCTTCAGACTGGCCCGGTAATTATGACTCTTTTTATTTAGGTTCTTTCTCTTCCTTTTATTTAGGTTTTTTCAGGTAAGTATATTTTAACTTTACTTTTTCTTCTTTTTTTAGGTTCTGCGACAGGTAAGTATTATTTTACTTTATTATTTCTTCTCCCTTCTTTTTTTAGGTTTTTTTCTTCCTTCTTTTTAGGTTTTTTGTTCAAAGTTGAATTTCGAACCCCCCCCTGGTTAGGGTTAGGGTTTGGGACAGGCAGGGGCATCTCCCACCCCCACGAGGCACGGGCAAAGTTAGGGGTTAGGTGAAAACAGGCCACCAAGGGCCTGACAGGCACTGTCCATCGTGGGGGCCGAGGGTTCTTGCCGGGAGGTGGAGACCCTGCCCGGGTGTTCCAAAAATTGCCCATATCTTGGGTTAACTGTCTTGGGGCCGTCGCGACGTTTCGGCTGAGTTGTGCCTTCTTCAGACTGGCCCGGTAATTATGACTCTTTTTATTTAGGTTCTTTCTCTTCCTTTTATTTAGGTTTTTTCAGGTAAGTATATTTTAACTTTACTTTTTCTTCTTTTTTTAGGTTCTGCGACAGGTAAGTATTATTTTACTTTATTATTTCTTCTCCCTTCTTTTTTTAGGTTTTTTTCTTCCTTCTTTTTAGGTTTTTTGTTCAAAGTTGAATTTCGAACCCCCCCCTTGGTTAGGGTTAGGGTTTGGGACAGGCAGGGGCATCTCCCACCCCCACGAGGCACGGGCAAAGTTAGGGGTTAGGTGAAAACAGGCCACCAAGGGCCTGACAGGCACTGTCCATCGTGGGGGCCGAGGGTTCTTGCCGGGAGGTGGAGACCCTGCCCGGGTGTTCCAAAAATTGCCCATATCTTGGGTTAACTGTCTTGGGGCCGTCGCGACGTTTCGGCTGAGTTGTGCCTTCTTCAGACTGGCCCGGTAATTATGACTCTTTTTATTTAGGTTCTTTCTCTTCCTTTTATTTAGGTTTTTTCAGGTAAGTATATTTTAACTTTACTTTTTCTTCTTTTTTTAGGTTCTGCGACAGGTAAGTATTATTTTACTTTATTATTTCTTCTCCCTTCTTTTTTTAGGTTTTTTTCTTCCTTCTTTTTAGGTTTTTTGTTCAAAGTTGAATTTCGAACCCCCCCCTGGTTAGGGTTAGGGTTTGGGACAGGCAGGGGCATCTCCCACCCCCACGAGGCACGGGCAAAGTTAGGGGTTAGGTGAAAACAGGCCACCAAGGGCCTGACAGGCACTGTCCATCGTGGGGGCCGAGGGTTCTTGCCGGGAGGTGGAGACCCTGCCCGGGTGTTCCAAAAATTGCCCATATCTTGGGTTAACTGTCTTGGGGCCGTCGCGACGTTTCGGCTGAGTTGTGCCTTCTTCAGACTGGCCCGGTAATTATGACTCTTTTTATTTAGGTTCTTTCTCTTCCTTTTATTTAGGTTTTTTCAGGTAAGTATATTTTAACTTTACTTTTTCTTCTTTTTTTAGGTTCTGCGACAGGTAAGTATTATTTTACTTTATTATTTCTTCTCCCTTCTTTTTTTAGGTTTTTTTCTTCCTTCTTTTTAGGTTTTTTGTTCAAAGTTGAATTTCGAACCCCCCCCTTGGTTAGGGTTAGGGTTTGGGACAGGCAGGGGCATCTCCCACCCCCACGAGGCACGGGCAAAGTTAGGGGTTAGGTGAAAACAGGCCACCAAGGGCCTGACAGGCACTGTCCATCGTGGGGGCCGAGGGTTCTTGCCGGGAGGTGGAGACCCTGCCCGGGTGTTCCAAAAATTGCCCATATCTTGGGTTAACTGTCTTGGGGCCGTCGCGACGTTTCGGCTGAGTTGTGCCTTCTTCAGACTGGCCCGGTAATTATGACTCTTTTTATTTAGGTTCTTTCTCTTCCTTTTATTTAGGTTTTTTCAGGTAAGTATATTTTAACTTTACTTTTTCTTCTTTTTTTAGGTTCTGCGACAGGTAAGTATTATTTTACTTTATTATTTCTTCTCCCTTCTTTTTTTAGGTTTTTTTCTTCCTTCTTTTTAGGTTTTTTGTTCAAAGTTGAATTTCGAACCCCCCCCTGGTTAGGGTTAGGGTTTGGGACAGGCAGGGGCATCTCCCACCCCCACGAGGCACGGGCAAAGTTAGGGGTTAGGTGAAAACAGGCCACCAAGGGCCTGACAGGCACTGTCCATCGTGGGGGCCGAGGGTTCTTGCCGGGAGGTGGAGACCCTGCCCGGGTGTTCCAAAAATTGCCCATATCTTGGGTTAACTGTCTTGGGGCCGTCGCGACGTTTCGGCTGAGTTGTGCCTTCTTCAGACTGGCCCGGTAATTATGACTCTTTTTATTTAGGTTCTTTCTCTTCCTTTTATTTAGGTTTTTTCAGGTAAGTATATTTTAACTTTACTTTTTCTTCTTTTTTTAGGTTCTGCGACAGGTAAGTATTATTTTACTTTATTATTTCTTCTCCCTTCTTTTTTTAGGTTTTTTTCTTCCTTCTTTTTAGGTTTTTTGTTCAAAGTTGAATTTCGAACCCCCCCCTGGTTAGGGTTAGGGTTTGGGACAGGCAGGGGCATCTCCCACCCCCACGAGGCACGGGCAAAGTTAGGGGTTAGGTGAAAACAGGCCACCAAGGGCCTGACAGGCACTGTCCATCGTGGGGGCCGAGGGTTCTTGCCGGGAGGTGGAGACCCTGCCCGGGTGTTCCAAAAATTGCCCATATCTTGGGTTAACTGTCTTGGGGCCGTCGCGACGTTTCGGCTGAGTTGTGCCTTCTTCAGACTGGCCCGGTAATTATGACTCTTTTTATTTAGGTTCTTTCTCTTCCTTTTATTTAGGTTTTTTCAGGTAAGTATATTTTAACTTTACTTTTTCTTCTTTTTTTAGGTTCTGCGACAGGTAAGTATTATTTTACTTTATTATTTCTTCTCCCTTCTTTTTTTAGGTTTTTTTCTTCCTTCTTTTTAGGTTTTTTGTTCAAAGTTGAATTTCGAACCCCCCCCTGGTTAGGGTTAGGGTTTGGGACAGGCAGGGGCATCTCCCACCCCCACGAGGCACGGGCAAAGTTAGGGGTTAGGTGAAAACAGGCCACCAAGGGCCTGACAGGCACTGTCCATCGTGGGGGCCGAGGGTTCTTGCCGGGAGGTGGAGACCCTGCCCGGGTGTTCCAAAAATTGCCCATATCTTGGGTTAACTGTCTTGGGGCCGTCGCGACGTTTCGGCTGAGTTGTGCCTTCTTCAGACTGGCCCGGTAATTATGACTCTTTTTATTTAGGTTCTTTCTCTTCCTTTTATTTAGGTTTTTTCAGGTAAGTATATTTTAACTTTACTTTTTCTTCTTTTTTTAGGTTCTGCGACAGGTAAGTATTATTTTACTTTATTATTTCTTCTCCCTTCTTTTTTTAGGTTTTTTTCTTCCTTCTTTTTAGGTTTTTTGTTCAAAGTTGAATTTCGAACCCCCCCCTGGTTAGGGTTAGGGTTTGGGACAGGCAGGGGCATCTCCCACCCCCACGAGGCACGGGCAAAGTTAGGGGTTAGGTGAAAACAGGCCACCAAGGGCCTGACAGGCACTGTCCATCGTGGGGGCCGAGGGTTCTTGCCGGGAGGTGGAGACCCTGCCCGGGTGTTCCAAAAATTGCCCATATCTTGGGTTAACTGTCTTGGGGCCGTCGCGACGTTTCGGCTGAGTTGTGCCTTCTTCAGACTGGCCCGGTAATTATGACTCTTTTTATTTAGGTTCTTTCTCTTCCTTTTATTTAGGTTTTTTCAGGTAAGTATATTTTAACTTTACTTTTTCTTCTTTTTTTAGGTTCTGCGACAGGTAAGTATTATTTTACTTTATTATTTCTTCTCCCTTCTTTTTTTAGGTTTTTTTCTTCCTTCTTTTTAGGTTTTTTGTTCAAAGTTGAATTTCGAACCCCCCCCTGGTTAGGGTTAGGGTTTGGGACAGGCAGGGGCATCTCCCACCCCCACGAGGCACGGGCAAAGTTAGGGGTTAGGTGAAAACAGGCCACCAAGGGCCTGACAGGCACTGTCCATCGTGGGGGCCGAGGGTTCTTGCCGGGAGGTGGAGACCCTGCCCGGGTGTTCCAAAAATTGCCCATATCTTGGGTTAACTGTCTTGGGGCCGTCGCGACGTTTCGGCTGAGTTGTGCCTTCTTCAGACTGGCCCGGTAATTATGACTCTTTTTATTTAGGTTCTTTCTCTTCCTTTTATTTAGGTTTTTTCAGGTAAGTATATTTTAACTTTACTTTTTCTTCTTTTTTTAGGTTCTGCGACAGGTAAGTATTATTTTACTTTATTATTTCTTCTCCCTTCTTTTTTTAGGTTTTTTTCTTCCTTCTTTTTAGGTTTTTTGTTCAAAGTTGAATTTCGAACCCCCCCCTGGTTAGGGTTAGGGTTTGGGACAGGCAGGGGCATCTCCCACCCCCACGAGGCACGGGCAAAGTTAGGGGTTAGGTGAAAACAGGCCACCAAGGGCCTGACAGGCACTGTCCATCGTGGGGGCCGAGGGTTCTTGCCGGGAGGTGGAGACCCTGCCCGGGTGTTCCAAAAATTGCCCATATCTTGGGTTAACTGTCTTGGGGCCGTCGCGACGTTTCGGCTGAGTTGTGCCTTCTTCAGACTGGCCCGGTAATTATGACTCTTTTTATTTAGGTTCTTTCTCTTCCTTTTATTTAGGTTTTTTCAGGTAAGTATATTTTAACTTTACTTTTTCTTCTTTTTTTAGGTTCTGCGACAGGTAAGTATTATTTTACTTTATTATTTCTTCTCCCTTCTTTTTTTAGGTTTTTTTCTTCCTTCTTTTTAGGTTTTTTGTTCAAAGTTGAATTTCGAACCCCCCCCTGGTTAGGGTTAGGGTTTGGGACAGGCAGGGGCATCTCCCACCCCCACGAGGCACGGGCAAAGTTAGGGGTTAGGTGAAAACAGGCCACCAAGGGCCTGACAGGCACTGTCCATCGTGGGGGCCGAGGGTTCTTGCCGGGAGGTGGAGACCCTGCCCGGGTGTTCCAAAAATTGCCCATATCTTGGGTTAACTGTCTTGGGGCCGTCGCGACGTTTCGGCTGAGTTGTGCCTTCTTCAGACTGGCCCGGTAATTATGACTCTTTTTATTTAGGTTCTTTCTCTTCCTTTTATTTAGGTTTTTTCAGGTAAGTATATTTTAACTTTACTTTTTCTTCTTTTTTTAGGTTCTGCGACAGGTAAGTATTATTTTACTTTATTATTTCTTCTCCCTTCTTTTTTTAGGTTTTTTTCTTCCTTCTTTTTAGGTTTTTTGTTCAAAGTTGAATTTCGAACCCCCCCCTGGTTAGGGTTAGGGTTTGGGACAGGCAGGGGCATCTCCCACCCCCACGAGGCACGGGCAAAGTTAGGGGTTAGGTGAAAACAGGCCACCAAGGGCCTGACAGGCACTGTCCATCGTGGGGGCCGAGGGTTCTTGCCGGGAGGTGGAGACCCTGCCCGGGTGTTCCAAAAATTGCCCATATCTTGGGTTAACTGTCTTGGGGCCGTCGCGACGTTTCGGCTGAGTTGTGCCTTCTTCAGACTGGCCCGGTAATTATGACTCTTTTTATTTAGGTTCTTTCTCTTCCTTTTATTTAGGTTTTTTCAGGTAAGTATATTTTAACTTTACTTTTTCTTCTTTTTTTAGGTTCTGCGACAGGTAAGTATTATTTTACTTTATTATTTCTTCTCCCTTCTTTTTTTAGGTTTTTTTCTTCCTTCTTTTTAGGTTTTTTGTTCAAAGTTGAATTTCGAACCCCCCCCTGGTTAGGGTTAGGGTTTGGGACAGGCAGGGGCATCTCCCACCCCCACGAGGCACGGGCAAAGTTAGGGGTTAGGTGAAAACAGGCCACCAAGGGCCTGACAGGCACTGTCCATCGTGGGGGCCGAGGGTTCTTGCCGGGAGGTGGAGACCCTGCCCGGGTGTTCCAAAAATTGCCCATATCTTGGGTTAACTGTCTTGGGGCCGTCGCGACGTTTCGGCTGAGTTGTGCCTTCTTCAGACTGGCCCGGTAATTATGACTCTTTTTATTTAGGTTCTTTCTCTTCCTTTTATTTAGGTTTTTTCAGGTAAGTATATTTTAACTTTACTTTTTCTTCTTTTTTTAGGTTCTGCGACAGGTAAGTATTATTTTACTTTATTATTTCTTCTCCCTTCTTTTTTTAGGTTTTTTTCTTCCTTCTTTTTAGGTTTTTTGTTCAAAGTTGAATTTCGAACCCCCCCCTGGTTAGGGTTAGGGTTTGGGACAGGCAGGGGCATCTCCCACCCCCACGAGGCACGGGCAAAGTTAGGGGTTAGGTGAAAACAGGCCACCAAGGGCCTGACAGGCACTGTCCATCGTGGGGGCCGAGGGTTCTTGCCGGGAGGTGGAGACCCTGCCCGGGTGTTCCAAAAATTGCCCATATCTTGGGTTAACTGTCTTGGGGCCGTCGCGACGTTTCGGCTGAGTTGTGCCTTCTTCAGACTGGCCCGGTAATTATGACTCTTTTTATTTAGGTTCTTTCTCTTCCTTTTATTTAGGTTTTTTCAGGTAAGTATATTTTAACTTTACTTTTTCTTCTTTTTTTAGGTTCTGCGACAGGTAAGTATTATTTTACTTTATTATTTCTTCTCCCTTCTTTTTTTAGGTTTTTTTCTTCCTTCTTTTTAGGTTTTTTGTTCAAAGTTGAATTTCGAACCCCCCCCTGGTTAGGGTTAGGGTTTGGGACAGGCAGGGGCATCTCCCACCCCCACGAGGCACGGGCAAAGTTAGGGGTTAGGTGAAAACAGGCCACCAAGGGCCTGACAGGCACTGTCCATCGTGGGGGCCGAGGGTTCTTGCCGGGAGGTGGAGACCCTGCCCGGGTGTTCCAAAAATTGCCCATATCTTGGGTTAACTGTCTTGGGGCCGTCGCGACGTTTCGGCTGAGTTGTGCCTTCTTCAGACTGGCCCGGTAATTATGACTCTTTTTATTTAGGTTCTTTCTCTTCCTTTTATTTAGGTTTTTTCAGGTAAGTATATTTTAACTTTACTTTTTCTTCTTTTTTTAGGTTCTGCGACAGGTAAGTATTATTTTACTTTATTATTTCTTCTCCCTTCTTTTTTTAGGTTTTTTTCTTCCTTCTTTTTAGGTTTTTTGTTCAAAGTTGAATTTCGAACCCCCCCCTGGTTAGGGTTAGGGTTTGGGACAGGCAGGGGCATCTCCCACCCCCACGAGGCACGGGCAAAGTTAGGGGTTAGGTGAAAACAGGCCACCAAGGGCCTGACAGGCACTGTCCATCGTGGGGGCCGAGGGTTCTTGCCGGGAGGTGGAGACCCTGCCCGGGTGTTCCAAAAATTGCCCATATCTTGGGTTAACTGTCTTGGGGCCGTCGCGACGTTTCGGCTGAGTTGTGCCTTCTTCAGACTGGCCCGGTAATTATGACTCTTTTTATTTAGGTTCTTTCTCTTCCTTTTATTTAGGTTTTTTCAGGTAAGTATATTTTAACTTTACTTTTTCTTCTTTTTTTAGGTTCTGCGACAGGTAAGTATTATTTTACTTTATTATTTCTTCTCCCTTCTTTTTTTAGGTTTTTTTCTTCCTTCTTTTTAGGTTTTTTGTTCAAAGTTGAATTTCGAACCCCCCCCTGGTTAGGGTTAGGGTTTGGGACAGGCAGGGGCATCTCCCACCCCCACGAGGCACGGGCAAAGTTAGGGGTTAGGTGAAAACAGGCCACCAAGGGCCTGACAGGCACTGTCCATCGTGGGGGCCGAGGGTTCTTGCCGGGAGGTGGAGACCCTGCCCGGGTGTTCCAAAAATTGCCCATATCTTGGGTTAACTGTCTTGGGGCCGTCGCGACGTTTCGGCTGAGTTGTGCCTTCTTCAGACTGGCCCGGTAATTATGACTCTTTTTATTTAGGTTCTTTCTCTTCCTTTTATTTAGGTTTTTTCAGGTAAGTATATTTTAACTTTACTTTTTCTTCTTTTTTTAGGTTCTGCGACAGGTAAGTATTATTTTACTTTATTATTTCTTCTCCCTTCTTTTTTTAGGTTTTTTTCTTCCTTCTTTT
>NC_140571.1:37500-47500 GCF_057381845.1 Rhamphochromis longiceps | reverse complement strand
TGCCCTGTGATGCTGGGGCCATTGTGTAAGATTGGAATGTGTACCAGTGGCTGGTGGGTGGTCCTTGAAGGTCCCGGGAGGAGGCGGCGAGGAGGCAGCGGGTGGCTGGGCTTGAGCTGTGGATCAGGGACGTCATTAATTCTGCCTGGTGCTGCGTGTGCCCTGTGCAGCTTGGATGTCTGCCGCTGACGCTCTGTGGTTCCTGTTCCTGTCATAAAAGGCCCTGTACAAGGGGAGAAGAAATGCATCATTGGTTACCAAAATAAAACAGTGTCTTTCTGCCTGTGTCATTCTGTTTGGTTTCTTTGAGCGTTTGTTTCTTAAATACACAGCAAGTGTCACTCTCTCTCTCTCTCTCTCTCTCTCTCTCTCTCTCTCTCTCTCTGTCTGTCTCACACACACACACACACACACACACACACACACACACACACACACACACACACACCAAAGCACACACACACACACACACAGACACACACAGACACTGTGAGGTTTGCAGTGCAAAATTTGAATTTTAGTGCATGGTGATTTGTCTCCCTCCAGTGGCCCACGGCAGGTATGATGAGGCTTAAATGATAGGATAGGTTATGGGGAAAAAGCCAGGAGAGGATGGGACAAAAGTGGAATAACTGAAAAAGTAAGAGGTGTAGAGGGCTGATGTTGGTGTCTAGGTGGGGGTTTTGGTGGGTGCCGGACGCTGTGGCGAAGAGGCCACGCCGATGGCTTCTTCGGTTCTGGAGATATGGCGAATCGGACCAAAAAGGATGGGACAAAAGGGTCCCAGTCGGAGAAAGGAAGGTGCAGAGGGCCTGGTTCCACTGGCATTGCGTTGCCCGTGTGCGGGCGCATCCGCAGGTGCCCAACATGGCATGGTTCAGAGTACCTTTGCAGGAGGCTTAGGGATAGGTTAGGGGGTAATAGCCAGAATTTGACGGAATAAAATGGAATAACTGGGAAAGTAAGTGTCGTAGAGGGATGAAAGTTGTGTCTACGGGGGGGTTTCGGGGTGCTCCGGACACCCTGGTGAAGACCCCATGTCGATAGCACCAACGGTTCTGGACTTGGTGTAAATGGGTCAAAATTTGACGGAATAAAAAGGTCAAAGTGGCAGATAGGAGTGTCCGATCGGGACGATTCCACCACCACTGTACTCAGCAGGCCCTGCCGGGTCGTTAGACACGCAGCATGGCAGGGATCGGTGACATAACATGTAGCAGTTTCCCTTCACAGAAGCGTCTGCAGCAGGTGGGTGGAGGAGGAGGCAGCAGAACCAGGCCTTTGGAGCACTGTGTCATCTCCTGGTCCTGATGCTTTGAATCTCCCTCTCTGTCTGTCTGTCTGTCTGTCTGTCACACACACACACACACACACACAGAAGCTGGTCAAGTGCTGTGCAACTGGGATTGCACCTGTCGTCCACAGGAGGGCGCCTAGCTGGGAAGTCCAGTACATTCCATATTAAAGTTGTTGCAAGTGCATTTTTTGTGTAAAAGACAGACAGACAGACAGACAGACACACACACACACACACACTGTAAGGTCTGAAGTGCAAAATTTGAATTACATTCCTTTGTATCTCTCCCTCTCTGTCTCTCTCTCTCTCTGTCTCTCTCTCTGTCAACACACACACACACACACACACACACACACACACACACACACACACACACACACCAAAGCACACAGACAGAAGCTGGTCACAACTGCTGTGCAACTGGGATTGAACCAGGGGGGCTCCCTCTGCTGGCTCAATGCGGTACAAAGTGTCTGAAGGAGTTATACCGGCGAAAATAACATCTTTCAATTGCATGTTTGGTCCACAGGAGGGCGCCTAGCTGGGAAGTCCAGTACATTCCATATTAAAGTTAGGGTTAGGGGTTAGGGTTAGGGGTTAGGGTTAGGGTTAGGGGGTTAGGGTGTGGAAAAGGAAACAGGGTCCCAGCAATTAGGGGGGGGGTTAGGGTTAGGGGTTAGGGTTAGGGTTAGGGTTTGGGGAAAGAAAGGGGTCCCAGGCAGAAGTCTGGGTCCCCTGATGCACGCTCACTCGACTGGGGTAGGCACTGATGCCCCCGGATCAAAAAATTGCCCATCATTGGGTAGTAGTGGCCATTAGTTGTTCTATTGAGCCCGTCGCGACGTTTCGGCGTTACTTCGCCTTCATCAGGCTGGGCTCAATGAGGGTAGGGACTGGTTTGTCCTCTATTTATACTTTTTCTTTTCTTAGCTTTTCTTTCTGACTTTTTTGTCTTTACTTTTTTCTGTTCCTTCTTACTTAGGTTTTTTCTTGGCTTTTTAATTTTTTCTGTACTTAGTTTTTTCTATGTTTCTCTCTTTTCCTCTTTTCCTCTCAACCCTACTTGGGGAGCTTTCTTACTCTCTCTCTTTTTTTCTCAACCCTACTTGGGGAGCTTTCTTTCTATCCTTTTTCTTTATGGCACCCCCTATTCCTTAGTCCACTCTGTCTATCATCTTGTTTTTCTGGCACCCCCATCCTTAGTAACCACTCTATTTAGGCTTCTTTTTCTGTTTTTTGTTTTTCCATTTTTTTAGGCTTTTTTTTCTGTTTTTTCTGGGGTTGGGACAGGGAGGGGGGGATAGGTTAGGGTTAGGGTAGGAGATGTGGGTAGGGGCATCGCCCACTCCACCGGGACCTGGCTGGTAAGGGTTTGGGGAAAGAAAGGGGTCCCAGGCAGAAGTCTGGGTCCCCTGATGCACGCTCACTCGACTGGGGTAGGCACTGATGCCCCCGGATCAAAAAATTGCCCATCATTGGGTAGTAGTGGCCATTAGTTGTTCTATTGAGCCCGTCGCGACGTTTCGGCGTTACTTCGCCTTCATCAGGCTGGGCTCAATGAGGGTAGGGACTGGTTTGTCCTCTATTTATACTTTTTCTTTTCTTAGCTTTTCTTTCTGACTTTTTTGTCTTTACTTTTTTCTGTTCCTTCTTACTTAGGTTTTTTCTTGGCTTTTTAATTTTTTCTGTACTTAGTTTTTTCTATGTTTCTCTCTTTTCCTCTTTTCCTCTCAACCCTACTTGGGGAGCTTTCTTACTCTCTCTCTTTTTTTCTCAACCCTACTTGGGGAGCTTTCTTTCTATCCTTTTTCTTTATGGCACCCCCTATTCCTTAGTCCACTCTGTCTATCATCTTGTTTTTCTGGCACCCCCATCCTTAGTAACCACTCTATTTAGGCTTCTTTTTCTGTTTTTTGTTTTTCCATTTTTTTAGGCTTTTTTTTCTGTTTTTTCTGGGGTTGGGACAGGGAGGGGGGGATAGGTTAGGGTTAGGGTAGGAGATGTGGGTAGGGGCATCGCCCACTCCACCGGGACCTGGCTGGTAAGGGTTTGGGGAAAGAAAGGGGTCCCAGGCAGAAGTCTGGGTCCCCTGATGCACGCTCACTCGACTGGGGTAGGCACTGATGCCCCCGGATCAAAAAATTGCCCATCATTGGGTAGTAGTGGCCATTAGTTGTTCTATTGAGCCCGTCGCGACGTTTCGGCGTTACTTCGCCTTCATCAGGCTGGGCTCAATGAGGGTAGGGACTGGTTTGTCCTCTATTTATACTTTTTCTTTTCTTAGCTTTTCTTTCTGACTTTTTTGTCTTTACTTTTTTCTGTTCCTTCTTACTTAGGTTTTTTCTTGGCTTTTTAATTTTTTCTGTACTTAGTTTTTTCTATGTTTCTCTCTTTTCCTCTTTTCCTCTCAACCCTACTTGGGGAGCTTTCTTACTCTCTCTCTTTTTTTCTCAACCCTACTTGGGGAGCTTTCTTTCTATCCTTTTTCTTTATGGCACCCCCTATTCCTTAGTCCACTCTGTCTATCATCTTGTTTTTCTGGCACCCCCATCCTTAGTAACCACTCTATTTAGGCTTCTTTTTCTGTTTTTTGTTTTTCCATTTTTTTAGGCTTTTTTTTCTGTTTTTTCTGGGGTTGGGACAGGGAGGGGGGGATAGGTTAGGGTTAGGGTAGGAGATGTGGGTAGGGGCATCGCCCACTCCACCGGGACCTGGCTGGTAAGGGTTTGGGGAAAGAAAGGGGTCCCAGGCAGAAGTCTGGGTCCCCTGATGCACGCTCACTCGACTGGGGTAGGCACTGATGCCCCCGGATCAAAAAATTGCCCATCATTGGGTAGTAGTGGCCATTAGTTGTTCTATTGAGCCCGTCGCGACGTTTCGGCGTTACTTCGCCTTCATCAGGCTGGGCTCAATGAGGGTAGGGACTGGTTTGTCCTCTATTTATACTTTTTCTTTTCTTAGCTTTTCTTTCTGACTTTTTTGTCTTTACTTTTTTCTGTTCCTTCTTACTTAGGTTTTTTCTTGGCTTTTTAATTTTTTCTGTACTTAGTTTTTTCTATGTTTCTCTCTTTTCCTCTTTTCCTCTCAACCCTACTTGGGGAGCTTTCTTACTCTCTCTCTTTTTTTCTCAACCCTACTTGGGGAGCTTTCTTTCTATCCTTTTTCTTTATGGCACCCCCTATTCCTTAGTCCACTCTGTCTATCATCTTGTTTTTCTGGCACCCCCATCCTTAGTAACCACTCTATTTAGGCTTCTTTTTCTGTTTTTTGTTTTTCCATTTTTTTAGGCTTTTTTTTCTGTTTTTTCTGGGGTTGGGACAGGGAGGGGGGGATAGGTTAGGGTTAGGGTAGGAGATGTGGGTAGGGGCATCGCCCACTCCACCGGGACCTGGCTGGTAAGGGTTTGGGGAAAGAAAGGGGTCCCAGGCAGAAGTCTGGGTCCCCTGATGCACGCTCACTCGACTGGGGTAGGCACTGATGCCCCCGGATCAAAAAATTGCCCATCATTGGGTAGTAGTGGCCATTAGTTGTTCTATTGAGCCCGTCGCGACGTTTCGGCGTTACTTCGCCTTCATCAGGCTGGGCTCAATGAGGGTAGGGACTGGTTTGTCCTCTATTTATACTTTTTCTTTTCTTAGCTTTTCTTTCTGACTTTTTTGTCTTTACTTTTTTCTGTTCCTTCTTACTTAGGTTTTTTCTTGGCTTTTTAATTTTTTCTGTACTTAGTTTTTTCTATGTTTCTCTCTTTTCCTCTTTTCCTCTCAACCCTACTTGGGGAGCTTTCTTACTCTCTCTCTTTTTTTCTCAACCCTACTTGGGGAGCTTTCTTTCTATCCTTTTTCTTTATGGCACCCCCTATTCCTTAGTCCACTCTGTCTATCATCTTGTTTTTCTGGCACCCCCATCCTTAGTAACCACTCTATTTAGGCTTCTTTTTCTGTTTTTTGTTTTTCCATTTTTTTAGGCTTTTTTTTCTGTTTTTTCTGGGGTTGGGACAGGGAGGGGGGGATAGGTTAGGGTTAGGGTAGGAGATGTGGGTAGGGGCATCGCCCACTCCACCGGGACCTGGCTGGTAAGGGTTTGGGGAAAGAAAGGGGTCCCAGGCAGAAGTCTGGGTCCCCTGATGCACGCTCACTCGACTGGGGTAGGCACTGATGCCCCCGGATCAAAAAATTGCCCATCATTGGGTAGTAGTGGCCATTAGTTGTTCTATTGAGCCCGTCGCGACGTTTCGGCGTTACTTCGCCTTCATCAGGCTGGGCTCAATGAGGGTAGGGACTGGTTTGTCCTCTATTTATACTTTTTCTTTTCTTAGCTTTTCTTTCTGACTTTTTTGTCTTTACTTTTTTCTGTTCCTTCTTACTTAGGTTTTTTCTTGGCTTTTTAATTTTTTCTGTACTTAGTTTTTTCTATGTTTCTCTCTTTTCCTCTTTTCCTCTCAACCCTACTTGGGGAGCTTTCTTACTCTCTCTCTTTTTTTCTCAACCCTACTTGGGGAGCTTTCTTTCTATCCTTTTTCTTTATGGCACCCCCTATTCCTTAGTCCACTCTGTCTATCATCTTGTTTTTCTGGCACCCCCATCCTTAGTAACCACTCTATTTAGGCTTCTTTTTCTGTTTTTTGTTTTTCCATTTTTTTAGGCTTTTTTTTCTGTTTTTTCTGGGGTTGGGACAGGGAGGGGGGGATAGGTTAGGGTTAGGGTAGGAGATGTGGGTAGGGGCATCGCCCACTCCACCGGGACCTGGCTGGTAAGGGTTTGGGGAAAGAAAGGGGTCCCAGGCAGAAGTCTGGGTCCCCTGATGCACGCTCACTCGACTGGGGTAGGCACTGATGCCCCCGGATCAAAAAATTGCCCATCATTGGGTAGTAGTGGCCATTAGTTGTTCTATTGAGCCCGTCGCGACGTTTCGGCGTTACTTCGCCTTCATCAGGCTGGGCTCAATGAGGGTAGGGACTGGTTTGTCCTCTATTTATACTTTTTCTTTTCTTAGCTTTTCTTTCTGACTTTTTTGTCTTTACTTTTTTCTGTTCCTTCTTACTTAGGTTTTTTCTTGGCTTTTTAATTTTTTCTGTACTTAGTTTTTTCTATGTTTCTCTCTTTTCCTCTTTTCCTCTCAACCCTACTTGGGGAGCTTTCTTACTCTCTCTCTTTTTTTCTCAACCCTACTTGGGGAGCTTTCTTTCTATCCTTTTTCTTTATGGCACCCCCTATTCCTTAGTCCACTCTGTCTATCATCTTGTTTTTCTGGCACCCCCATCCTTAGTAACCACTCTATTTAGGCTTCTTTTTCTGTTTTTTGTTTTTCCATTTTTTTAGGCTTTTTTTTCTGTTTTTTCTGGGGTTGGGACAGGGAGGGGGGGATAGGTTAGGGTTAGGGTAGGAGATGTGGGTAGGGGCATCGCCCACTCCACCGGGACCTGGCTGGTAAGGGTTTGGGGAAAGAAAGGGGTCCCAGGCAGAAGTCTGGGTCCCCTGATGCACGCTCACTCGACTGGGGTAGGCACTGATGCCCCCGGATCAAAAAATTGCCCATCATTGGGTAGTAGTGGCCATTAGTTGTTCTATTGAGCCCGTCGCGACGTTTCGGCGTTACTTCGCCTTCATCAGGCTGGGCTCAATGAGGGTAGGGACTGGTTTGTCCTCTATTTATACTTTTTCTTTTCTTAGCTTTTCTTTCTGACTTTTTTGTCTTTACTTTTTTCTGTTCCTTCTTACTTAGGTTTTTTCTTGGCTTTTTAATTTTTTCTGTACTTAGTTTTTTCTATGTTTCTCTCTTTTCCTCTTTTCCTCTCAACCCTACTTGGGGAGCTTTCTTACTCTCTCTCTTTTTTTCTCAACCCTACTTGGGGAGCTTTCTTTCTATCCTTTTTCTTTATGGCACCCCCTATTCCTTAGTCCACTCTGTCTATCATCTTGTTTTTCTGGCACCCCCATCCTTAGTAACCACTCTATTTAGGCTTCTTTTTCTGTTTTTTGTTTTTCCATTTTTTTAGGCTTTTTTTTCTGTTTTTTCTGGGGTTGGGACAGGGAGGGGGGGATAGGTTAGGGTTAGGGTAGGAGATGTGGGTAGGGGCATCGCCCACTCCACCGGGACCTGGCTGGTAAGGGTTTGGGGAAAGAAAGGGGTCCCAGGCAGAAGTCTGGGTCCCCTGATGCACGCTCACTCGACTGGGGTAGGCACTGATGCCCCCGGATCAAAAAATTGCCCATCATTGGGTAGTAGTGGCCATTAGTTGTTCTATTGAGCCCGTCGCGACGTTTCGGCGTTACTTCGCCTTCATCAGGCTGGGCTCAATGAGGGTAGGGACTGGTTTGTCCTCTATTTATACTTTTTCTTTTCTTAGCTTTTCTTTCTGACTTTTTTGTCTTTACTTTTTTCTGTTCCTTCTTACTTAGGTTTTTTCTTGGCTTTTTAATTTTTTCTGTACTTAGTTTTTTCTATGTTTCTCTCTTTTCCTCTTTTCCTCTCAACCCTACTTGGGGAGCTTTCTTACTCTCTCTCTTTTTTTCTCAACCCTACTTGGGGAGCTTTCTTTCTATCCTTTTTCTTTATGGCACCCCCTATTCCTTAGTCCACTCTGTCTATCATCTTGTTTTTCTGGCACCCCCATCCTTAGTAACCACTCTATTTAGGCTTCTTTTTCTGTTTTTTGTTTTTCCATTTTTTTAGGCTTTTTTTTCTGTTTTTTCTGGGGTTGGGACAGGGAGGGGGGGATAGGTTAGGGTTAGGGTAGGAGATGTGGGTAGGGGCATCGCCCACTCCACCGGGACCTGGCTGGTAAGGGTTTGGGGAAAGAAAGGGGTCCCAGGCAGAAGTCTGGGTCCCCTGATGCACGCTCACTCGACTGGGGTAGGCACTGATGCCCCCGGATCAAAAAATTGCCCATCATTGGGTAGTAGTGGCCATTAGTTGTTCTATTGAGCCCGTCGCGACGTTTCGGCGTTACTTCGCCTTCATCAGGCTGGGCTCAATGAGGGTAGGGACTGGTTTGTCCTCTATTTATACTTTTTCTTTTCTTAGCTTTTCTTTCTGACTTTTTTGTCTTTACTTTTTTCTGTTCCTTCTTACTTAGGTTTTTTCTTGGCTTTTTAATTTTTTCTGTACTTAGTTTTTTCTATGTTTCTCTCTTTTCCTCTTTTCCTCTCAACCCTACTTGGGGAGCTTTCTTACTCTCTCTCTTTTTTTCTCAACCCTACTTGGGGAGCTTTCTTTCTATCCTTTTTCTTTATGGCACCCCCTATTCCTTAGTCCACTCTGTCTATCATCTTGTTTTTCTGGCACCCCCATCCTTAGTAACCACTCTATTTAGGCTTCTTTTTCTGTTTTTTGTTTTTCCATTTTTTTAGGCTTTTTTTTCTGTTTTTTCTGGGGTTGGGACAGGGAGGGGGGGATAGGTTAGGGTTAGGGTAGGAGATGTGGGTAGGGGTTAGGGTTAGGGTTAGGGTTAGGGTTAGGGTTAGGGTTAGGGTTAGGGGGTTAGGGGTTAGGGGGTTAGGGTTAGGGGGTTAGGGGTTAGGGGTTAGGGGGTTAGGGTTAGGGTTAGGGTTAGGGGGTTAGGGGTTAGGGTTAGGGGTTAGGGTTAGGGTTAGGGTTAGGGTTAGGGGTTAGGGTTAGGGTTAGGGTTAGGGTTAGGGGTTAGGGTTAGGGTTAGGGTTAGGGTTAGGGTTAGGGTTAGGTTATGGGGAAAAAGCCAGGAGAGGATGGGACAAAAGTGGAATAACTGAAAAAGTAAGAGGTGTAGAGGGCTGATGTTGGTGTCTAGGTGGGGGTTTTGGTGGGTGCCGGACGCTGTGGCGAAGAGGCCACGCCGATGGCTTCTTCGGTTCTGGAGATATGGCGAATCGGACCAAAAAGGATGGGACAAAAGGGTCCCAGTCGGAGAAAGGAAGGTGCAGAGGGCCTGGTTCCACTGGCATTGCGTTGCCCGTGTGCGGGCGCATCCGCAGGTGCCCAACATGGCATGGTTCAGAGTACCTTTGCAGGAGGCTTAGGGATAGGTTAGGGGGTAATAGCCAGAATTTGACGGAATAAAATGGAATAACTGGGAAAGTAAGTGTCGTAGAGGGATGAAAGTTGTGTCTACGGGGGGGTTTCGGGGTGCTCCGGACACCCTGGTGAAGACCCCATGTCGATAGCACCAACGGTTCTGGACTTGGTGTAAATGGGTCAAAATTTGACGGAATAAAAAGGTCAAAGTGGCAGATAGGAGTGTCCGATCGGGACGATTCCACCACCACTGTACTCAGCAGGCCCTGCCGGGTCGTTAGACACGCAGCATGGCAGGGATCGGTGACATAACATGTAGCAGTTTCCCTTCACAGAAGCGTCTGCAGCAGGTGGGTGGAGGAGGAGGCAGCAGAACCAGGCCTTTGGAGCACTGTGTCATCTCCTGGTCCTGATGCTTTGAATCTCCCTCTCTGTCTGTCTGTCTGTCACACACACACACACACACACAGAAGCTGGTCAAGTGCTGTGCAACTGGGATTGCACCTGTCGTCCACAGGAGGGCGCCTAGCTGGGAAGTCCAGTACATTCCATATTAAAGTTGTTGCAAGTGCATTTTTTGTGTAAAAGACAGACAGACAGACACACACACACACACACACACACACACACACACACACACACACACACACACACTGTAAGGTCTGAAGTGCAAAATTTGAATTACATTCCTTTGTATCTCTCCCTCTCTGTCTC
>NC_140571.1:27500-32500 GCF_057381845.1 Rhamphochromis longiceps | reverse complement strand
CCAGGCAGAAGTCTGGGTCCCCTGATGCACGCTCACTCGACTGGGGTAGGCACTGATGCCCCCGGATCAAAAAATTGCCCATCATTGGGTAGTAGTGGCCATTAGTTGTTCTATTGAGCCCGTCGCGACGTTTCGGCGTTACTTCGCCTTCATCAGGCTGGGCTCAATGAGGGTAGGGACTGGTTTGTCCTCTATTTATACTTTTTCTTTTCTTAGCTTTTCTTTCTGACTTTTTTGTCTTTACTTTTTTCTGTTCCTTCTTACTTAGGTTTTTTCTTGGCTTTTTAATTTTTTCTGTACTTAGTTTTTTCTATGTTTCTCTCTTTTCCTCTTTTCCTCTCAACCCTACTTGGGGAGCTTTCTTACTCTCTCTCTTTTTTTCTCAACCCTACTTGGGGAGCTTTCTTTCTATCCTTTTTCTTTATGGCACCCCCTATTCCTTAGTCCACTCTGTCTATCATCTTGTTTTTCTGGCACCCCCATCCTTAGTAACCACTCTATTTAGGCTTCTTTTTCTGTTTTTTGTTTTTCCATTTTTTTAGGCTTTTTTTTCTGTTTTTTCTGGGGTTGGGACAGGGAGGGGGGGATAGGTTAGGGTTAGGGT
Source organism: Rhamphochromis longiceps (assembly GCF_057381845.1). NCBI lineage: Eukaryota > Metazoa > Chordata > Actinopteri > Cichliformes > Cichlidae > Rhamphochromis > Rhamphochromis longiceps. The sequence goes on along the minus strand of NC_140571.1, from coordinate 31,896 downwards.
AGGAGATGTGGGTAGGGGCATCGCCCACTCCACCGGGACCTGGCTGGTAAGGGTTTGGGGAAAGAAAGGGGTCCCAGGCAGAAGTCTGGGTCCCCTGATGCACGCTCACTCGACTGGGGTAGGCACTGATGCCCCCGGATCAAAAAATTGCCCATCATTGGGTAGTAGTGGCCATTAGTTGTTCTATTGAGCCCGTCGCGACGTTTCGGCGTTACTTCGCCTTCATCAGGCTGGGCTCAATGAGGGTAGGGACTGGTTTGTCCTCTATTTATACTTTTTCTTTTCTTAGCTTTTCTTTCTGACTTTTTTGTCTTTACTTTTTTCTGTTCCTTCTTACTTAGGTTTTTTCTTGGCTTTTTAATTTTTTCTGTACTTAGTTTTTTCTATGTTTCTCTCTTTTCCTCTTTTCCTCTCAACCCTACTTGGGGAGCTTTCTTACTCTCTCTCTTTTTTTCTCAACCCTACTTGGGGAGCTTTCTTTCTATCCTTTTTCTTTATGGCACCCCCTATTCCTTAGTCCACTCTGTCTATCATCTTGTTTTTCTGGCACCCCCATCCTTAGTAACCACTCTATTTAGGCTTCTTTTTCTGTTTTTTGTTTTTCCATTTTTTTAGGCTTTTTTTTCTGTTTTTTCTGGGGTTGGGACAGGGAGGGGGGGATAGGTTAGGGTTAGGGTAGGAGATGTGGGTAGGGGCATCGCCCACTCCACCGGGACCTGGCTGGTAAGGGTTTGGGGAAAGAAAGGGGTCCCAGGCAGAAGTCTGGGTCCCCTGATGCACGCTCACTCGACTGGGGTAGGCACTGATGCCCCCGGATCAAAAAATTGCCCATCATTGGGTAGTAGTGGCCATTAGTTGTTCTATTGAGCCCGTCGCGACGTTTCGGCGTTACTTCGCCTTCATCAGGCTGGGCTCAATGAGGGTAGGGACTGGTTTGTCCTCTATTTATACTTTTTCTTTTCTTAGCTTTTCTTTCTGACTTTTTTGTCTTTACTTTTTTCTGTTCCTTCTTACTTAGGTTTTTTCTTGGCTTTTTAATTTTTTCTGTACTTAGTTTTTTCTATGTTTCTCTCTTTTCCTCTTTTCCTCTCAACCCTACTTGGGGAGCTTTCTTACTCTCTCTCTTTTTTTCTCAACCCTACTTGGGGAGCTTTCTTTCTATCCTTTTTCTTTATGGCACCCCCTATTCCTTAGTCCACTCTGTCTATCATCTTGTTTTTCTGGCACCCCCATCCTTAGTAACCACTCTATTTAGGCTTCTTTTTCTGTTTTTTGTTTTTCCATTTTTTTAGGCTTTTTTTTCTGTTTTTTCTGGGGTTGGGACAGGGAGGGGGGGATAGGTTAGGGTTAGGGTAGGAGATGTGGGTAGGGGCATCGCCCACTCCACCGGGACCTGGCTGGTAAGGGTTTGGGGAAAGAAAGGGGTCCCAGGCAGAAGTCTGGGTCCCCTGATGCACGCTCACTCGACTGGGGTAGGCACTGATGCCCCCGGATCAAAAAATTGCCCATCATTGGGTAGTAGTGGCCATTAGTTGTTCTATTGAGCCCGTCGCGACGTTTCGGCGTTACTTCGCCTTCATCAGGCTGGGCTCAATGAGGGTAGGGACTGGTTTGTCCTCTATTTATACTTTTTCTTTTCTTAGCTTTTCTTTCTGACTTTTTTGTCTTTACTTTTTTCTGTTCCTTCTTACTTAGGTTTTTTCTTGGCTTTTTAATTTTTTCTGTACTTAGTTTTTTCTATGTTTCTCTCTTTTCCTCTTTTCCTCTCAACCCTACTTGGGGAGCTTTCTTACTCTCTCTCTTTTTTTCTCAACCCTACTTGGGGAGCTTTCTTTCTATCCTTTTTCTTTATGGCACCCCCTATTCCTTAGTCCACTCTGTCTATCATCTTGTTTTTCTGGCACCCCCATCCTTAGTAACCACTCTATTTAGGCTTCTTTTTCTGTTTTTTGTTTTTCCATTTTTTTAGGCTTTTTTTTCTGTTTTTTCTGGGGTTGGGACAGGGAGGGGGGGATAGGTTAGGGTTAGGGTAGGAGATGTGGGTAGGGGCATCGCCCACTCCACCGGGACCTGGCTGGTAAGGGTTTGGGGAAAGAAAGGGGTCCCAGGCAGAAGTCTGGGTCCCCTGATGCACGCTCACTCGACTGGGGTAGGCACTGATGCCCCCGGATCAAAAAATTGCCCATCATTGGGTAGTAGTGGCCATTAGTTGTTCTATTGAGCCCGTCGCGACGTTTCGGCGTTACTTCGCCTTCATCAGGCTGGGCTCAATGAGGGTAGGGACTGGTTTGTCCTCTATTTATACTTTTTCTTTTCTTAGCTTTTCTTTCTGACTTTTTTGTCTTTACTTTTTTCTGTTCCTTCTTACTTAGGTTTTTTCTTGGCTTTTTAATTTTTTCTGTACTTAGTTTTTTCTATGTTTCTCTCTTTTCCTCTTTTCCTCTCAACCCTACTTGGGGAGCTTTCTTACTCTCTCTCTTTTTTTCTCAACCCTACTTGGGGAGCTTTCTTTCTATCCTTTTTCTTTATGGCACCCCCTATTCCTTAGTCCACTCTGTCTATCATCTTGTTTTTCTGGCACCCCCATCCTTAGTAACCACTCTATTTAGGCTTCTTTTTCTGTTTTTTGTTTTTCCATTTTTTTAGGCTTTTTTTTCTGTTTTTTCTGGGGTTGGGACAGGGAGGGGGGGATAGGTTAGGGTTAGGGTAGGAGATGTGGGTAGGGGCATCGCCCACTCCACCGGGACCTGGCTGGTAAGGGTTTGGGGAAAGAAAGGGGTCCCAGGCAGAAGTCTGGGTCCCCTGATGCACGCTCACTCGACTGGGGTAGGCACTGATGCCCCCGGATCAAAAAATTGCCCATCATTGGGTAGTAGTGGCCATTAGTTGTTCTATTGAGCCCGTCGCGACGTTTCGGCGTTACTTCGCCTTCATCAGGCTGGGCTCAATGAGGGTAGGGACTGGTTTGTCCTCTATTTATACTTTTTCTTTTCTTAGCTTTTCTTTCTGACTTTTTTGTCTTTACTTTTTTCTGTTCCTTCTTACTTAGGTTTTTTCTTGGCTTTTTAATTTTTTCTGTACTTAGTTTTTTCTATGTTTCTCTCTTTTCCTCTTTTCCTCTCAACCCTACTTGGGGAGCTTTCTTACTCTCTCTCTTTTTTTCTCAACCCTACTTGGGGAGCTTTCTTTCTATCCTTTTTCTTTATGGCACCCCCTATTCCTTAGTCCACTCTGTCTATCATCTTGTTTTTCTGGCACCCCCATCCTTAGTAACCACTCTATTTAGGCTTCTTTTTCTGTTTTTTGTTTTTCCATTTTTTTAGGCTTTTTTTTCTGTTTTTTCTGGGGTTGGGACAGGGAGGGGGGGATAGGTTAGGGTTAGGGTAGGAGATGTGGGTAGGGGCATCGCCCACTCCACCGGGACCTGGCTGGTAAGGGTTTGGGGAAAGAAAGGGGTCCCAGGCAGAAGTCTGGGTCCCCTGATGCACGCTCACTCGACTGGGGTAGGCACTGATGCCCCCGGATCAAAAAATTGCCCATCATTGGGTAGTAGTGGCCATTAGTTGTTCTATTGAGCCCGTCGCGACGTTTCGGCGTTACTTCGCCTTCATCAGGCTGGGCTCAATGAGGGTAGGGACTGGTTTGTCCTCTATTTATACTTTTTCTTTTCTTAGCTTTTCTTTCTGACTTTTTTGTCTTTACTTTTTTCTGTTCCTTCTTACTTAGGTTTTTTCTTGGCTTTTTAATTTTTTCTGTACTTAGTTTTTTCTATGTTTCTCTCTTTTCCTCTTTTCCTCTCAACCCTACTTGGGGAGCTTTCTTACTCTCTCTCTTTTTTTCTCAACCCTACTTGGGGAGCTTTCTTTCTATCCTTTTTCTTTATGGCACCCCCTATTCCTTAGTCCACTCTGTCTATCATCTTGTTTTTCTGGCACCCCCATCCTTAGTAACCACTCTATTTAGGCTTCTTTTTCTGTTTTTTGTTTTTCCATTTTTTTAGGCTTTTTTTTCTGTTTTTTCTGGGGTTGGGACAGGGAGGGGGGGATAGGTTAGGGTTAGGGTAGGAGATGTGGGTAGGGGCATCGCCCACTCCACCGGGACCTGGCTGGTAAGGGTTTGGGGAAAGAAAGGGGTCCCAGGCAGAAGTCTGGGTCCCCTGATGCACGCTCACTCGACTGGGGTAGGCACTGATGCCCCCGGATCAAAAAATTGCCCATCATTGGGTAGTAGTGGCCATTAGTTGTTCTATTGAGCCCGTCGCGACGTTTCGGCGTTACTTCGCCTTCATCAGGCTGGGCTCAATGAGGGTAGGGACTGGTTTGTCCTCTATTTATACTTTTTCTTTTCTTAGCTTTTCTTTCTGACTTTTTTGTCTTTACTTTTTTCTGTTCCTTCT
>NC_140571.1:12500-15000 GCF_057381845.1 Rhamphochromis longiceps | reverse complement strand
TGTGATGCTGGGGCCATTGTGTAAGATTGGAATGTGTACCAGTGGCTGGTGGGTGGTCCTTGAAGGTCCCGGGAGGAGGCGGCGAGGAGGCAGCGGGTGGCTGGGCTTGAGCTGTGGATCAGGGACGTCATTAATTCTGCCTGGTGCTGCGTGTGCCCTGTGCAGCTTGGATGTCTGCCGCTGACGCTCTGTGGTTCCTGTTCCTGTCATAAAAGGCCCTGTACAAGGGGAGAAGAAATGCATCATTGGTTACCAAAATAAAACAGTGTCTTTCTGCCTGTGTCATTCTGTTTGGTTTCTTTGAGCGTTTGTTTCTTAAATACACAGCAAGTGTCACTCTCTCTCTCTCTCTCTCTCTCTCTGTCTGTCACACACACACACACACACACACACACACACACACACACACACACACACACACACACCAAAGCACACACACACACACACACACTGTGAGGTTTGCAGTGCAAAATTTGAATTTTAGTGCATGGTGATTTGTCTCCCTCCAGTGGCCCACGGCAGGTATGATGAGGCTTAAATGATAGGTTATGGGGAAAAAGCCAGGAGAGGATGGGACAAAAGTGGAATAACTGAAAAAGTAAGAGGTGTAGAGGGCTGATGTTGGTGTCTAGGTGGGGGTTTTGGTGGGTGCCGGACGCTGTGGCGAAGAGGCCACGCCGATGGCTTCTTCGGTTCTGGAGATATGGCGAATCGGACCAAAAAGGATGGGACAAAAGGGTCCCAGTCGGAGAAAGGAAGGTGCAGAGGGCCTGGTTCCACTGGCATTGCGTTGCCCGTGTGCGGGCGCATCCGCAGGTGCCCAACATGGCATGGTTCAGAGTACCTTTGCAGGAGGCTTAGGGATAGGTTAGGGGGTAATAGCCAGAATTTGACGGAATAAAATGGAATAACTGGGAAAGTAAGTGTCGTAGAGGGATGAAAGTTGTGTCTACGGGGGGGTTTCGGGGTGCTCCGGACACCCTGGTGAAGACCCCATGTCGATAGCACCAACGGTTCTGGACTTGGTGTAAATGGGTCCAAATTTGACGGAATAAAAAGGTCAAAGTGGCAGATAGGAGCGTCCGATCGGGCCGATTCCACCACCACTGTACTCAGCAGGCCCTGCCGGGTCGTTAGACACGCAGCATGGCAGGGATCGGTGACATAACATGTAGCAGTTTCCCTTCACAGAAGCGTCTGCAGCAGGTGGGTGGAGGAGGAGGCAGCAGAACCAGGCCTTTGGAGCACTGTGTCATCTCCTGGTCCTGATGCTTTGAATCTCCCTCTCTGTCTGTCTGTCTGTCTGTCACACACACACACACACACACACAGAAGCTGGTCAAGTGCTGTGCAACTGGGATTGCACCTGTCGTCCACAGGAGGGCGCCTAGCTGGGAAGTCCAGTACATTCCATATTAAAGTTGTTGCAAGTGCATTTTTTGTGTAAAAGACAGACAGACAGACACACACACACACACACACACACACACACACACACACACACACACTGTAAGGTCTGAAGTGCAAAATTTGAATTACATTCCTTTGTATCTCTCCCTCTCTCTCTCTCTCTCTCTCTCTCTCTGTCTCTCTCTCTCTCTCTCTCTCTCTGTCAACACACACACACACACACACACACACTGTAAGGTCTGAAGTGCAAAATTTGAATTACATTCCTTTGTATCTCTCCCTCTCTGTCTCTCTCTCTCTCTGTCTCTCTCTCTGTCAACACACACACACACACACACACACACACACACACACACACACACACACACACACCAAAGCACACAGACAGAAGCTGGTCACAACTGCTGTGCAACTGGGATTGAACCAGGGGGGCTCCCTCTGCTGGCTCAATGCGGTACAAAGTGTCTGAAGGAGTTATACCGGCGAAAATAACATCTTTCAATTCCATGTTTGGTCCACAGGAGGGCGCCTAGCTGGGAAGTCCTGTACATTCCATATTAAAGTTGTTGCAAGTGCATTTTTTGTGTAAAAGACAGACACACACACACACACACACACACACACACACACACACACACACACACACACACACTGTAAGGTCTGAAGTGCAAAATTTGAATTACATTCCTTTGTATCTCTCCCTCTCTCTCTCTCTCTCTCTCTCTCTCTCTGTCTCTCTCTCTCTCTCTCTCTCTCTGTCAACACACACACACACACACACACACACACCAAAGCACACAGACAGAAGCTGGTCACAACTGCTGTGCAACTGGGATTGAACCAGGGGGGCTCCCTCTGCTGGCTCAATGCGGTACAAAGTGTCAGAAGGAGTTATACCGGCGAAAATAACATCTTTCAATTGCATGTTTGGTCCACAGGATGGCGCCTAGCTGGCAAGTCCTGTACATTGCATATTAAAAGTTGTTGCAAGTGCACTCACATGTATTTTTTGTGTAAAAGAGACACACACACACACACACACACACACACACACACACACACACGCACACACGCACGCTCAATGGAGTAT
>NC_140571.1:0-5000 GCF_057381845.1 Rhamphochromis longiceps | reverse complement strand
GGTTCCTGTTCCTGTCATAAAAGGCCCTGTACAAGGGGAGAAGAAATGCATCATTGGTTACCAAAATAAAACAGTGTCTTTCTGCCTGTGTCATTCTGTTTGGTTTCTTTGAGCGTTTGTTTCTTAAATACACAGCAAGTGTCACTCTCTCTCTCTCTCTCTCTGTCTGTCACACACACACACACACACACACACACACACACACACACACACACACACACACACACCAAAGCACACACACACACACACACACTGTGAGGTTTGCAGTGCAAAATTTGAATTTTAGTGCATGGTGATTTGTCTCCCTCCAGTGGCCCACGGCAGGTATGATGAGGCTTAAATGATAGGTTATGGGGAAAAAGCCAGGAGAGGATGGGACAAAAGTGGAATAACTGAAAAAGTAAGAGGTGTAGAGGGCTGATGTTGGTGTCTAGGTGGGGGTTTTGGTGGGTGCCGGACGCTGTGGCGAAGAGGCCACGCCGATGGCTTCTTCGGTTCTGGAGATATGGCGAATCGGACCAAAAAGGATGGGACAAAAGGGTCCCAGTCGGAGAAAGGAAGGTGCAGAGGGCCTGGTTCCACTGGCATTGCGTTGCCCGTGTGCGGGCGCATCCGCAGGTGCCCAACATGGCATGGTTCAGAGTACCTTTGCAGGAGGCTTAGGGATAGGTTAGGGGGTAATAGCCAGAATTTGACGGAATAAAATGGAATAACTGGGAAAGTAAGTGTCGTAGAGGGATGAAAGTTGTGTCTACGGGGGGGTTTCGGGGTGCTCCGGACACCCTGGTGAAGACCCCATGTCGATAGCACCAACGGTTCTGGACTTGGTGTAAATGGGTCCAAATTTGACGGAATAAAAAGGTCAAAGTGGCAGATAGGAGCGTCCGATCGGGCCGATTCCACCACCACTGTACTCAGCAGGCCCTGCCGGGTCGTTAGACACGCAGCATGGCAGGGATCGGTGACATAACATGTAGCAGTTTCCCTTCACAGAAGCGTCTGCAGCAGGTGGGTGGAGGAGGAGGCAGCAGAACCAGGCCTTTGGAGCACTGTGTCATCTCCTGGTCCTGATGCTTTGAATCTCCCTCTCTGTCTGTCTGTCTGTCTGTCACACACACACACACACACACACAGAAGCTGGTCAAGTGCTGTGCAACTGGGATTGCACCTGTCGTCCACAGGAGGGCGCCTAGCTGGGAAGTCCAGTACATTCCATATTAAAGTTGTTGCAAGTGCATTTTTTGTGTAAAAGACAGACAGACAGACACACACACACACACACACACACACACACACACACACACACACACTGTAAGGTCTGAAGTGCAAAATTTGAATTACATTCCTTTGTATCTCTCCCTCTCTCTCTCTCTCTCTCTCTCTCTCTGTCTCTCTCTCTCTCTCTCTCTCTCTGTCAACACACACACACACACACACACACACTGTAAGGTCTGAAGTGCAAAATTTGAATTACATTCCTTTGTATCTCTCCCTCTCTGTCTCTCTCTCTCTCTGTCTCTCTCTCTGTCAACACACACACACACACACACACACACACACACACACACACACACACACACCAAAGCACACAGACAGAAGCTGGTCACAACTGCTGTGCAACTGGGATTGAACCAGGGGGGCTCCCTCTGCTGGCTCAATGCGGTACAAAGTGTCTGAAGGAGTTATACCGGCGAAAATAACATCTTTCAATTCCATGTTTGGTCCACAGGAGGGCGCCTAGCTGGGAAGTCCTGTACATTCCATATTAAAGTTGTTGCAAGTGCATTTTTTGTGTAAAAGACAGACACACACACACACACACACACACACACACACACACACACACACACACTGTAAGGTCTGAAGTGCAAAATTTGAATTACATTCCTTTGTATCTCTCCCTCTCTCTCTCTCTCTCTCTCTCTCTCTCTGTCTCTCTCTCTCTCTCTCTCTCTCTGTCAACACACACACACACACACACACACACACCAAAGCACACAGACAGAAGCTGGTCACAACTGCTGTGCAACTGGGATTGAACCAGGGGGGCTCCCTCTGCTGGCTCAATGCGGTACAAAGTGTCAGAAGGAGTTATACCGGCGAAAATAACATCTTTCAATTGCATGTTTGGTCCACAGGATGGCGCCTAGCTGGCAAGTCCTGTACATTGCATATTAAAAGTTGTTGCAAGTGCACTCACATGTATTTTTTGTGTAAAAGAGACACACACACACACACACACACACACACACACACACACACACACACGCACACACGCACGCTCAATGGAGTATAAAATAAAGACCGGGGCAGTTCTCTCACTGGAGTCTCTTAGAGTGGAGGCTGCCCTTGCTAGCAAGAAGTTCTGTGTGTTTCTCTTCTCTGAGTCTTTACTGAAGAAGTGTTTTATAACATTTTCCTTAACAACTGACATGTGTTTTTTGTGTAAAAGAGAGAGAGACACACACACACACACACACACACACACACACACACTCACACTCAGCGGCTCAGAGATGAGGGAAAAACAACAGAAATCAGGATAGATTTTAATGTCAGGAGATGCCCTGTGATGCTGGGGCCATTGTGTAAGATTGGAATGTGTACCAGTGGCTGGTGGGTGGTCCTTGAAGGTCCCGGGAGGAGGCGGCGAGGAGGCAGCGGGTGGCTGGGCTTGAGCTGTGGATCAGGGACGTCATTAATTCTGCCTGGTGCTGCGTGTGCCCTGTGCAGCTTGGATGTCTGCCGCTGACGCTCTGTGGTTCCTGTTCCTGTCATAAAAGGCCCTGTACAAGGGGAGAAGAAATGCATCATTGGTTACCAAAATAAAACAGTGTCTTTCTGCCTGTGTCATTCTGTTTGGTTTCTTTGAGCGTTTGTTTCTTAAATACACAGCAAGTGTCACTCTCTCTCTCTCTCTCTCTGTCTGTCACACACACACACACACACACACACACACACACACACACACACACACACACACACACACACACACACACAGACACACACACACACACACTGTGAGGTTTGCAGTGCAAAATTTGAATTTTAGTGCATGGTGATTTGTCTCCCTCCAGTGGCCCACGGCAGGTATGATGAGGCTTAAATGATAGGTTATGGGGAAAAAGCCAGGAGAGGATGGGACAAAAGTGGAATAACTGAAAAAGTAAGAGGTGTAGAGGGCTGATGTTGGTGTCTAGGTGGGGGTTTTGGTGGGTGCCGGACGCTGTGGCGAAGAGGCCACGCCGATGGCTTCTTCGGTTCTGGAGATATGGCGAATCGGACCAAAAAGGATGGGACAAAAGGGTCCCAGTCGGAGAAAGGAAGGTGCAGAGGGCCTGGTTCCACTGGCATTGCGTTGCCCGTGTGCGGGCGCATCCGCAGGTGCCCAACATGGCATGGTTCAGAGTACCTTTGCAGGAGGCTTAGGGATAGGTTAGGGGGTAATAGCCAGAATTTGACGGAATAAAATGGAATAACTGGGAAAGTAAGTGTCGTAGAGGGATGAAAGTTGTGTCTACGGGGGGGTTTCGGGGTGCTCCGGACACCCTGGTGAAGACCCCATGTCGATAGCACCAACGGTTCTGGACTTGGTGTAAATGGGTCAAAATTTGACGGAATAAAAAGGTCAAAGTGGCAGATAGGAGTGTCCGATCGGGACGATTCCACCACCACTGTACTCAGCAGGCCCTGCCGGGTCGTTAGACACGCAGCATGGCAGGGATCGGTGACATAACATGTAGCAGTTTCCCTTCACAGAAGCGTCTGCAGCAGGTGGGTGGAGGAGGAGGCAGCAGAACCAGGCCTTTGGAGCACTGTGTCATCTCCTGGTCCTGATGCTTTGAATCTCCCTCTCTGTCTGTCTGTCTGTCACACACACACACACACACACAGAAGCTGGTCAAGTGCTGTGCAACTGGGATTGCACCTGTCGTCCACAGGAGGGCGCCTAGCTGGGAAGTCCAGTACATTCCATATTAAAGTTGTTGCAAGTGCATTTTTTGTGTAAAAGACAGACAGACAGACACACACACACACACACACACACACACACACACACACACACACACACACACACACTGTAAGGTCTGAAGTGCAAAATTTGAATTACATTCCTTTGTATCTCTCCCTCTCTGTCTCTCTCTCTCTCTGTCTCTCTCTCTGTCAACACACACACACACACACACACACACACACACACACACACACACACACACACACACACACACCAAAGCACACAGACAGAAGCTGGTCACAACTGCTGTGCAACTGGGATTGAACCAGGGGGGCTCCCTCTGCTGGCTCAATGCGGTACAAAGTGTCTGAAGGAGTTATACCGGCGAAAATAACATCTTTCAATTGCATGTTTGGTCCACAGGAGGGCGCCTAGCTGGGAAGTCCAGTACATTCCATATTAAAGTTGTTGCAAGTGCATTTTTTGTGTAAAAGACAGACACACACACACACACACACACACACACACACACACACACACACACACACACTGTAAGGTCTGAAGTGCAAAATTTGAATTACATTCCTTTGTATCTCTCCCTCTCTCTCTCTCTCTCTCTCTCTCTCTGTCTCTCTCTCTCTCTCTCTCTCTCTGTCAACACACACACACACACACACACACACACACACACAGAAGCTGGTCAAGTGCTGTGCAACTGGGATTGCACCTGTCGTCCACAGGAGGGCGCCTAGCTGGGAAGTCCAGTACATTCCATATTAAAGTTGTTGCAAGTGCATTTTTTGTGTAAAAGACAGACACACACACACACACACACACACACACTGTAAGGTCTGAAGTGCAAAATTTGAATTACATTCCTTTGTATCTCTCCCTCTCTGTCTCTCTCTCTCTCTGTCTCTCTCTCTGTCAACACACACACACACACACACACACACACACACACACACACACACACACACACACACACACACACACCAAAGCACACAGACAGAAGCTGGTCACAACTGCTGTGCAACTGGGATTG
>NC_140570.1:43074451-43120431 GCF_057381845.1 Rhamphochromis longiceps | reverse complement strand
AGGGGTATGCACACATTGGTGAGACCTAGGATTGGGAATTGGTCCTGGAAGGAGACCCGTGATGCCTATTGGCGAGACCTAGACTTGGAAATTGGTCTCTGGACGGGATCCGTGATGCCAGTGTGTGGGGAGGCGGGTTCTTCCTGCTTGGGGCTGTACCCCTCAGCGAAGGGGCCCCACGATGCCTGTTGGCCACACAGCAAACCCCAATTGGGTACAATTTTAAATTTCATAACTTAATTTTTGGTGGGTAGGCAGAAGGGAGAGGACCCTGGCCCAGGGGTCTTGCCCTAAACATAACCACTCCTCTCTTCTCGCCTAACCTAACCCTACTTAACCCCCTAAATTCATGGCACCGGAAGAATTAAAAATCCACAAAGGATATGAATAAATAAATAAATGTCACTTAAAAAGCCTGCCTAGCACAGAGAAAGGGATAAAAACTTTATAAGAACAGAGGGATAAAAATTGAAATTCATTGGCTCCAGGTTAAGAGCCAAGTCGCGAAGAAGACTCCAGTCCTTTTCAAATCCTAACTCTGTGGGCGCCTTTACACAGTGAGACCACGTAACGGAAGTCGACTCAGGGGTCGGTCTCTTGGTTGGGGAGTCCCCCAATGCACACATTGGTGAGACCTAGGATTGGGAATTGGTCCTGGAAGGAGACCCGTGATGCCTATTGGCGAGACCTAGACTTGGAAATTGGTCTCTGGAAGGGATCCGTGATGCCAGTGAGTGGGGAGGCGGTTCTTCTGCTTGGGGCTGTACCCCTCAGCGAAGGGCCCCACGATGCCTGTTGGCCACACAGCAAACCCAATTGGGTACAATTTAAATTTCATAACTTAATTTTTGGTGGGTAGGCAGAAGGGAGAGGACCCTGGCCCAGGGGGTCTTGCCCTAAACATAACCACTCCTCTCTTCTCGCCTAACCCTAACCCTACTTAACCCCCTAAATTCATGGCACCCGGAAAGAATTAAAAATCCACAAAGGATATGAATAAATAAATAAATGTCACTTAAAAAGCCTGCCTGCAAGGAATAAAAGACCACACGGGACACAGAGAAAAGGGATAAAAACTTTATTAAGAACAGAGGGATAAAAATTGAAATTCATTGAGCTCCAGCCTGAGGAAGGCGTTACAGACGCCGAAACGTCGCGAAGAAGAGCTCAACAAAAAGATTGATGGCCTACTAAACTCCCGTGATGGGCAATTTTTGAAAAATTATGTGGTGGGGCACCATCCCCGTTCCACGATGGGACCGTGCACTTGTGGGTCTCCAGCATTGCTGGGGCCCAGTCCTTTCTCAAATCCTAACTCGCCTGTGCCTCGTGGGATGGGCGGTGCCCTTTACCTTCTTTTCCTAGCCACCAGGTGAGACCACGTAACGGAAGTCGGACCCTGGTCTCTCAGGGGTCGGTCTCTTGGTTGGGGAGTCCCCCAATGGCACACATTGGTGAGACCTAGGATTGGGAATTGGTCCTGGAAGGAGACCCGTGATGCCTATTGGCGAGACCTAGACTTGGAAATTGGTCTCTGGAAGGGATCCGTGATGCCAGTGTGTGGGGAGGCGGTTCTTCCTGCTTGGGGCTGTACCCCTCAGCGAAGGGGCCCCACGATGCCTGTGGGCCACACAGCAAACCCCAATTGGGTACAATTTAAATTTCATAAACTTAATTTTGGTGGGTAGGCAGAAGGGAGAGGACCCTGGCCCAGGGGTCTTGCCCTAAACATAACCACTCCTCTCTTCTCGCCTAACCCTAACCCTACTTAACCCCCTAAATTCATGGCAACCCGGAAAGAATTAAAAATCCACAAAGGATATGAATAAATAAATAAATGTCACTTAAAAAGCCTGCCTGCAAGGGAATAAAAGACCACACGGGACACAGAGAAAAGGGATAAAAACTTTATTAAGAACAGAGGGATAAAAATTGAAATTCATTGAGCTCCAGCCTGAGGAAGGCTTTACAGACGCCGAAACGTCGCGAAGAAGAGCTCAACAAAAAGATTGATGGCCTACTAAACTCCCGTGATGGGCAATTTTTGAAAAATTATGTTGGTGGGGGCACCATCCCCCGTTCCACGATGGACCGTGCACTTGTGGGTCTCCAGCATTGCTGGGGCCCCAGTCCTTTCTCAAATCCTAACTCGCCTGTGCCTCGTGGATGGGCGGTGCCCTTACCTTCTTTTCCTAGCCACCAGGTGAGACCACGTAACGGAAGTCGGACCCTGGTCTCTCAGGGGTCGGTCTCTTGGTTGGGGAGTCCCCCAATGCACACATGGTGAGACCTAGGATGGGAATTGGTCCTGGAAGGAGACCCGTGATGCCTATTGGCGAGACCTAGACTTGGAAATTGGTCTCTGGAAGGGATCCGTGATGCCAGTGTGTGGGGGAGGCGGTTCTTCCTGCTTGGGGCTGTACCCCTCAGCGAAGGGGCCCCACGATGCCTGTTGGCCACACAGCAAACCCCCAATGGGTACAATTTAAATTTCATAACTTAATTTTTGGTGGGTAGGCAGAAGGGAGAGGACCCTGGCCCAGGGGTCTTGCCCTAAACATAACCACTCCTCTCTTCTCGCCTAACCCTAACCCTACTTAACCCCCTAAATTCATGGCACCCGGAAAGAATTAAAATCCCACAAAGGGATATGAATAAATAAATAAATGTCACTTAAAAAGCTGCCTGCAAGGGAATAAAAGACCACACGGGACACAGAGAAAAGGGAATAAAACTTTATTAAGAACAGAGGGATAAAAATTGAAATTCATTGAGCTCCAGCCTGAGGAAGGCGTTACAGACGCCGAAACGTCGCGAAGAAGAGCTCAACAAAAGATGATGGCCTACTAAACTCCCGTGAGGGGCAATTTTTGAAAAATTATGTTGGTGGGGGCACCATCCCCCGTTCCCACGATGGGACCGTGCACTTGTGGGTCTCCAGCATTGCTGGGGCCCCAGTCCTTTCTCCAAATCCTAACTCGCCTGTGCCTCGTGGGATGGGCGGTGCCCTTTACCTTCTTTTCCTAGCCACCAGGTGAGACCACGTAACGGAAGTCGGACCCTGGTCTCTCAGGGGTCGGTCTCTTGGTTGGGGAGTCCCCCAATGCACACATTGGTGAGACCTAGGATTGGGAATTGGTCCTGGAAGGAGACCCGTGATGCCTATTGGCGAGACCTAGACTTGGAAATTGGTCTCTGGAAGGGATCCGTGATGCCAGTGTGTGGGGAGGCGGTTCTTCCTGCTTGGGGCTGTACCCCTCAGCGAAGGGGCCCCACGATGCCTGTTGGCCACACAGCAAACCCCAATTGGGTACAATTTAAATTTCATAACTTAATTTTTTGGTGGGTAGGCAGAAGGGAGAGGACCCTGGCCCAGGGGTCTTGCCCTAAACATAACCACTCCTCTCTTCTCGCCTAACCCTAACCCTACTTAACCCCCTAAATTCATGGCACCCGGAAAGAATTAAAAATCCACAAAGGATATGAATAAATAAATAAATGTCACTTAAAAAGCCTGCCTGCAAGGGAATAAAAGACCACACGGGACACAGAGAAAAGGGATAAAAACTTTATTAAGAACAGAGGGATAAAATTGAAATTCATTGAGCTCCAGCCTGAGGAAGGCGTTACAGACGCCGAAACGTCGCGAAGAAGAGCTCAACAAAAAGATTGATGGCCTACTAAACTCCCGTGATGGGCAATTTTTTGAAAAATTATGTTGGTGGGGGCACCATCCCCCGTTCCACGATGGACCGTGCACTTGTGGGTCTCCAGCATTGCTGGGGCCCCAGTCCTTTCTCAAATCCTAACTCGCCTGTGCCTCGTGGGATGGGGCGGTGCCCTTTACCTTCTTTTCCTAGCCACCAGGTGAGACCACGTAACGGAAGTCGGACCCTGGTCTCTCAGGGGTCGGTCTCTTGGTTGGGGAGTCCCCCAATGCACACATTGGTGAGACCTAGGATTGGGAATTGGTCCTGGAAGGAGACCCGTGATGCCTATTGGCGAGACCTAGACTTGGAAATTGGTCTCTGGAAGGGATCCGTGATGCCAGTGTGTGGGGAGGCGGTTCTTCCTGCTTGGGGCTGTACCCCTCAGCGAAGGGCCCCACGATGCCTGTTGGCCACACAGCAAACCCCAATTGGGTACAATTTAAATTTCATAACTTAATTTTTGGTGGGTAGGCAGAAGGGAGAGGACCCTGGCCCAGGGGTCTTGCCCTAAACATAACCACTCCTCTCTTCTCGCCTAACCCTAACCCTACTTAACCCCCTAAATTCATGGCACCCGGAAAGAATTAAAAATCCACAAAGGATATGAATAAATAAATAAATGTCACTTAAAAAGCCTGCCTGCAAGGGAATAAAAGACCACACGGGACACAGAGAAAAGGGATAAAAACTTTATTAAGAACAGAGGGATAAAAATTGAAATTCATTGAGCTCCAGCCTGAGGAAGGCGTTACAGACGCCGAAACGTCGCGAAGAAGAGCTCAACAAAAAGATTGATGGCCTACTAAACTCCCGTGATGGGCAATTTTTTGAAAAATTATGTTGGTGGGGGCACCATCCCCCGTTCCACGATGGACCGTGCACTTGTGGGTCTCCAGCATTGCTGGGGCCCCAGTCCTTTCTCAAATCCTAACTCGCCTGTGCCTCGTGGGATGGGCGGTGCCCTTTACCTTCTTTTCCTAGCCACCAGGTGAGACCACGTAACGGAAGTCGGACCCTGGTCTCTCAGGGGTCGGTCTCTTGGTTGGGGAGTCCCCCAATGCACACATTGGTGAGACCTAGGATTGGGAATTGGTCCTGGAAGGAGACCCGTGATGCCTATTGGCGAGACCTAGACTTGGAAATTGGTCTCTGGAAGGGATCCGTGATGCCAGTGTGTGGGGAGGCGGTTCTTCCTGCTTGGGGCTGTACCCCTCAGCGAAGGGGCCCCACGATGCCTGTTGGCCACACAGCAAACCCCAATTGGGTACAATTTAAATTTCATAACTTAATTTTTGGTGGGTAGGCAGAAGGGAGAGGACCCTGGCCCAGGGGTCTTGCCCTAAACATAACCACTCCTCTCTTCTCGCCTAACCCTAACCCTACTTAACCCCCTAAATTCATGGCACCCGGAAAGAATTAAAAATCCACAAAGGATATGAATAAATAAATAAATGTCACTTAAAAAGCCTGCCTGCAAGGGAATAAAAGACCACACGGGACACAGAGAAAAGGGATAAAAACTTTATTAAGAACAGAGGGATAAAAATTGAAATTCATTGAGCTCCAGCCTGAGGAAGGCGTTACAGACGCCGAAACGTCGCGAAGAAGAGCTCAACAAAAAGATTGATGGCCTACTAAACTCCCGTGATGGGCAATTTTTTGAAAAATTATGTTGGTGGGGGCACCATCCCCCGTTCCACGATGGACCGTGCACTTGTGGGTCTCCAGCATTGCTGGGGCCCCAGTCCTTTCTCAAATCCTAACTCGCCTGTGCCTCGTGGGATGGGCGGTGCCCTTTACCTTCTTTTCCTAGCCACCAGGTGAGACCACGTAACGGAAGTCGGACCCTGGTCTCTCAGGGGTCGGTCTCTTGGTTGGGGAGTCCCCCAATGCACACATTGGTGAGACCTAGGATTGGGAATTGGTCCTGGAAGGAGACCCGTGATGCCTATTGGCGAGACCTAGACTTGGAAATTGGTCTCTGGAAGGGATCCGTGATGCCAGTGTGTGGGGAGGCGGTTCTTCCTGCTTGGGGCTGTACCCCTCAGCGAAGGGGCCCCACGATGCCTGTTGGCCACACAGCAAACCCCAATTGGGTACAATTTAAATTTCATAACTTAATTTTTGGTGGGTAGGCAGAAGGGAGAGGACCCTGGCCCAGGGGTCTTGCCCTAAACATAACCACTCCTCTCTTCTCGCCTAACCCTAACCCTACTTAACCCCCTAAATTCATGGCACCCGGAAAGAATTAAAAATCCACAAAGGATATGAATAAATAAATAAATGTCACTTAAAAAGCCTGCCTGCAAGGGAATAAAAGACCACACGGGACACAGAGAAAAGGGATAAAAACTTTATTAAGAACAGAGGGATAAAAATTGAAATTCATTGAGCTCCAGCCTGAGGAAGGCGTTACAGACGCCGAAACGTCGCGAAGAAGAGCTCAACAAAAAGATTGATGGCCTACTAAACTCCCGTGATGGGCAATTTTTTGAAAAATTATGTTGGTGGGGGCACCATCCCCCGTTCCACGATGGACCGTGCACTTGTGGGTCTCCAGCATTGCTGGGGCCCCAGTCCTTTCTCAAATCCTAACTCGCCTGTGCCTCGTGGGATGGGCGGTGCCCTTTACCTTCTTTTCCTAGCCACCAGGTGAGACCACGTAACGGAAGTCGGACCCTGGTCTCTCAGGGGTCGGTCTCTTGGTTGGGGAGTCCCCCAATGCACACATTGGTGAGACCTAGGATTGGGAATTGGTCCTGGAAGGAGACCCGTGATGCCTATTGGCGAGACCTAGACTTGGAAATTGGTCTCTGGAAGGGATCCGTGATGCCAGTGTGTGGGGAGGCGGTTCTTCCTGCTTGGGGCTGTACCCCTCAGCGAAGGGGCCCCACGATGCCTGTTGGCCACACAGCAAACCCCAATTGGGTACAATTTAAATTTCATAACTTAATTTTTGGTGGGTAGGCAGAAGGGAGAGGACCCTGGCCCAGGGGTCTTGCCCTAAACATAACCACTCCTCTCTTCTCGCCTAACCCTAACCCTACTTAACCCCCTAAATTCATGGCACCCGGAAAGAATTAAAAATCCACAAAGGATATGAATAAATAAATAAATGTCACTTAAAAAGCCTGCCTGCAAGGGAATAAAAGACCACACGGGACACAGAGAAAAGGGATAAAAACTTTATTAAGAACAGAGGGATAAAAATTGAAATTCATTGAGCTCCAGCCTGAGGAAGGCGTTACAGACGCCGAAACGTCGCGAAGAAGAGCTCAACAAAAAGATTGATGGCCTACTAAACTCCCGTGATGGGCAATTTTTTGAAAAATTATGTTGGTGGGGGCACCATCCCCCGTTCCACGATGGACCGTGCACTTGTGGGTCTCCAGCATTGCTGGGGCCCCAGTCCTTTCTCAAATCCTAACTCGCCTGTGCCTCGTGGGATGGGCGGTGCCCTTTACCTTCTTTTCCTAGCCACCAGGTGAGACCACGTAACGGAAGTCGGACCCTGGTCTCTCAGGGGTCGGTCTCTTGGTTGGGGAGTCCCCCAATGCACACATTGGTGAGACCTAGGATTGGGAATTGGTCCTGGAAGGAGACCCGTGATGCCTATTGGCGAGACCTAGACTTGGAAATTGGTCTCTGGAAGGGATCCGTGATGCCAGTGTGTGGGGAGGCGGTTCTTCCTGCTTGGGGCTGTACCCCTCAGCGAAGGGGCCCCACGATGCCTGTTGGCCACACAGCAAACCCCAATTGGGTACAATTTAAATTTCATAACTTAATTTTTGGTGGGTAGGCAGAAGGGAGAGGACCCTGGCCCAGGGGTCTTGCCCTAAACATAACCACTCCTCTCTTCTCGCCTAACCCTAACCCTACTTAACCCCCTAAATTCATGGCACCCGGAAAGAATTAAAAATCCACAAAGGATATGAATAAATAAATAAATGTCACTTAAAAAGCCTGCCTGCAAGGGAATAAAAGACCACACGGGACACAGAGAAAAGGGATAAAAACTTTATTAAGAACAGAGGGATAAAAATTGAAATTCATTGAGCTCCAGCCTGAGGAAGGCGTTACAGACGCCGAAACGTCGCGAAGAAGAGCTCAACAAAAAGATTGATGGCCTACTAAACTCCCGTGATGGGCAATTTTTTGAAAAATTATGTTGGTGGGGGCACCATCCCCCGTTCCACGATGGACCGTGCACTTGTGGGTCTCCAGCATTGCTGGGGCCCCAGTCCTTTCTCAAATCCTAACTCGCCTGTGCCTCGTGGGATGGGCGGTGCCCTTTACCTTCTTTTCCTAGCCACCAGGTGAGACCACGTAACGGAAGTCGGACCCTGGTCTCTCAGGGGTCGGTCTCTTGGTTGGGGAGTCCCCCAATGCACACATTGGTGAGACCTAGGATTGGGAATTGGTCCTGGAAGGAGACCCGTGATGCCTATTGGCGAGACCTAGACTTGGAAATTGGTCTCTGGAAGGGATCCGTGATGCCAGTGTGTGGGGAGGCGGTTCTTCCTGCTTGGGGCTGTACCCCTCAGCGAAGGGGCCCCACGATGCCTGTTGGCCACACAGCAAACCCCAATTGGGTACAATTTAAATTTCATAACTTAATTTTTGGTGGGTAGGCAGAAGGGAGAGGACCCTGGCCCAGGGGTCTTGCCCTAAACATAACCACTCCTCTCTTCTCGCCTAACCCTAACCCTACTTAACCCCCTAAATTCATGGCACCCGGAAAGAATTAAAAATCCACAAAGGATATGAATAAATAAATAAATGTCACTTAAAAAGCCTGCCTGCAAGGGAATAAAAGACCACACGGGACACAGAGAAAAGGGATAAAAACTTTATTAAGAACAGAGGGATAAAAATTGAAATTCATTGAGCTCCAGCCTGAGGAAGGCGTTACAGACGCCGAAACGTCGCGAAGAAGAGCTCAACAAAAAGATTGATGGCCTACTAAACTCCCGTGATGGGCAATTTTTTGAAAAATTATGTTGGTGGGGGCACCATCCCCCGTTCCACGATGGACCGTGCACTTGTGGGTCTCCAGCATTGCTGGGGCCCCAGTCCTTTCTCAAATCCTAACTCGCCTGTGCCTCGTGGGATGGGCGGTGCCCTTTACCTTCTTTTCCTAGCCACCAGGTGAGACCACGTAACGGAAGTCGGACCCTGGTCTCTCAGGGGTCGGTCTCTTGGTTGGGGAGTCCCCCAATGCACACATTGGTGAGACCTAGGATTGGGAATTGGTCCTGGAAGGAGACCCGTGATGCCTATTGGCGAGACCTAGACTTGGAAATTGGTCTCTGGAAGGGATCCGTGATGCCAGTGTGTGGGGAGGCGGTTCTTCCTGCTTGGGGCTGTACCCCTCAGCGAAGGGGCCCCACGATGCCTGTTGGCCACACAGCAAACCCCAATTGGGTACAATTTAAATTTCATAACTTAATTTTTGGTGGGTAGGCAGAAGGGAGAGGACCCTGGCCCAGGGGTCTTGCCCTAAACATAACCACTCCTCTCTTCTCGCCTAACCCTAACCCTACTTAACCCCCTAAATTCATGGCACCCGGAAAGAATTAAAAATCCACAAAGGATATGAATAAATAAATAAATGTCACTTAAAAAGCCTGCCTGCAAGGGAATAAAAGACCACACGGGACACAGAGAAAAGGGATAAAAACTTTATTAAGAACAGAGGGATAAAAATTGAAATTCATTGAGCTCCAGCCTGAGGAAGGCGTTACAGACGCCGAAACGTCGCGAAGAAGAGCTCAACAAAAAGATTGATGGCCTACTAAACTCCCGTGATGGGCAATTTTTTGAAAAATTATGTTGGTGGGGGCACCATCCCCCGTTCCACGATGGACCGTGCACTTGTGGGTCTCCAGCATTGCTGGGGCCCCAGTCCTTTCTCAAATCCTAACTCGCCTGTGCCTCGTGGGATGGGCGGTGCCCTTTACCTTCTTTTCCTAGCCACCAGGTGAGACCACGTAACGGAAGTCGGACCCTGGTCTCTCAGGGGTCGGTCTCTTGGTTGGGGAGTCCCCCAATGCACACATTGGTGAGACCTAGGATTGGGAATTGGTCCTGGAAGGAGACCCGTGATGCCTATTGGCGAGACCTAGACTTGGAAATTGGTCTCTGGAAGGGATCCGTGATGCCAGTGTGTGGGGAGGCGGTTCTTCCTGCTTGGGGCTGTACCCCTCAGCGAAGGGGCCCCACGATGCCTGTTGGCCACACAGCAAACCCCAATTGGGTACAATTTAAATTTCATAACTTAATTTTTGGTGGGTAGGCAGAAGGGAGAGGACCCTGGCCCAGGGGTCTTGCCCTAAACATAACCACTCCTCTCTTCTCGCCTAACCCTAACCCTACTTAACCCCCTAAATTCATGGCACCCGGAAAGAATTAAAAATCCACAAAGGATATGAATAAATAAATAAATGTCACTTAAAAAGCCTGCCTGCAAGGGAATAAAAGACCACACGGGACACAGAGAAAAGGGATAAAAACTTTATTAAGAACAGAGGGATAAAAATTGAAATTCATTGAGCTCCAGCCTGAGGAAGGCGTTACAGACGCCGAAACGTCGCGAAGAAGAGCTCAACAAAAAGATTGATGGCCTACTAAACTCCCGTGATGGGCAATTTTTTGAAAAATTATGTTGGTGGGGGCACCATCCCCCGTTCCACGATGGACCGTGCACTTGTGGGTCTCCAGCATTGCTGGGGCCCCAGTCCTTTCTCAAATCCTAACTCGCCTGTGCCTCGTGGGATGGGCGGTGCCCTTTACCTTCTTTTCCTAGCCACCAGGTGAGACCACGTAACGGAAGTCGGACCCTGGTCTCTCAGGGGTCGGTCTCTTGGTTGGGGAGTCCCCCAATGCACACATTGGTGAGACCTAGGATTGGGAATTGGTCCTGGAAGGAGACCCGTGATGCCTATTGGCGAGACCTAGACTTGGAAATTGGTCTCTGGAAGGGATCCGTGATGCCAGTGTGTGGGGAGGCGGTTCTTCCTGCTTGGGGCTGTACCCCTCAGCGAAGGGGCCCCACGATGCCTGTTGGCCACACAGCAAACCCCAATTGGGTACAATTTAAATTTCATAACTTAATTTTTGGTGGGTAGGCAGAAGGGAGAGGACCCTGGCCCAGGGGTCTTGCCCTAAACATAACCACTCCTCTCTTCTCGCCTAACCCTAACCCTACTTAACCCCCTAAATTCATGGCACCCGGAAAGAATTAAAAATCCACAAAGGATATGAATAAATAAATAAATGTCACTTAAAAAGCCTGCCTGCAAGGGAATAAAAGACCACACGGGACACAGAGAAAAGGGATAAAAACTTTATTAAGAACAGAGGGATAAAAATTGAAATTCATTGAGCTCCAGCCTGAGGAAGGCGTTACAGACGCCGAAACGTCGCGAAGAAGAGCTCAACAAAAAGATTGATGGCCTACTAAACTCCCGTGATGGGCAATTTTTTGAAAAATTATGTTGGTGGGGGCACCATCCCCCGTTCCACGATGGACCGTGCACTTGTGGGTCTCCAGCATTGCTGGGGCCCCAGTCCTTTCTCAAATCCTAACTCGCCTGTGCCTCGTGGGATGGGCGGTGCCCTTTACCTTCTTTTCCTAGCCACCAGGTGAGACCACGTAACGGAAGTCGGACCCTGGTCTCTCAGGGGTCGGTCTCTTGGTTGGGGAGTCCCCCAATGCACACATTGGTGAGACCTAGGATTGGGAATTGGTCCTGGAAGGAGACCCGTGATGCCTATTGGCGAGACCTAGACTTGGAAATTGGTCTCTGGAAGGGATCCGTGATGCCAGTGTGTGGGGAGGCGGTTCTTCCTGCTTGGGGCTGTACCCCTCAGCGAAGGGGCCCCACGATGCCTGTTGGCCACACAGCAAACCCCAATTGGGTACAATTTAAATTTCATAACTTAATTTTTGGTGGGTAGGCAGAAGGGAGAGGACCCTGGCCCAGGGGTCTTGCCCTAAACATAACCACTCCTCTCTTCTCGCCTAACCCTAACCCTACTTAACCCCCTAAATTCATGGCACCCGGAAAGAATTAAAAATCCACAAAGGATATGAATAAATAAATAAATGTCACTTAAAAAGCCTGCCTGCAAGGGAATAAAAGACCACACGGGACACAGAGAAAAGGGATAAAAACTTTATTAAGAACAGAGGGATAAAAATTGAAATTCATTGAGCTCCAGCCTGAGGAAGGCGTTACAGACGCCGAAACGTCGCGAAGAAGAGCTCAACAAAAAGATTGATGGCCTACTAAACTCCCGTGATGGGCAATTTTTTGAAAAATTATGTTGGTGGGGGCACCATCCCCCGTTCCACGATGGACCGTGCACTTGTGGGTCTCCAGCATTGCTGGGGCCCCAGTCCTTTCTCAAATCCTAACTCGCCTGTGCCTCGTGGGATGGGCGGTGCCCTTTACCTTCTTTTCCTAGCCACCAGGTGAGACCACGTAACGGAAGTCGGACCCTGGTCTCTCAGGGGTCGGTCTCTTGGTTGGGGAGTCCCCCAATGCACACATTGGTGAGACCTAGGATTGGGAATTGGTCCTGGAAGGAGACCCGTGATGCCTATTGGCGAGACCTAGACTTGGAAATTGGTCTCTGGAAGGGATCCGTGATGCCAGTGTGTGGGGAGGC
This sequence comes from Rhamphochromis longiceps, assembly GCF_057381845.1. Classification (NCBI taxonomy): domain Eukaryota; kingdom Metazoa; phylum Chordata; class Actinopteri; order Cichliformes; family Cichlidae; genus Rhamphochromis; species Rhamphochromis longiceps. The sequence goes on along the minus strand of NC_140570.1, from coordinate 43,108,048 downwards.
GGTTCTTCCTGCTTGGGGCTGTACCCCTCAGCGAAGGGGCCCCACGATGCCTGTTGGCCACACAGCAAACCCCAATTGGGTACAATTTAAATTTCATAACTTAATTTTTGGTGGGTAGGCAGAAGGGAGAGGACCCTGGCCCAGGGGTCTTGCCCTAAACATAACCACTCCTCTCTTCTCGCCTAACCCTAACCCTACTTAACCCCCTAAATTCATGGCACCCGGAAAGAATTAAAAATCCACAAAGGATATGAATAAATAAATAAATGTCACTTAAAAAGCCTGCCTGCAAGGGAATAAAAGACCACACGGGACACAGAGAAAAGGGATAAAAACTTTATTAAGAACAGAGGGATAAAAATTGAAATTCATTGAGCTCCAGCCTGAGGAAGGCGTTACAGACGCCGAAACGTCGCGAAGAAGAGCTCAACAAAAAGATTGATGGCCTACTAAACTCCCGTGATGGGCAATTTTTTGAAAAATTATGTTGGTGGGGGCACCATCCCCCGTTCCACGATGGACCGTGCACTTGTGGGTCTCCAGCATTGCTGGGGCCCCAGTCCTTTCTCAAATCCTAACTCGCCTGTGCCTCGTGGGATGGGCGGTGCCCTTTACCTTCTTTTCCTAGCCACCAGGTGAGACCACGTAACGGAAGTCGGACCCTGGTCTCTCAGGGGTCGGTCTCTTGGTTGGGGAGTCCCCCAATGCACACATTGGTGAGACCTAGGATTGGGAATTGGTCCTGGAAGGAGACCCGTGATGCCTATTGGCGAGACCTAGACTTGGAAATTGGTCTCTGGAAGGGATCCGTGATGCCAGTGTGTGGGGAGGCGGTTCTTCCTGCTTGGGGCTGTACCCCTCAGCGAAGGGGCCCCACGATGCCTGTTGGCCACACAGCAAACCCCAATTGGGTACAATTTAAATTTCATAACTTAATTTTTGGTGGGTAGGCAGAAGGGAGAGGACCCTGGCCCAGGGGTCTTGCCCTAAACATAACCACTCCTCTCTTCTCGCCTAACCCTAACCCTACTTAACCCCCTAAATTCATGGCACCCGGAAAGAATTAAAAATCCACAAAGGATATGAATAAATAAATAAATGTCACTTAAAAAGCCTGCCTGCAAGGGAATAAAAGACCACACGGGACACAGAGAAAAGGGATAAAAACTTTATTAAGAACAGAGGGATAAAAATTGAAATTCATTGAGCTCCAGCCTGAGGAAGGCGTTACAGACGCCGAAACGTCGCGAAGAAGAGCTCAACAAAAAGATTGATGGCCTACTAAACTCCCGTGATGGGCAATTTTTTGAAAAATTATGTTGGTGGGGGCACCATCCCCCGTTCCACGATGGACCGTGCACTTGTGGGTCTCCAGCATTGCTGGGGCCCCAGTCCTTTCTCAAATCCTAACTCGCCTGTGCCTCGTGGGATGGGCGGTGCCCTTTACCTTCTTTTCCTAGCCACCAGGTGAGACCACGTAACGGAAGTCGGACCCTGGTCTCTCAGGGGTCGGTCTCTTGGTTGGGGAGTCCCCCAATGCACACATTGGTGAGACCTAGGATTGGGAATTGGTCCTGGAAGGAGACCCGTGATGCCTATTGGCGAGACCTAGACTTGGAAATTGGTCTCTGGAAGGGATCCGTGATGCCAGTGTGTGGGGAGGCGGTTCTTCCTGCTTGGGGCTGTACCCCTCAGCGAAGGGGCCCCACGATGCCTGTTGGCCACACAGCAAACCCCAATTGGGTACAATTTAAATTTCATAACTTAATTTTTGGTGGGTAGGCAGAAGGGAGAGGACCCTGGCCCAGGGGTCTTGCCCTAAACATAACCACTCCTCTCTTCTCGCCTAACCCTAACCCTACTTAACCCCCTAAATTCATGGCACCCGGAAAGAATTAAAAATCCACAAAGGATATGAATAAATAAATAAATGTCACTTAAAAAGCCTGCCTGCAAGGGAATAAAAGACCACACGGGACACAGAGAAAAGGGATAAAAACTTTATTAAGAACAGAGGGATAAAAATTGAAATTCATTGAGCTCCAGCCTGAGGAAGGCGTTACAGACGCCGAAACGTCGCGAAGAAGAGCTCAACAAAAAGATTGATGGCCTACTAAACTCCCGTGATGGGCAATTTTTTGAAAAATTATGTTGGTGGGGGCACCATCCCCCGTTCCACGATGGACCGTGCACTTGTGGGTCTCCAGCATTGCTGGGGCCCCAGTCCTTTCTCAAATCCTAACTCGCCTGTGCCTCGTGGGATGGGCGGTGCCCTTTACCTTCTTTTCCTAGCCACCAGGTGAGACCACGTAACGGAAGTCGGACCCTGGTCTCTCAGGGGTCGGTCTCTTGGTTGGGGAGTCCCCCAATGCACACATTGGTGAGACCTAGGATTGGGAATTGGTCCTGGAAGGAGACCCGTGATGCCTATTGGCGAGACCTAGACTTGGAAATTGGTCTCTGGAAGGGATCCGTGATGCCAGTGTGTGGGGAGGCGGTTCTTCCTGCTTGGGGCTGTACCCCTCAGCGAAGGGGCCCCACGATGCCTGTTGGCCACACAGCAAACCCCAATTGGGTACAATTTAAATTTCATAACTTAATTTTTGGTGGGTAGGCAGAAGGGAGAGGACCCTGGCCCAGGGGTCTTGCCCTAAACATAACCACTCCTCTCTTCTCGCCTAACCCTAACCCTACTTAACCCCCTAAATTCATGGCACCCGGAAAGAATTAAAAATCCACAAAGGATATGAATAAATAAATAAATGTCACTTAAAAAGCCTGCCTGCAAGGGAATAAAAGACCACACGGGACACAGAGAAAAGGGATAAAAACTTTATTAAGAACAGAGGGATAAAAATTGAAATTCATTGAGCTCCAGCCTGAGGAAGGCGTTACAGACGCCGAAACGTCGCGAAGAAGAGCTCAACAAAAAGATTGATGGCCTACTAAACTCCCGTGATGGGCAATTTTTTGAAAAATTATGTTGGTGGGGGCACCATCCCCCGTTCCACGATGGACCGTGCACTTGTGGGTCTCCAGCATTGCTGGGGCCCCAGTCCTTTCTCAAATCCTAACTCGCCTGTGCCTCGTGGGATGGGCGGTGCCCTTTACCTTCTTTTCCTAGCCACCAGGTGAGACCACGTAACGGAAGTCGGACCCTGGTCTCTCAGGGGTCGGTCTCTTGGTTGGGGAGTCCCCCAATGCACACATTGGTGAGACCTAGGATTGGGAATTGGTCCTGGAAGGAGACCCGTGATGCCTATTGGCGAGACCTAGACTTGGAAATTGGTCTCTGGAAGGGATCCGTGATGCCAGTGTGTGGGGAGGCGGTTCTTCCTGCTTGGGGCTGTACCCCTCAGCGAAGGGGCCCCACGATGCCTGTTGGCCACACAGCAAACCCCAATTGGGTACAATTTAAATTTCATAACTTAATTTTTGGTGGGTAGGCAGAAGGGAGAGGACCCTGGCCCAGGGGTCTTGCCCTAAACATAACCACTCCTCTCTTCTCGCCTAACCCTAACCCTACTTAACCCCCTAAATTCATGGCACCCGGAAAGAATTAAAAATCCACAAAGGATATGAATAAATAAATAAATGTCACTTAAAAAGCCTGCCTGCAAGGGAATAAAAGACCACACGGGACACAGAGAAAAGGGATAAAAACTTTATTAAGAACAGAGGGATAAAAATTGAAATTCATTGAGCTCCAGCCTGAGGAAGGCGTTACAGACGCCGAAACGTCGCGAAGAAGAGCTCAACAAAAAGATTGATGGCCTACTAAACTCCCGTGATGGGCAATTTTTTGAAAAATTATGTTGGTGGGGGCACCATCCCCCGTTCCACGATGGACCGTGCACTTGTGGGTCTCCAGCATTGCTGGGGCCCCAGTCCTTTCTCAAATCCTAACTCGCCTGTGCCTCGTGGGATGGGCGGTGCCCTTTACCTTCTTTTCCTAGCCACCAGGTGAGACCACGTAACGGAAGTCGGACCCTGGTCTCTCAGGGGTCGGTCTCTTGGTTGGGGAGTCCCCCAATGCACACATTGGTGAGACCTAGGATTGGGAATTGGTCCTGGAAGGAGACCCGTGATGCCTATTGGCGAGACCTAGACTTGGAAATTGGTCTCTGGAAGGGATCCGTGATGCCAGTGTGTGGGGAGGCGGTTCTTCCTGCTTGGGGCTGTACCCCTCAGCGAAGGGGCCCCACGATGCCTGTTGGCCACACAGCAAACCCCAATTGGGTACAATTTAAATTTCATAACTTAATTTTTGGTGGGTAGGCAGAAGGGAGAGGACCCTGGCCCAGGGGTCTTGCCCTAAACATAACCACTCCTCTCTTCTCGCCTAACCCTAACCCTACTTAACCCCCTAAATTCATGGCACCCGGAAAGAATTAAAAATCCACAAAGGATATGAATAAATAAATAAATGTCACTTAAAAAGCCTGCCTGCAAGGGAATAAAAGACCACACGGGACACAGAGAAAAGGGATAAAAACTTTATTAAGAACAGAGGGATAAAAATTGAAATTCATTGAGCTCCAGCCTGAGGAAGGCGTTACAGACGCCGAAACGTCGCGAAGAAGAGCTCAACAAAAAGATTGATGGCCTACTAAACTCCCGTGATGGGCAATTTTTTGAAAAATTATGTTGGTGGGGGCACCATCCCCCGTTCCACGATGGACCGTGCACTTGTGGGTCTCCAGCATTGCTGGGGCCCCAGTCCTTTCTCAAATCCTAACTCGCCTGTGCCTCGTGGGATGGGCGGTGCCCTTTACCTTCTTTTCCTAGCCACCAGGTGAGACCACGTAACGGAAGTCGGACCCTGGTCTCTCAGGGGTCGGTCTCTTGGTTGGGGAGTCCCCCAATGCACACATTGGTGAGACCTAGGATTGGGAATTGGTCCTGGAAGGAGACCCGTGATGCCTATTGGCGAGACCTAGACTTGGAAATTGGTCTCTGGAAGGGATCCGTGATGCCAGTGTGTGGGGAGGCGGTTCTTCCTGCTTGGGGCTGTACCCCTCAGCGAAGGGGCCCCACGATGCCTGTTGGCCACACAGCAAACCCCAATTGGGTACAATTTAAATTTCATAACTTAATTTTTGGTGGGTAGGCAGAAGGGAGAGGACCCTGGCCCAGGGGTCTTGCCCTAAACATAACCACTCCTCTCTTCTCGCCTAACCCTAACCCTACTTAACCCCCTAAATTCATGGCACCCGGAAAGAATTAAAAATCCACAAAGGATATGAATAAATAAATAAATGTCACTTAAAAAGCCTGCCTGCAAGGGAATAAAAGACCACACGGGACACAGAGAAAAGGGATAAAAACTTTATTAAGAACAGAGGGATAAAAATTGAAATTCATTGAGCTCCAGCCTGAGGAAGGCGTTACAGACGCCGAAACGTCGCGAAGAAGAGCTCAACAAAAAGATTGATGGCCTACTAAACTCCCGTGATGGGCAATTTTTTGAAAAATTATGTTGGTGGGGGCACCATCCCCCGTTCCACGATGGACCGTGCACTTGTGGGTCTCCAGCATTGCTGGGGCCCCAGTCCTTTCTCAAATCCTAACTCGCCTGTGCCTCGTGGGATGGGCGGTGCCCTTTACCTTCTTTTCCTAGCCACCAGGTGAGACCACGTAACGGAAGTCGGACCCTGGTCTCTCAGGGGTCGGTCTCTTGGTTGGGGAGTCCCCCAATGCACACATTGGTGAGACCTAGGATTGGGAATTGGTCCTGGAAGGAGACCCGTGATGCCTATTGGCGAGACCTAGACTTGGAAATTGGTCTCTGGAAGGGATCCGTGATGCCAGTGTGTGGGGAGGCGGTTCTTCCTGCTTGGGGCTGTACCCCTCAGCGAAGGGGCCCCACGATGCCTGTTGGCCACACAGCAAACCCCAATTGGGTACAATTTAAATTTCATAACTTAATTTTTGGTGGGTAGGCAGAAGGGAGAGGACCCTGGCCCAGGGGTCTTGCCCTAAACATAACCACTCCTCTCTTCTCGCCTAACCCTAACCCTACTTAACCCCCTAAATTCATGGCACCCGGAAAGAATTAAAAATCCACAAAGGATATGAATAAATAAATAAATGTCACTTAAAAAGCCTGCCTGCAAGGGAATAAAAGACCACACGGGACACAGAGAAAAGGGATAAAAACTTTATTAAGAACAGAGGGATAAAAATTGAAATTCATTGAGCTCCAGCCTGAGGAAGGCGTTACAGACGCCGAAACGTCGCGAAGAAGAGCTCAACAAAAAGATTGATGGCCTACTAAACTCCCGTGATGGGCAATTTTTTGAAAAATTATGTTGGTGGGGGCACCATCCCCCGTTCCACGATGGACCGTGCACTTGTGGGTCTCCAGCATTGCTGGGGCCCCAGTCCTTTCTCAAATCCTAACTCGCCTGTGCCTCGTGGGATGGGCGGTGCCCTTTACCTTCTTTTCCTAGCCACCAGGTGAGACCACGTAACGGAAGTCGGACCCTGGTCTCTCAGGGGTCGGTCTCTTGGTTGGGGAGTCCCCCAATGCACACATTGGTGAGACCTAGGATTGGGAATTGGTCCTGGAAGGAGACCCGTGATGCCTATTGGCGAGACCTAGACTTGGAAATTGGTCTCTGGAAGGGATCCGTGATGCCAGTGTGTGGGGAGGCGGTTCTTCCTGCTTGGGGCTGTACCCCTCAGCGAAGGGGCCCCACGATGCCTGTTGGCCACACAGCAAACCCCAATTGGGTACAATTTAAATTTCATAACTTAATTTTTGGTGGGTAGGCAGAAGGGAGAGGACCCTGGCCCAGGGGTCTTGCCCTAAACATAACCACTCCTCTCTTCTCGCCTAACCCTAACCCTACTTAACCCCCTAAATTCATGGCACCCGGAAAGAATTAAAAATCCACAAAGGATATGAATAAATAAATAAATGTCACTTAAAAAGCCTGCCTGCAAGGGAATAAAAGACCACACGGGACACAGAGAAAAGGGATAAAAACTTTATTAAGAACAGAGGGATAAAAATTGAAATTCATTGAGCTCCAGCCTGAGGAAGGCGTTACAGACGCCGAAACGTCGCGAAGAAGAGCTCAACAAAAAGATTGATGGCCTACTAAACTCCCGTGATGGGCAATTTTTTGAAAAATTATGTTGGTGGGGGCACCATCCCCCGTTCCACGATGGACCGTGCACTTGTGGGTCTCCAGCATTGCTGGGGCCCCAGTCCTTTCTCAAATCCTAACTCGCCTGTGCCTCGTGGGATGGGCGGTGCCCTTTACCTTCTTTTCCTAGCCACCAGGTGAGACCACGTAACGGAAGTCGGACCCTGGTCTCTCAGGGGTCGGTCTCTTGGTTGGGGAGTCCCCCAATGCACACATTGGTGAGACCTAGGATTGGGAATTGGTCCTGGAAGGAGACCCGTGATGCCTATTGGCGAGACCTAGACTTGGAAATTGGTCTCTGGAAGGGATCCGTGATGCCAGTGTGTGGGGAGGCGGTTCTTCCTGCTTGGGGCTGTACCCCTCAGCGAAGGGGCCCCACGATGCCTGTTGGCCACACAGCAAACCCCAATTGGGTACAATTTAAATTTCATAACTTAATTTTTGGTGGGTAGGCAGAAGGGAGAGGACCCTGGCCCAGGGGTCTTGCCCTAAACATAACCACTCCTCTCTTCTCGCCTAACCCTAACCCTACTTAACCCCCTAAATTCATGGCACCCGGAAAGAATTAAAAATCCACAAAGGATATGAATAAATAAATAAATGTCACTTAAAAAGCCTGCCTGCAAGGGAATAAAAGACCACACGGGACACAGAGAAAAGGGATAAAAACTTTATTAAGAACAGAGGGATAAAAATTGAAATTCATTGAGCTCCAGCCTGAGGAAGGCGTTACAGACGCCGAAACGTCGCGAAGAAGAGCTCAACAAAAAGATTGATGGCCTACTAAACTCCCGTGATGGGCAATTTTTTGAAAAATTATGTTGGTGGGGGCACCATCCCCCGTTCCACGATGGACCGTGCACTTGTGGGTCTCCAGCATTGCTGGGGCCCCAGTCCTTTCTCAAATCCTAACTCGCCTGTGCCTCGTGGGATGGGCGGTGCCCTTTACCTTCTTTTCCTAGCCACCAGGTGAGACCACGTAACGGAAGTCGGACCCTGGTCTCTCAGGGGTCGGTCTCTTGGTTGGGGAGTCCCCCAATGCACACATTGGTGAGACCTAGGATTGGGAATTGGTCCTGGAAGGAGACCCGTGATGCCTATTGGCGAGACCTAGACTTGGAAATTGGTCTCTGGAAGGGATCCGTGATGCCAGTGTGTGGGGAGGCGGTTCTTCCTGCTTGGGGCTGTACCCCTCAGCGAAGGGGCCCCACGATGCCTGTTGGCCACACAGCAAACCCCAATTGGGTACAATTTAAATTTCATAACTTAATTTTTGGTGGGTAGGCAGAAGGGAGAGGACCCTGGCCCAGGGGTCTTGCCCTAAACATAACCACTCCTCTCTTCTCGCCTAACCCTAACCCTACTTAACCCCCTAAATTCATGGCACCCGGAAAGAATTAAAAATCCACAAAGGATATGAATAAATAAATAAATGTCACTTAAAAAGCCTGCCTGCAAGGGAATAAAAGACCACACGGGACACAGAGAAAAGGGATAAAAACTTTATTAAGAACAGAGGGATAAAAATTGAAATTCATTGAGCTCCAGCCTGAGGAAGGCGTTACAGACGCCGAAACGTCGCGAAGAAGAGCTCAACAAAAAGATTGATGGCCTACTAAACTCCCGTGATGGGCAATTTTTTGAAAAATTATGTTGGTGGGGGCACCATCCCCCGTTCCACGATGGACCGTGCACTTGTGGGTCTCCAGCATTGCTGGGGCCCCAGTCCTTTCTCAAATCCTAACTCGCCTGTGCCTCGTGGGATGGGCGGTGCCCTTTACCTTCTTTTCCTAGCCACCAGGTGAGACCACGTAACGGAAGTCGGACCCTGGTCTCTCAGGGGTCGGTCTCTTGGTTGGGGAGTCCCCCAATGCACACATTGGTGAGACCTAGGATTGGGAATTGGTCCTGGAAGGAGACCCGTGATGCCTATTGGCGAGACCTAGACTTGGAAATTGGTCTCTGGAAGGGATCCGTGATGCCAGTGTGTGGGGAGGCGGTTCTTCCTGCTTGGGGCTGTACCCCTCAGCGAAGGGGCCCCACGATGCCTGTTGGCCACACAGCAAACCCCAATTGGGTACAATTTAAATTTCATAACTTAATTTTTGGTGGGTAGGCAGAAGGGAGAGGACCCTGGCCCAGGGGTCTTGCCCTAAACATAACCACTCCTCTCTTCTCGCCTAACCCTAACCCTACTTAACCCCCTAAATTCATGGCACCCGGAAAGAATTAAAAATCCACAAAGGATATGAATAAATAAATAAATGTCACTTAAAAAGCCTGCCTGCAAGGGAATAAAAGACCACACGGGACACAGAGAAAAGGGATAAAAACTTTATTAAGAACAGAGGGATAAAAATTGAAATTCATTGAGCTCCAGCCTGAGGAAGGCGTTACAGACGCCGAAACGTCGCGAAGAAGAGCTCAACAAAAAGATTGATGGCCTACTAAACTCCCGTGATGGGCAATTTTTTGAAAAATTATGTTGGTGGGGGCACCATCCCCCGTTCCACGATGGACCGTGCACTTGTGGGTCTCCAGCATTGCTGGGGCCCCAGTCCTTTCTCAAATCCTAACTCGCCTGTGCCTCGTGGGATGGGCGGTGCCCTTTACCTTCTTTTCCTAGCCACCAGGTGAGACCACGTAACGGAAGTCGGACCCTGGTCTCTCAGGGGTCGGTCTCTTGGTTGGGGAGTCCCCCAATGCACACATTGGTGAGACCTAGGATTGGGAATTGGTCCTGGAAGGAGACCCGTGATGCCTATTGGCGAGACCTAGACTTGGAAATTGGTCTCTGGAAGGGATCCGTGATGCCAGTGTGTGGGGAGGCGGTTCTTCCTGCTTGGGGCTGTACCCCTCAGCGAAGGGGCCCCACGATGCCTGTTGGCCACACAGCAAACCCCAATTGGGTACAATTTAAATTTCATAACTTAATTTTTGGTGGGTAGGCAGAAGGGAGAGGACCCTGGCCCAGGGGTCTTGCCCTAAACATAACCACTCCTCTCTTCTCGCCTAACCCTAACCCTACTTAACCCCCTAAATTCATGGCACCCGGAAAGAATTAAAAATCCACAAAGGATATGAATAAATAAATAAATGTCACTTAAAAAGCCTGCCTGCAAGGGAATAAAAGACCACACGGGACACAGAGAAAAGGGATAAAAACTTTATTAAGAACAGAGGGATAAAAATTGAAATTCATTGAGCTCCAGCCTGAGGAAGGCGTTACAGACGCCGAAACGTCGCGAAGAAGAGCTCAACAAAAAGATTGATGGCCTACTAAACTCCCGTGATGGGCAATTTTTTGAAAAATTATGTTGGTGGGGGCACCATCCCCCGTTCCACGATGGACCGTGCACTTGTGGGTCTCCAGCATTGCTGGGGCCCCAGTCCTTTCTCAAATCCTAACTCGCCTGTGCCTCGTGGGATGGGCGGTGCCCTTTACCTTCTTTTCCTAGCCACCAGGTGAGACCACGTAACGGAAGTCGGACCCTGGTCTCTCAGGGGTCGGTCTCTTGGTTGGGGAGTCCCCCAATGCACACATTGGTGAGACCTAGGATTGGGAATTGGTCCTGGAAGGAGACCCGTGATGCCTATTGGCGAGACCTAGACTTGGAAATTGGTCTCTGGAAGGGATCCGTGATGCCAGTGTGTGGGGAGGCGGTTCTTCCTGCTTGGGGCTGTACCCCTCAGCGAAGGGGCCCCACGATGCCTGTTGGCCACACAGCAAACCCCAATTGGGTACAATTTAAATTTCATAACTTAATTTTTGGTGGGTAGGCAGAAGGGAGAGGACCCTGGCCCAGGGGTCTTGCCCTAAACATAACCACTCCTCTCTTCTCGCCTAACCCTAACCCTACTTAACCCCCTAAATTCATGGCACCCGGAAAGAATTAAAAATCCACAAAGGATATGAATAAATAAATAAATGTCACTTAAAAAGCCTGCCTGCAAGGGAATAAAAGACCACACGGGACACAGAGAAAAGGGATAAAAACTTTATTAAGAACAGAGGGATAAAAATTGAAATTCATTGAGCTCCAGCCTGAGGAAGGCGTTACAGACGCCGAAACGTCGCGAAGAAGAGCTCAACAAAAAGATTGATGGCCTACTAAACTCCCGTGATGGGCAATTTTTTGAAAAATTATGTTGGTGGGGGCACCATCCCCCGTTCCACGATGGACCGCGCACTTGTGGGTCTCCAGCATTGCTGGGGCCCCAGTCCTTTCTCAAATCCTAACTCGCCTGTGCCTCGTGGGATGGGCGGTGCCCTTTACCTTCTTTTCCTAGCCACCAGGTGAGACCACGTAACGGAAGTCGGACCCTGGTCTCTCAGGGGTCGGTCTCTTGGTTGGGGAGTCCCCCAATGCACACATTGGTGAGACCTAGGATTGGGAATTGGTCCTGGAAGGAGACCCGTGATGCCTATTGGCGAGACCTAGACTTGGAAATTGGTCTCTGGAAGGGATCCGTGATGCCAGTGTGTGGGGAGGCGGTTCTTCCTGCTTGGGGCTGTACCCCTCAGCGAAGGGGCCCCACGATGCCTGTTGGCCACACAGCAAACCCCAATTGGGTACAATTTAAATTTCATAACTTAATTTTTGGTGGGTAGGCAGAAGGGAGAGGACCCTGGCCCAGGGGTCTTGCCCTAAACATAACCACTCCTCTCTTCTCGCCTAACCCTAACCCTACTTAACCCCCTAAATTCATGGCACCCGGAAAGAATTAAAAATCCACAAAGGATATGAATAAATAAATAAATGTCACTTAAAAAGCCTGCCTGCAAGGGAATAAAAGACCACACGGGACACAGAGAAAAGGGATAAAAACTTTATTAAGAACAGAGGGATAAAAATTGAAATTCATTGAGCTCCAGCCTGAGGAAGGCGTTACAGACGCCGAAACGTCGCGAAGAAGAGCTCAACAAAAAGATTGATGGCCTACTAAACTCCCGTGATGGGCAATTTTTTGAAAAATTATGTTGGTGGGGGCACCATCCCCCGTTCCACGATGGACCGTGCACTTGTGGGTCTCCAGCATTGCTGGGGCCCCAGTCCTTTCTCAAATCCTAACTCGCCTGTGCCTCGTGGGATGGGCGGTGCCCTTTACCTTCTTTTCCTAGCCACCAGGTGAGACCACGTAACGGAAGTCGGACCCTGGTCTCTCAGGGGTCGGTCTCTTGGTTGGGGAGTCCCCCAATGCACACATTGGTGAGACCTAGGATTGGGAATTGGTCCTGGAAGGAGACCCGTGATGCCTATTGGCGAGACCTAGACTTGGAAATTGGTCTCTGGAAGGGATCCGTGATGCCAGTGTGTGGGGAGGCGGTTCTTCCTGCTTGGGGCTGTACCCCTCAGCGAAGGGGCCCCACGATGCCTGTTGGCCACACAGCAAACCCCAATTGGGTACAATTTAAATTTCATAACTTAATTTTTGGTGGGTAGGCAGAAGGGAGAGGACCCTGGCCCAGGGGTCTTGCCCTAAACATAACCACTCCTCTCTTCTCGCCTAACCCTAACCCTACTTAACCCCCTAAATTCATGGCACCCGGAAAGAATTAAAAATCCACAAAGGATATGAATAAATAAATAAATGTCACTTAAAAAGCCTGCCTGCAAGGGAATAAAAGACCACACGGGACACAGAGAAAAGGGATAAAAACTTTATTAAGAACAGAGGGATAAAAATTGAAATTCATTGAGCTCCAGCCTGAGGAAGGCGTTACAGACGCCGAAACGTCGCGAAGAAGAGCTCAACAAAAAGATTGATGGCCTACTAAACTCCCGTGATGGGCAATTTTTTGAAAAATTATGTTGGTGGGGGCACCATCCCCCGTTCCACGATGGACCGTGCACTTGTGGGTCTCCAGCATTGCTGGGGCCCCAGTCCTTTCTCAAATCCTAACTCGCCTGTGCCTCGTGGGATGGGCGGTGCCCTTTACCTTCTTTTCCTAGCCACCAGGTGAGACCACGTAACGGAAGTCGGACCCTGGTCTCTCAGGGGTCGGTCTCTTGGTTGGGGAGTCCCCCAATGCACACATTGGTGAGACCTAGGATTGGGAATTGGTCCTGGAAGGAGACCCGTGATGCCTATTGGCGAGACCTAGACTTGGAAATTGGTCTCTGGAAGGGATCCGTGATGCCAGTGTGTGGGGAGGCGGTTCTTCCTGCTTGGGGCTGTACCCCTCAGCGAAGGGGCCCCACGATGCCTGTTGGCCACACAGCAAACCCCAATTGGGTACAATTTAAATTTCATAACTTAATTTTTGGTGGGTAGGCAGAAGGGAGAGGACCCTGGCCCAGGGGTCTTGCCCTAAACATAACCACTCCTCTCTTCTCGCCTAACCCTAACCCTACTTAACCCCCTAAATTCATGGCACCCGGAAAGAATTAAAAATCCACAAAGGATATGAATAAATAAATAAATGTCACTTAAAAAGCCTGCCTGCAAGGGAATAAAAGACCACACGGGACACAGAGAAAAGGGATAAAAACTTTATTAAGAACAGAGGGATAAAAATTGAAATTCATTGAGCTCCAGCCTGAGGAAGGCGTTACAGACGCCGAAACGTCGCGAAGAAGAGCTCAACAAAAAGATTGATGGCCTACTAAACTCCCGTGATGGGCAATTTTTTGAAAAATTATGTTGGTGGGGGCACCATCCCCCGTTCCACGATGGACCGTGCACTTGTGGGTCTCCAGCATTGCTGGGGCCCCAGTCCTTTCTCAAATCCTAACTCGCCTGTGCCTCGTGGGATGGGCGGTGCCCTTTACCTTCTTTTCCTAGCCACCAGGTGAGACCACGTAACGGAAGTCGGACCCTGGTCTCTCAGGGGTCGGTCTCTTGGTTGGGGAGTCCCCCAATGCACACATTGGTGAGACCTAGGATTGGGAATTGGTCCTGGAAGGAGACCCGTGATGCCTATTGGCGAGACCTAGACTTGGAAATTGGTCTCTGGAAGGGATCCGTGATGCCAGTGTGTGGGGAGGCGGTTCTTCCTGCTTGGGGCTGTACCCCTCAGCGAAGGGGCCCCACGATGCCTGTTGGCCACACAGCAAACCCCAATTGGGTACAATTTAAATTTCATAACTTAATTTTTGGTGGGTAGGCAGAAGGGAGAGGACCCTGGCCCAGGGGTCTTGCCCTAAACATAACCACTCCTCTCTTCTCGCCTAACCCTAACCCTACTTAACCCCCTAAATTCATGGCACCCGGAAAGAATTAAAAATCCACAAAGGATATGAATAAATAAATAAATGTCACTTAAAAAGCCTGCCTGCAAGGGAATAAAAGACCACACGGGACACAGAGAAAAGGGATAAAAACTTTATTAAGAACAGAGGGATAAAAATTGAAATTCATTGAGCTCCAGCCTGAGGAAGGCGTTACAGACGCCGAAACGTCGCGAAGAAGAGCTCAACAAAAAGATTGATGGCCTACTAAACTCCCGTGATGGGCAATTTTTTGAAAAATTATGTTGGTGGGGGCACCATCCCCCGTTCCACGATGGACCGTGCACTTGTGGGTCTCCAGCATTGCTGGGGCCCCAGTCCTTTCTCAAATCCTAACTCGCCTGTGCCTCGTGGGATGGGCGGTGCCCTTTACCTTCTTTTCCTAGCCACCAGGTGAGACCACGTAACGGAAGTCGGACCCTGGTCTCTCAGGGGTCGGTCTCTTGGTTGGGGAGTCCCCCAATGCACACATTGGTGAGACCTAGGATTGGGAATTGGTCCTGGAAGGAGACCCGTGATGCCTATTGGCGAGACCTAGACTTGGAAATTGGTCTCTGGAAGGGATCCGTGATGCCAGTGTGTGGGGAGGCGGTTCTTCCTGCTTGGGGCTGTACCCCTCAGCGAAGGGGCCCCACGATGCCTGTTGGCCACACAGCAAACCCCAATTGGGTACAATTTAAATTTCATAACTTAATTTTTGGTGGGTAGGCAGAAGGGAGAGGACCCTGGCCCAGGGGTCTTGCCCTAAACATAACCACTCCTCTCTTCTCGCCTAACCCTAACCCTACTTAACCCCCTAAATTCATGGCACCCGGAAAGAATTAAAAATCCACAAAGGATATGAATAAATAAATAAATGTCACTTAAAAAGCCTGCCTGCAAGGGAATAAAAGACCACACGGGACACAGAGAAAAGGGATAAAAACTTTATTAAGAACAGAGGGATAAAAATTGAAATTCATTGAGCTCCAGCCTGAGGAAGGCGTTACAGACGCCGAAACGTCGCGAAGAAGAGCTCAACAAAAAGATTGATGGCCTACTAAACTCCCGTGATGGGCAATTTTTTGAAAAATTATGTTGGTGGGGGCACCATCCCCCGTTCCACGATGGACCGTGCACTTGTGGGTCTCCAGCATTGCTGGGGCCCCAGTCCTTTCTCAAATCCTAACTCGCCTGTGCCTCGTGGGATGGGCGGTGCCCTTTACCTTCTTTTCCTAGCCACCAGGTGAGACCACGTAACGGAAGTCGGACCCTGGTCTCTCAGGGGTCGGTCTCTTGGTTGGGGAGTCCCCCAATGCACACATTGGTGAGACCTAGGATTGGGAATTGGTCCTGGAAGGAGACCCGTGATGCCTATTGGCGAGACCTAGACTTGGAAATTGGTCTCTGGAAGGGATCCGTGATGCCAGTGTGTGGGGAGGCGGTTCTTCCTGCTTGGGGCTGTACCCCTCAGCGAAGGGGCCCCACGATGCCTGTTGGCCACACAGCAAACCCCAATTGGGTACAATTTAAATTTCATAACTTAATTTTTGGTGGGTAGGCAGAAGGGAGAGGACCCTGGCCCAGGGGTCTTGCCCTAAACATAACCACTCCTCTCTTCTCGCCTAACCCTAACCCTACTTAACCCCCTAAATTCATGGCACCCGGAAAGAATTAAAAATCCACAAAGGATATGAATAAATAAATAAATGTCACTTAAAAAGCCTGCCTGCAAGGGAATAAAAGACCACACGGGACACAGAGAAAAGGGATAAAAACTTTATTAAGAACAGAGGGATAAAAATTGAAATTCATTGAGCTCCAGCCTGAGGAAGGCGTTACAGACGCCGAAACGTCGCGAAGAAGAGCTCAACAAAAAGATTGATGGCCTACTAAACTCCCGTGATGGGCAATTTTTTGAAAAATTATGTTGGTGGGGGCACCATCCCCCGTTCCACGATGGACCGTGCACTTGTGGGTCTCCAGCATTGCTGGGGCCCCAGTCCTTTCTCAAATCCTAACTCGCCTGTGCCTCGTGGGATGGGCGGTGCCCTTTACCTTCTTTTCCTAGCCACCAGGTGAGACCACGTAACGGAAGTCGGACCCTGGTCTCTCAGGGGTCGGTCTCTTGGTTGGGGAGTCCCCCAATGCACACATTGGTGAGACCTAGGATTGGGAATTGGTCCTGGAAGGAGACCCGTGATGCCTATTGGCGAGACCTAGACTTGGAAATTGGTCTCTGGAAGGGATCCGTGATGCCAGTGTGTGGGGAGGCGGTTCTTCCTGCTTGGGGCTGTACCCCTCAGCGAAGGGGCCCCACGATGCCTGTTGGCCACACAGCAAACCCCAATTGGGTACAATTTAAATTTCATAACTTAATTTTTGGTGGGTAGGCAGAAGGGAGAGGACCCTGGCCCAGGGGTCTTGCCCTAAACATAACCACTCCTCTCTTCTCGCCTAACCCTAACCCTACTTAACCCCCTAAATTCATGGCACCCGGAAAGAATTAAAAATCCACAAAGGATATGAATAAATAAATAAATGTCACTTAAAAAGCCTGCCTGCAAGGGAATAAAAGACCACACGGGACACAGAGAAAAGGGATAAAAACTTTATTAAGAACAGAGGGATAAAAATTGAAATTCATTGAGCTCCAGCCTGAGGAAGGCGTTACAGACGCCGAAACGTCGCGAAGAAGAGCTCAACAAAAAGATTGATGGCCTACTAAACTCCCGTGATGGGCAATTTTTTGAAAAATTATGTTGGTGGGGGCACCATCCCCCGTTCCACGATGGACCGTGCACTTGTGGGTCTCCAGCATTGCTGGGGCCCCAGTCCTTTCTCAAATCCTAACTCGCCTGTGCCTCGTGGGATGGGCGGTGCCCTTTACCTTCTTTTCCTAGCCACCAGGTGAGACCACGTAACGGAAGTCGGACCCTGGTCTCTCAGGGGTCGGTCTCTTGGTTGGGGAGTCCCCCAATGCACACATTGGTGAGACCTAGGATTGGGAATTGGTCCTGGAAGGAGACCCGTGATGCCTATTGGCGAGACCTAGACTTGGAAATTGGTCTCTGGAAGGGATCCGTGATGCCAGTGTGTGGGGAGGCGGTTCTTCCTGCTTGGGGCTGTACCCCTCAGCGAAGGGGCCCCACGATGCCTGTTGGCCACACAGCAAACCCCAATTGGGTACAATTTAAATTTCATAACTTAATTTTTGGTGGGTAGGCAGAAGGGAGAGGACCCTGGCCCAGGGGTCTTGCCCTAAACATAACCACTCCTCTCTTCTCGCCTAACCCTAACCCTACTTAACCCCCTAAATTCATGGCACCCGGAAAGAATTAAAAATCCACAAAGGATATGAATAAATAAATAAATGTCACTTAAAAAGCCTGCCTGCAAGGGAATAAAAGACCACACGGGACACAGAGAAAAGGGATAAAAACTTTATTAAGAACAGAGGGATAAAAATTGAAATTCATTGAGCTCCAGCCTGAGGAAGGCGTTACAGACGCCGAAACGTCGCGAAGAAGAGCTCAACAAAAAGATTGATGGCCTACTAAACTCCCGTGATGGGCAATTTTTTGAAAAATTATGTTGGTGGGGGCACCATCCCCCGTTCCACGATGGACCGTGCACTTGTGGGTCTCCAGCATTGCTGGGGCCCCAGTCCTTTCTCAAATCCTAACTCGCCTGTGCCTCGTGGGATGGGCGGTGCCCTTTACCTTCTTTTCCTAGCCACCAGGTGAGACCACGTAACGGAAGTCGGACCCTGGTCTCTCAGGGGTCGGTCTCTTGGTTGGGGAGTCCCCCAATGCACACATTGGTGAGACCTAGGATTGGGAATTGGTCCTGGAAGGAGACCCGTGATGCCTATTGGCGAGACCTAGACTTGGAAATTGGTCTCTGGAAGGGATCCGTGATGCCAGTGTGTGGGGAGGCGGTTCTTCCTGCTTGGGGCTGTACCCCTCAGCGAAGGGGCCCCACGATGCCTGTTGGCCACACAGCAAACCCCAATTGGGTACAATTTAAATTTCATAACTTAATTTTTGGTGGGTAGGCAGAAGGGAGAGGACCCTGGCCCAGGGGTCTTGCCCTAAACATAACCACTCCTCTCTTCTCGCCTAACCCTAACCCTACTTAACCCCCTAAATTCATGGCACCCGGAAAGAATTAAAAATCCACAAAGGATATGAATAAATAAATAAATGTCACTTAAAAAGCCTGCCTGCAAGGGAATAAAAGACCACACGGGACACAGAGAAAAGGGATAAAAACTTTATTAAGAACAGAGGGATAAAAATTGAAATTCATTGAGCTCCAGCCTGAGGAAGGCGTTACAGACGCCGAAACGTCGCGAAGAAGAGCTCAACAAAAAGATTGATGGCCTACTAAACTCCCGTGATGGGCAATTTTTTGAAAAATTATGTTGGTGGGGGCACCATCCCCCGTTCCACGATGGACCGTGCACTTGTGGGTCTCCAGCATTGCTGGGGCCCCAGTCCTTTCTCAAATCCTAACTCGCCTGTGCCTCGTGGGATGGGCGGTGCCCTTTACCTTCTTTTCCTAGCCACCAGGTGAGACCACGTAACGGAAGTCGGACCCTGGTCTCTCAGGGGTCGGTCTCTTGGTTGGGGAGTCCCCCAATGCACACATTGGTGAGACCTAGGATTGGGAATTGGTCCTGGAAGGAGACCCGTGATGCCTATTGGCGAGACCTAGACTTGGAAATTGGTCTCTGGAAGGGATCCGTGATGCCAGTGTGTGGGGAGGCGGTTCTTCCTGCTTGGGGCTGTACCCCTCAGCGAAGGGGCCCCACGATGCCTGTTGGCCACACAGCAAACCCCAATTGGGTACAATTTAAATTTCATAACTTAATTTTTGGTGGGTAGGCAGAAGGGAGAGGACCCTGGCCCAGGGGTCTTGCCCTAAACATAACCACTCCTCTCTTCTCGCCTAACCCTAACCCTACTTAACCCCCTAAATTCATGGCACCCGGAAAGAATTAAAAATCCACAAAGGATATGAATAAATAAATAAATGTCACTTAAAAAGCCTGCCTGCAAGGGAATAAAAGACCACACGGGACACAGAGAAAAGGGATAAAAACTTTATTAAGAACAGAGGGATAAAAATTGAAATTCATTGAGCTCCAGCCTGAGGAAGGCGTTACAGACGCCGAAACGTCGCGAAGAAGAGCTCAACAAAAAGATTGATGGCCTACTAAACTCCCGTGATGGGCAATTTTTTGAAAAATTATGTTGGTGGGGGCACCATCCCCCGTTCCACGATGGACCGTGCACTTGTGGGTCTCCAGCATTGCTGGGGCCCCAGTCCTTTCTCAAATCCTAACTCGCCTGTGCCTCGTGGGATGGGCGGTGCCCTTTACCTTCTTTTCCTAGCCACCAGGTGAGACCACGTAACGGAAGTCGGACCCTGGTCTCTCAGGGGTCGGTCTCTTGGTTGGGGAGTCCCCCAATGCACACATTGGTGAGACCTAGGATTGGGAATTGGTCCTGGAAGGAGACCCGTGATGCCTATTGGCGAGACCTAGACTTGGAAATTGGTCTCTGGAAGGGATCCGTGATGCCAGTGTGTGGGGAGGCGGTTCTTCCTGCTTGGGGCTGTACCCCTCAGCGAAGGGGCCCCACGATGCCTGTTGGCCACACAGCAAACCCCAATTGGGTACAATTTAAATTTCATAACTTAATTTTTGGTGGGTAGGCAGAAGGGAGAGGACCCTGGCCCAGGGGTCTTGCCCTAAACATAACCACTCCTCTCTTCTCGCCTAACCCTAACCCTACTTAACCCCCTAAATTCATGGCACCCGGAAAGAATTAAAAATCCACAAAGGATATGAATAAATAAATAAATGTCACTTAAAAAGCCTGCCTGCAAGGGAATAAAAGACCACACGGGACACAGAGAAAAGGGATAAAAACTTTATTAAGAACAGAGGGATAAAAATTGAAATTCATTGAGCTCCAGCCTGAGGAAGGCGTTACAGACGCCGAAACGTCGCGAAGAAGAGCTCAACAAAAAGATTGATGGCCTACTAAACTCCCGTGATGGGCAATTTTTTGAAAAATTATGTTGGTGGGGGCACCATCCCCCGTTCCACGATGGACCGTGCACTTGTGGGTCTCCAGCATTGCTGGGGCCCCAGTCCTTTCTCAAATCCTAACTCGCCTGTGCCTCGTGGGATGGGCGGTGCCCTTTACCTTCTTTTCCTAGCCACCAGGTGAGACCACGTAACGGAAGTCGGACCCTGGTCTCTCAGGGGTCGGTCTCTTGGTTGGGGAGTCCCCCAATGCACACATTGGTGAGACCTAGGATTGGGAATTGGTCCTGGAAGGAGACCCGTGATGCCTATTGGCGAGACCTAGACTTGGAAATTGGTCTCTGGAAGGGATCCGTGATGCCAGTGTGTGGGGAGGCGGTTCTTCCTGCTTGGGGCTGTACCCCTCAGCGAAGGGGCCCCACGATGCCTGTTGGCCACACAGCAAACCCCAATTGGGTACAATTTAAATTTCATAACTTAATTTTTGGTGGGTAGGCAGAAGGGAGAGGACCCTGGCCCAGGGGTCTTGCCCTAAACATAACCACTCCTCTCTTCTCGCCTAACCCTAACCCTACTTAACCCCCTAAATTCATGGCACCCGGAAAGAATTAAAAATCCACAAAGGATATGAATAAATAAATAAATGTCACTTAAAAAGCCTGCCTGCAAGGGAATAAAAGACCACACGGGACACAGAGAAAAGGGATAAAAACTTTATTAAGAACAGAGGGATAAAAATTGAAATTCATTGAGCTCCAGCCTGAGGAAGGCGTTACAGACGCCGAAACGTCGCGAAGAAGAGCTCAACAAAAAGATTGATGGCCTACTAAACTCCCGTGATGGGCAATTTTTTGAAAAATTATGTTGGTGGGGGCACCATCCCCCGTTCCACGATGGACCGTGCACTTGTGGGTCTCCAGCATTGCTGGGGCCCCAGTCCTTTCTCAAATCCTAACTCGCCTGTGCCTCGTGGGATGGGCGGTGCCCTTTACCTTCTTTTCCTAGCCACCAGGTGAGACCACGTAACGGAAGTCGGACCCTGGTCTCTCAGGGGTCGGTCTCTTGGTTGGGGAGTCCCCCAATGCACACATTGGTGAGACCTAGGATTGGGAATTGGTCCTGGAAGGAGACCCGTGATGCCTATTGGCGAGACCTAGACTTGGAAATTGGTCTCTGGAAGGGATCCGTGATGCCAGTGTGTGGGGAGGCGGTTCTTCCTGCTTGGGGCTGTACCCCTCAGCGAAGGGGCCCCACGATGCCTGTTGGCCACACAGCAAACCCCAATTGGGTACAATTTAAATTTCATAACTTAATTTTTGGTGGGTAGGCAGAAGGGAGAGGACCCTGGCCCAGGGGTCTTGCCCTAAACATAACCACTCCTCTCTTCTCGCCTAACCCTAACCCTACTTAACCCCCTAAATTCATGGCACCCGGAAAGAATTAAAAATCCACAAAGGATATGAATAAATAAATAAATGTCACTTAAAAAGCCTGCCTGCAAGGGAATAAAAGACCACACGGGACACAGAGAAAAGGGATAAAAACTTTATTAAGAACAGAGGGATAAAAATTGAAATTCATTGAGCTCCAGCCTGAGGAAGGCGTTACAGACGCCGAAACGTCGCGAAGAAGAGCTCAACAAAAAGATTGATGGCCTACTAAACTCCCGTGATGGGCAATTTTTTGAAAAATTATGTTGGTGGGGGCACCATCCCCCGTTCCACGATGGACCGTGCACTTGTGGGTCTCCAGCATTGCTGGGGCCCCAGTCCTTTCTCAAATCCTAACTCGCCTGTGCCTCGTGGGATGGGCGGTGCCCTTTACCTTCTTTTCCTAGCCACCAGGTGAGACCACGTAACGGAAGTCGGACCCTGGTCTCTCAGGGGTCGGTCTCTTGGTTGGGGAGTCCCCCAATGCACACATTGGTGAGACCTAGGATTGGGAATTGGTCCTGGAAGGAGACCCGTGATGCCTATTGGCGAGACCTAGACTTGGAAATTGGTCTCTGGAAGGGATCCGTGATGCCAGTGTGTGGGGAGGCGGTTCTTCCTGCTTGGGGCTGTACCCCTCAGCGAAGGGGCCCCACGATGCCTGTTGGCCACACAGCAAACCCCAATTGGGTACAATTTAAATTTCATAACTTAATTTTTGGTGGGTAGGCAGAAGGGAGAGGACCCTGGCCCAGGGGTCTTGCCCTAAACATAACCACTCCTCTCTTCTCGCCTAACCCTAACCCTACTTAACCCCCTAAATTCATGGCACCCGGAAAGAATTAAAAATCCACAAAGGATATGAATAAATAAATAAATGTCACTTAAAAAGCCTGCCTGCAAGGGAATAAAAGACCACACGGGACACAGAGAAAAGGGATAAAAACTTTATTAAGAACAGAGGGATAAAAATTGAAATTCATTGAGCTCCAGCCTGAGGAAGGCGTTACAGACGCCGAAACGTCGCGAAGAAGAGCTCAACAAAAAGATTGATGGCCTACTAAACTCCCGTGATGGGCAATTTTTTGAAAAATTATGTTGGTGGGGGCACCATCCCCCGTTCCACGATGGACCGTGCACTTGTGGGTCTCCAGCATTGCTGGGGCCCCAGTCCTTTCTCAAATCCTAACTCGCCTGTGCCTCGTGGGATGGGCGGTGCCCTTTACCTTCTTTTCCTAGCCACCAGGTGAGACCACGTAACGGAAGTCGGACCCTGGTCTCTCAGGGGTCGGTCTCTTGGTTGGGGAGTCCCCCAATGCACACATTGGTGAGACCTAGGATTGGGAATTGGTCCTGGAAGGAGACCCGTGATGCCTATTGGCGAGACCTAGACTTGGAAATTGGTCTCTGGAAGGGATCCGTGATGCCAGTGTGTGGGGAGGCGGTTCTTCCTGCTTGGGGCTGTACCCCTCAGCGAAGGGGCCCCACGATGCCTGTTGGCCACACAGCAAACCCCAATTGGGTACAATTTAAATTTCATAACTTAATTTTTGGTGGGTAGGCAGAAGGGAGAGGACCCTGGCCCAGGGGTCTTGCCCTAAACATAACCACTCCTCTCTTCTCGCCTAACCCTAACCCTACTTAACCCCCTAAATTCATGGCACCCGGAAAGAATTAAAAATCCACAAAGGATATGAATAAATAAATAAATGTCACTTAAAAAGCCTGCCTGCAAGGGAATAAAAGACCACACGGGACACAGAGAAAAGGGATAAAAACTTTATTAAGAACAGAGGGATAAAAATTGAAATTCATTGAGCTCCAGCCTGAGGAAGGCGTTACAGACGCCGAAACGTCGCGAAGAAGAGCTCAACAAAAAGATTGATGGCCTACTAAACTCCCGTGATGGGCAATTTTTTGAAAAATTATGTTGGTGGGGGCACCATCCCCCGTTCCACGATGGACCGTGCACTTGTGGGTCTCCAGCATTGCTGGGGCCCCAGTCCTTTCTCAAATCCTAACTCGCCTGTGCCTCGTGGGATGGGCGGTGCCCTTTACCTTCTTTTCCTAGCCACCAGGTGAGACCACGTAACGGAAGTCGGACCCTGGTCTCTCAGGGGTCGGTCTCTTGGTTGGGGAGTCCCCCAATGCACACATTGGTGAGACCTAGGATTGGGAATTGGTCCTGGAAGGAGACCCGTGATGCCTATTGGCGAGACCTAGACTTGGAAATTGGTCTCTGGAAGGGATCCGTGATGCCAGTGTGTGGGGAGGCGGTTCTTCCTGCTTGGGGCTGTACCCCTCAGCGAAGGGGCCCCACGATGCCTGTTGGCCACACAGCAAACCCCAATTGGGTACAATTTAAATTTCATAACTTAATTTTTGGTGGGTAGGCAGAAGGGAGAGGACCCTGGCCCAGGGGTCTTGCCCTAAACATAACCACTCCTCTCTTCTCGCCTAACCCTAACCCTACTTAACCCCCTAAATTCATGGCACCCGGAAAGAATTAAAAATCCACAAAGGATATGAATAAATAAATAAATGTCACTTAAAAAGCCTGCCTGCAAGGGAATAAAAGACCACACGGGACACAGAGAAAAGGGATAAAAACTTTATTAAGAACAGAGGGATAAAAATTGAAATTCATTGAGCTCCAGCCTGAGGAAGGCGTTACAGACGCCGAAACGTCGCGAAGAAGAGCTCAACAAAAAGATTGATGGCCTACTAAACTCCCGTGATGGGCAATTTTTTGAAAAATTATGTTGGTGGGGGCACCATCCCCCGTTCCACGATGGACCGTGCACTTGTGGGTCTCCAGCATTGCTGGGGCCCCAGTCCTTTCTCAAATCCTAACTCGCCTGTGCCTCGTGGGATGGGCGGTGCCCTTTACCTTCTTTTCCTAGCCACCAGGTGAGACCACGTAACGGAAGTCGGACCCTGGTCTCTCAGGGGTCGGTCTCTTGGTTGGGGAGTCCCCCAATGCACACATTGGTGAGACCTAGGATTGGGAATTGGTCCTGGAAGGAGACCCGTGATGCCTATTGGCGAGACCTAGACTTGGAAATTGGTCTCTGGAAGGGATCCGTGATGCCAGTGTGTGGGGAGGCGGTTCTTCCTGCTTGGGGCTGTACCCCTCAGCGAAGGGGCCCCACGATGCCTGTTGGCCACACAGCAAACCCCAATTGGGTACAATTTAAATTTCATAACTTAATTTTTGGTGGGTAGGCAGAAGGGAGAGGACCCTGGCCCAGGGGTCTTGCCCTAAACATAACCACTCCTCTCTTCTCGCCTAACCCTAACCCTACTTAACCCCCTAAATTCATGGCACCCGGAAAGAATTAAAAATCCACAAAGGATATGAATAAATAAATAAATGTCACTTAAAAAGCCTGCCTGCAAGGGAATAAAAGACCACACGGGACACAGAGAAAAGGGATAAAAACTTTATTAAGAACAGAGGGATAAAAATTGAAATTCATTGAGCTCCAGCCTGAGGAAGGCGTTACAGACGCCGAAACGTCGCGAAGAAGAGCTCAACAAAAAGATTGATGGCCTACTAAACTCCCGTGATGGGCAATTTTTTGAAAAATTATGTTGGTGGGGGCACCATCCCCCGTTCCACGATGGACCGTGCACTTGTGGGTCTCCAGCATTGCTGGGGCCCCAGTCCTTTCTCAAATCCTAACTCGCCTGTGCCTCGTGGGATGGGCGGTGCCCTTTACCTTCTTTTCCTAGCCACCAGGTGAGACCACGTAACGGAAGTCGGACCCTGGTCTCTCAGGGGTCGGTCTCTTGGTTGGGGAGTCCCCCAATGCACACATTGGTGAGACCTAGGATTGGGAATTGGTCCTGGAAGGAGACCCGTGATGCCTATTGGCGAGACCTAGACTTGGAAATTGGTCTCTGGAAGGGATCCGTGATGCCAGTGTGTGGGGAGGCGGTTCTTCCTGCTTGGGGCTGTACCCCTCAGCGAAGGGGCCCCACGATGCCTGTTGGCCACACAGCAAACCCCAATTGGGTACAATTTAAATTTCATAACTTAATTTTTGGTGGGTAGGCAGAAGGGAGAGGACCCTGGCCCAGGGGTCTTGCCCTAAACATAACCACTCCTCTCTTCTCGCCTAACCCTAACCCTACTTAACCCCCTAAATTCATGGCACCCGGAAAGAATTAAAAATCCACAAAGGATATGAATAAATAAATAAATGTCACTTAAAAAGCCTGCCTGCAAGGGAATAAAAGACCACACGGGACACAGAGAAAAGGGATAAAAACTTTATTAAGAACAGAGGGATAAAAATTGAAATTCATTGAGCTCCAGCCTGAGGAAGGCGTTACAGACGCCGAAACGTCGCGAAGAAGAGCTCAACAAAAAGATTGATGGCCTACTAAACTCCCGTGATGGGCAATTTTTTGAAAAATTATGTTGGTGGGGGCACCATCCCCCGTTCCACGATGGACCGTGCACTTGTGGGTCTCCAGCATTGCTGGGGCCCCAGTCCTTTCTCAAATCCTAACTCGCCTGTGCCTCGTGGGATGGGCGGTGCCCTTTACCTTCTTTTCCTAGCCACCAGGTGAGACCACGTAACGGAAGTCGGACCCTGGTCTCTCAGGGGTCGGTCTCTTGGTTGGGGAGTCCCCCAATGCACACATTGGTGAGACCTAGGATTGGGAATTGGTCCTGGAAGGAGACCCGTGATGCCTATTGGCGAGACCTAGACTTGGAAATTGGTCTCTGGAAGGGATCCGTGATGCCAGTGTGTGGGGAGGCGGTTCTTCCTGCTTGGGGCTGTACCCCTCAGCGAAGGGGCCCCACGATGCCTGTTGGCCACACAGCAAACCCCAATTGGGTACAATTTAAATTTCATAACTTAATTTTTGGTGGGTAGGCAGAAGGGAGAGGACCCTGGCCCAGGGGTCTTGCCCTAAACATAACCACTCCTCTCTTCTCGCCTAACCCTAACCCTACTTAACCCCCTAAATTCATGGCACCCGGAAAGAATTAAAAATCCACAAAGGATATGAATAAATAAATAAATGTCACTTAAAAAGCCTGCCTGCAAGGGAATAAAAGACCACACGGGACACAGAGAAAAGGGATAAAAACTTTATTAAGAACAGAGGGATAAAAATTGAAATTCATTGAGCTCCAGCCTGAGGAAGGCGTTACAGACGCCGAAACGTCGCGAAGAAGAGCTCAACAAAAAGATTGATGGCCTACTAAACTCCCGTGATGGGCAATTTTTTGAAAAATTATGTTGGTGGGGGCACCATCCCCCGTTCCACGATGGACCGTGCACTTGTGGGTCTCCAGCATTGCTGGGGCCCCAGTCCTTTCTCAAATCCTAACTCGCCTGTGCCTCGTGGGATGGGCGGTGCCCTTTACCTTCTTTTCCTAGCCACCAGGTGAGACCACGTAACGGAAGTCGGACCCTGGTCTCTCAGGGGTCGGTCTCTTGGTTGGGGAGTCCCCCAATGCACACATTGGTGAGACCTAGGATTGGGAATTGGTCCTGGAAGGAGACCCGTGATGCCTATTGGCGAGACCTAGACTTGGAAATTGGTCTCTGGAAGGGATCCGTGATGCCAGTGTGTGGGGAGGCGGTTCTTCCTGCTTGGGGCTGTACCCCTCAGCGAAGGGGCCCCACGATGCCTGTTGGCCACACAGCAAACCCCAATTGGGTACAATTTAAATTTCATAACTTAATTTTTGGTGGGTAGGCAGAAGGGAGAGGACCCTGGCCCAGGGGTCTTGCCCTAAACATAACCACTCCTCTCTTCTCGCCTAACCCTAACCCTACTTAACCCCCTAAATTCATGGCACCCGGAAAGAATTAAAAATCCACAAAGGATATGAATAAATAAATAAATGTCACTTAAAAAGCCTGCCTGCAAGGGAATAAAAGACCACACGGGACACAGAGAAAAGGGATAAAAACTTTATTAAGAACAGAGGGATAAAAATTGAAATTCATTGAGCTCCAGCCTGAGGAAGGCGTTACAGACGCCGAAACGTCGCGAAGAAGAGCTCAACAAAAAGATTGATGGCCTACTAAACTCCCGTGATGGGCAATTTTTTGAAAAATTATGTTGGTGGGGGCACCATCCCCCGTTCCACGATGGACCGTGCACTTGTGGGTCTCCAGCATTGCTGGGGCCCCAGTCCTTTCTCAAATCCTAACTCGCCTGTGCCTCGTGGGATGGGCGGTGCCCTTTACCTTCTTTTCCTAGCCACCAGGTGAGACCACGTAACGGAAGTCGGACCCTGGTCTCTCAGGGGTCGGTCTCTTGGTTGGGGAGTCCCCCAATGCACACATTGGTGAGACCTAGGATTGGGAATTGGTCCTGGAAGGAGACCCGTGATGCCTATTGGCGAGACCTAGACTTGGAAATTGGTCTCTGGAAGGGATCCGTGATGCCAGTGTGTGGGGAGGCGGTTCTTCCTGCTTGGGGCTGTACCCCTCAGCGAAGGGGCCCCACGATGCCTGTTGGCCACACAGCAAACCCCAATTGGGTACAATTTAAATTTCATAACTTAATTTTTGGTGGGTAGGCAGAAGGGAGAGGACCCTGGCCCAGGGGTCTTGCCCTAAACATAACCACTCCTCTCTTCTCGCCTAACCCTAACCCTACTTAACCCCCTAAATTCATGGCACCCGGAAAGAATTAAAAATCCACAAAGGATATGAATAAATAAATAAATGTCACTTAAAAAGCCTGCCTGCAAGGGAATAAAAGACCACACGGGACACAGAGAAAAGGGATAAAAACTTTATTAAGAACAGAGGGATAAAAATTGAAATTCATTGAGCTCCAGCCTGAGGAAGGCGTTACAGACGCCGAAACGTCGCGAAGAAGAGCTCAACAAAAAGATTGATGGCCTACTAAACTCCCGTGATGGGCAATTTTTTGAAAAATTATGTTGGTGGGGGCACCATCCCCCGTTCCACGATGGACCGTGCACTTGTGGGTCTCCAGCATTGCTGGGGCCCCAGTCCTTTCTCAAATCCTAACTCGCCTGTGCCTCGTGGGATGGGCGGTGCCCTTTACCTTCTTTTCCTAGCCACCAGGTGAGACCACGTAACGGAAGTCGGACCCTGGTCTCTCAGGGGTCGGTCTCTTGGTTGGGGAGTCCCCCAATGCACACATTGGTGAGACCTAGGATTGGGAATTGGTCCTGGAAGGAGACCCGTGATGCCTATTGGCGAGACCTAGACTTGGAAATTGGTCTCTGGAAGGGATCCGTGATGCCAGTGTGTGGGGAGGCGGTTCTTCCTGCTTGGGGCTGTACCCCTCAGCGAAGGGGCCCCACGATGCCTGTTGGCCACACAGCAAACCCCAATTGGGTACAATTTAAATTTCATAACTTAATTTTTGGTGGGTAGGCAGAAGGGAGAGGACCCTGGCCCAGGGGTCTTGCCCTAAACATAACCACTCCTCTCTTCTCGCCTAACCCTAACCCTACTTAACCCCCTAAATTCATGGCACCCGGAAAGAATTAAAAATCCACAAAGGATATGAATAAATAAATAAATGTCACTTAAAAAGCCTGCCTGCAAGGGAATAAAAGACCACACGGGACACAGAGAAAAGGGATAAAAACTTTATTAAGAACAGAGGGATAAAAATTGAAATTCATTGAGCTCCAGCCTGAGGAAGGCGTTACAGACGCCGAAACGTCGCGAAGAAGAGCTCAACAAAAAGATTGATGGCCTACTAAACTCCCGTGATGGGCAATTTTTTGAAAAATTATGTTGGTGGGGGCACCATCCCCCGTTCCACGATGGACCGTGCACTTGTGGGTCTCCAGCATTGCTGGGGCCCCAGTCCTTTCTCAAATCCTAACTCGCCTGTGCCTCGTGGGATGGGCGGTGCCCTTTACCTTCTTTTCCTAGCCACCAGGTGAGACCACGTAACGGAAGTCGGACCCTGGTCTCTCAGGGGTCGGTCTCTTGGTTGGGGAGTCCCCCAATGCACACATTGGTGAGACCTAGGATTGGGAATTGGTCCTGGAAGGAGACCCGTGATGCCTATTGGCGAGACCTAGACTTGGAAATTGGTCTCTGGAAGGGATCCGTGATGCCAGTGTGTGGGGAGGCGGTTCTTCCTGCTTGGGGCTGTACCCCTCAGCGAAGGGGCCCCACGATGCCTGTTGGCCACACAGCAAACCCCAATTGGGTACAATTTAAATTTCATAACTTAATTTTTGGTGGGTAGGCAGAAGGGAGAGGACCCTGGCCCAGGGGTCTTGCCCTAAACATAACCACTCCTCTCTTCTCGCCTAACCCTAACCCTACTTAACCCCCTAAATTCATGGCACCCGGAAAGAATTAAAAATCCACAAAGGATATGAATAAATAAATAAATGTCACTTAAAAAGCCTGCCTGCAAGGGAATAAAAGACCACACGGGACACAGAGAAAAGGGATAAAAACTTTATTAAGAACAGAGGGATAAAAATTGAAATTCATTGAGCTCCAGCCTGAGGAAGGCGTTACAGACGCCGAAACGTCGCGAAGAAGAGCTCAACAAAAAGATTGATGGCCTACTAAACTCCCGTGATGGGCAATTTTTTGAAAAATTATGTTGGTGGGGGCACCATCCCCCGTTCCACGATGGACCGTGCACTTGTGGGTCTCCAGCATTGCTGGGGCCCCAGTCCTTTCTCAAATCCTAACTCGCCTGTGCCTCGTGGGATGGGCGGTGCCCTTTACCTTCTTTTCCTAGCCACCAGGTGAGACCACGTAACGGAAGTCGGACCCTGGTCTCTCAGGGGTCGGTCTCTTGGTTGGGGAGTCCCCCAATGCACACATTGGTGAGACCTAGGATTGGGAATTGGTCCTGGAAGGAGACCCGTGATGCCTATTGGCGAGACCTAGACTTGGAAATTGGTCTCTGGAAGGGATCCGTGATGCCAGTGTGTGGGGAGGCGGTTCTTCCTGCTTGGGGCTGTACCCCTCAGCGAAGGGGCCCCACGATGCCTGTTGGCCACACAGCAAACCCCAATTGGGTACAATTTAAATTTCATAACTTAATTTTTGGTGGGTAGGCAGAAGGGAGAGGACCCTGGCCCAGGGGTCTTGCCCTAAACATAACCACTCCTCTCTTCTCGCCTAACCCTAACCCTACTTAACCCCCTAAATTCATGGCACCCGGAAAGAATTAAAAATCCACAAAGGATATGAATAAATAAATAAATGTCACTTAAAAAGCCTGCCTGCAAGGGAATAAAAGACCACACGGGACACAGAGAAAAGGGATAAAAACTTTATTAAGAACAGAGGGATAAAAATTGAAATTCATTGAGCTCCAGCCTGAGGAAGGCGTTACAGACGCCGAAACGTCGCGAAGAAGAGCTCAACAAAAAGATTGATGGCCTACTAAACTCCCGTGATGGGCAATTTTTTGAAAAATTATGTTGGTGGGGGCACCATCCCCCGTTCCACGATGGACCGTGCACTTGTGGGTCTCCAGCATTGCTGGGGCCCCAGTCCTTTCTCAAATCCTAACTCGCCTGTGCCTCGTGGGATGGGCGGTGCCCTTTACCTTCTTTTCCTAGCCACCAGGTGAGACCACGTAACGGAAGTCGGACCCTGGTCTCTCAGGGGTCGGTCTCTTGGTTGGGGAGTCCCCCAATGCACACATTGGTGAGACCTAGGATTGGGAATTGGTCCTGGAAGGAGACCCGTGATGCCTATTGGCGAGACCTAGACTTGGAAATTGGTCTCTGGAAGGGATCCGTGATGCCAGTGTGTGGGGAGGCGGTTCTTCCTGCTTGGGGCTGTACCCCTCAGCGAAGGGGCCCCACGATGCCTGTTGGCCACACAGCAAACCCCAATTGGGTACAATTTAAATTTCATAACTTAATTTTTGGTGGGTAGGCAGAAGGGAGAGGACCCTGGCCCAGGGGTCTTGCCCTAAACATAACCACTCCTCTCTTCTCGCCTAACCCTAACCCTACTTAACCCCCTAAATTCATGGCACCCGGAAAGAATTAAAAATCCACAAAGGATATGAATAAATAAATAAATGTCACTTAAAAAGCCTGCCTGCAAGGGAATAAAAGACCACACGGGACACAGAGAAAAGGGATAAAAACTTTATTAAGAACAGAGGGATAAAAATTGAAATTCATTGAGCTCCAGCCTGAGGAAGGCGTTACAGACGCCGAAACGTCGCGAAGAAGAGCTCAACAAAAAGATTGATGGCCTACTAAACTCCCGTGATGGGCAATTTTTTGAAAAATTATGTTGGTGGGGGCACCATCCCCCGTTCCACGATGGACCGTGCACTTGTGGGTCTCCAGCATTGCTGGGGCCCCAGTCCTTTCTCAAATCCTAACTCGCCTGTGCCTCGTGGGATGGGCGGTGCCCTTTACCTTCTTTTCCTAGCCACCAGGTGAGACCACGTAACGGAAGTCGGACCCTGGTCTCTCAGGGGTCGGTCTCTTGGTTGGGGAGTCCCCCAATGCACACATTGGTGAGACCTAGGATTGGGAATTGGTCCTGGAAGGAGACCCGTGATGCCTATTGGCGAGACCTAGACTTGGAAATTGGTCTCTGGAAGGGATCCGTGATGCCAGTGTGTGGGGAGGCGGTTCTTCCTGCTTGGGGCTGTACCCCTCAGCGAAGGGGCCCCACGATGCCTGTTGGCCACACAGCAAACCCCAATTGGGTACAATTTAAATTTCATAACTTAATTTTTGGTGGGTAGGCAGAAGGGAGAGGACCCTGGCCCAGGGGTCTTGCCCTAAACATAACCACTCCTCTCTTCTCGCCTAACCCTAACCCTACTTAACCCCCTAAATTCATGGCACCCGGAAAGAATTAAAAATCCACAAAGGATATGAATAAATAAATAAATGTCACTTAAAAAGCCTGCCTGCAAGGGAATAAAAGACCACACGGGACACAGAGAAAAGGGATAAAAACTTTATTAAGAACAGAGGGATAAAAATTGAAATTCATTGAGCTCCAGCCTGAGGAAGGCGTTACAGACGCCGAAACGTCGCGAAGAAGAGCTCAACAAAAAGATTGATGGCCTACTAAACTCCCGTGATGGGCAATTTTTTGAAAAATTATGTTGGTGGGGGCACCATCCCCCGTTCCACGATGGACCGTGCACTTGTGGGTCTCCAGCATTGCTGGGGCCCCAGTCCTTTCTCAAATCCTAACTCGCCTGTGCCTCGTGGGATGGGCGGTGCCCTTTACCTTCTTTTCCTAGCCACCAGGTGAGACCACGTAACGGAAGTCGGACCCTGGTCTCTCAGGGGTCGGTCTCTTGGTTGGGGAGTCCCCCAATGCACACATTGGTGAGACCTAGGATTGGGAATTGGTCCTGGAAGGAGACCCGTGATGCCTATTGGCGAGACCTAGACTTGGAAATTGGTCTCTGGAAGGGATCCGTGATGCCAGTGTGTGGGGAGGCGGTTCTTCCTGCTTGGGGCTGTACCCCTCAGCGAAGGGGCCCCACGATGCCTGTTGGCCACACAGCAAACCCCAATTGGGTACAATTTAAATTTCATAACTTAATTTTTGGTGGGTAGGCAGAAGGGAGAGGACCCTGGCCCAGGGGTCTTGCCCTAAACATAACCACTCCTCTCTTCTCGCCTAACCCTAACCCTACTTAACCCCCTAAATTCATGGCACCCGGAAAGAATTAAAAATCCACAAAGGATATGAATAAATAAATAAATGTCACTTAAAAAGCCTGCCTGCAAGGGAATAAAAGACCACACGGGACAC
>NC_140570.1:43072208-43074351 GCF_057381845.1 Rhamphochromis longiceps | reverse complement strand
ACATCTTTCAATTGCATGTTTGGTCCACAGGATGGCGCCTAGCTGGCAAGTCCTGTACATTGCATATTAAAAGTTGTTGCAAGTGCACTCACATGTATTTTTTGTGTAAAAGAGACACACACACACACACACACACACACACACACACACAAGCTGGTCAGCTGCTTTGCAACTCAATGCGGTACAAATCGACTTGTGTGCCTCTTTTTCTCTTTGGGTTTTCTGTGTGTTTTTTTAAATTTTTAAATCCACAGCAAGTGTCTCTCTCTCTCTCTCTCTGTCTGTCTCTCTGTCACACACACACACACACACACACACACACACGCACACACACACGCTCAATGGAGTATAAAATAAAGACCGGGGCAGTTCTCTCACTGGAGTCTCTTAGAGTGGAGGCTGCCCTTGCTAGCAAGAAGTTCTGTGTGTTTCTCTTCTCTGAGTCTTTACTGAAGAAGTGTTTTATAACATTTTCCTTAACAACTGACATGTGTTTTTTGTGTAAAAGAGAGAGAGACACACACACACACACACACACACACACACACACACACACACACACACTCACACTCAGCGGCTCAGAGATGAGGGAAAAACAACAGAAATCAGGATAGATTTTAATGTCAGGAGATGCCCTGTGATGCTGGGGCCATTGTGTAAGATTGGAATGTGTACCAGTGGCTGGTGGGTGGTCCTTGAAGGTCCCGGGAGGAGGCGGCGAGGAGGCAGCGGGTGGCTGGGCTTGAGCTGTGGATCAGGGACGTCATTAATTCTGCCTGGTGCTGCGTGTGCCCTGTGCAGCTTGGATGTCTGCCGCTGACGCTCTGTGGTTCCTGTTCCTGTCATAAAAGGCCCTGTACAAGGGGAGAAGAAATGCATCATTGGTTACCAAAATAAAACAGTGTCTTTCTGCCTGTGTCATTCTGTTTGGTTTCTTTGAGCGTTTGTTTCTTAAATACACAGCAAGTGTCACTCTCTCTCTCTCTCTCTCTCTCTCTCTCTGTCTGTCACACACACACACACACACACACACACACACACACACACACACACACACACACACACACACACACACCAAAGCACACACACACACACACACCAAAGCACACACACACACACACACACTGTGAGGTTTGCAGTGCAAAATTTGAATTTTAGTGCATGGTGATTTGTCTCCCTCCAGTGGCCCACGGCAGGTATGATGAGGCTTAAATGATAGGTTATGGGGAAAAAGCCAGGAGAGGATGGGACAAAAGTGGAATAACTGAAAAAGTAAGAGGTGTAGAGGGCTGATGTTGGTGTCTAGGTGGGGGTTTTGGTGGGTGCCGGACGCTGTGGCGAAGAGGCCACGCCGATGGCTTCTTCGGTTCTGGAGATATGGCGAATCGGACCAAAAAGGATGGGACAAAAGGGTCCCAGTCGGAGAAAGGAAGGTGCAGAGGGCCTGGTTCCACTGGCATTGCGTTGCCCGTGTGCGGGCGCATCCGCAGGTGCCCAACATGGCATGGTTCAGAGTACCTTTGCAGGAGGCTTAGGGATAGGTTAGGGGGTAATAGCCAGAATTTGACGGAATAAAATGGAATAACTGGGAAAGTAAGTGTCGTAGAGGGATGAAAGTTGTGTCTACGGGGGGGTTTCGGGGTGCTCCGGACACCCTGGTGAAGACCCCATGTCGATAGCACCAACGGTTCTGGACTTGGTGTAAATGGGTCAAAATTTGACGGAATAAAAAGGTCAAAGTGGCAGATAGGAGTGTCCGATCGGGACGATTCCACCACCACTGTACTCAGCAGGCCCTGCCGGGTCGTTAGACACGCAGCATGGCAGGGATCGGTGACATAACATGTAGCAGTTTCCCTTCACAGAAGCGTCTGCAGCAGGTGGGTGGAGGAGGAGGCAGCAGAACCAGGCCTTTGGAGCACTGTGTCATCTCCTGGTCCTGATGCTTTGAATCTCCCTCTCTGTCTGTCTGTCTGTCTGTCTGTCACACACACACACACACACACACAGAAGCTGGTCAAGTGCTGTGCAACTGGGATTGCACCTGTCGTCCACAGGAGGGCGCCTAGCTGGGAAGTCCAGTACATTCCATATTAAAGTTGTTGCAAGTGCATTTTTTGTGTAAAAGACAGACAGACAGACA
>NC_140570.1:43033430-43059608 GCF_057381845.1 Rhamphochromis longiceps | reverse complement strand
AAAAAACATCACAAGCACACATAAAACACACACCAAAACAGGACCCCTCTTGGAGAACTTGTCGTAAAAGTAAATTTTTAGTAACCATAAAAAATGAAGGTTTTGTACTAATTCAAAAAAGCTGAGCGCTTGGTGGTGAACTGAATCAAAGGCTAAATACTGTCAAGAAATTAGCATGCAATGAGGGACCTTATTAACCCCGCTAAGACAACTGCCACATCCTGTTGATGTCTTTTTGTGGATCTCATTTTCGAGCTCAGTGCATAACTTAAGGTATACCGTGCAGTTCTCTCACTGCCCCCTGCAGAGCTCAACTCGGCTGAATCAAACAGAATTAGTGATAAAACTGGGACGACACAAGGAACTTTCTATTTGACTGAAGTGGATGAAAAAAGTGGTGCTCTTAAAAGATGTTATAAACTTTGTTTCTGCACAAAGTAAAGTCAACTAAATGTGTGAGTGTGTGTGTGTTTGCACTTTTTTCAGGTCAGAACCAGTTCTAGCTAGAATAAAAGAAAACCACAAGAGGATTATCTTGCCGTCAATCGACAACATCAAGCACGATACCTTTGAGGTGGAGCGCTATGAGAACTCTGGCCATGGCTACAACTGGGAACTGTGGTGCATGTACATTAATCCACCCAAAGAGTGGTGGGAGGAGGGAGACATGTCTGCACCAATAAGGTATGCCAGCTTCTCCCATTTAAACGTGAACACAGATCTCACACTTCTGAGATGTATTTTTTTCCACTTCTTTAAGATTTTCAATAAAACTGCCACCAAGTTCTTTTTTTAGTTTTGGGGAAGATTAGGGGAAAACAAGAAAAAAAGCTCCTGATGGGAAACCAGACTTCATTAAAGCAATAAAAAAATTACAGCCTAAATTAGAGAGTGGTGAAAATAGGATTTTAATTATCTGATTATCACCCATATATTTGTGTTAAATTGGATTTCCTTCCATTCTTTAATTAAAAATAAGAATAAATTGCATGAGTATGCACAAAAATGTTTAGATTTACCCTCCACATAATAGGCTGAAATATAAAGTGTGAAACTTTGCATAGTGGAGATTTGGGTTGTAGAAAAGTACTCCAAAATAAACATCAGATAAAGCCACAAAAAAACACATTCTGGTGTTTGCAAACGCTCAGTGTCACATGATAGTGTGTTTTCCTGGCTGCAGGACGCCTGCCATGATTGGATGCTCCTTTGTGGCCAATCGGGACTACTTTGGAGAACTCGGTCTACTCGACTCAGGCATGGACGTCTACGGAGGGGAGAACATCGAACTAGGCATCAGGGTTTGTGTGTCACCCAGTTTCCTCTTGTTCCTGCTCCCTCTTTACCCCTGTAGGTTTTAAGTGGAGCAGTGGCCACCGTAGCGTGGCACCACTGATGAGGCCCCATTAAGAGTCCTGGAGGACCAGTCCTGTGTGAGCAGCTCACAGCAGGGCAATGGAGATAAATAGGTCACGTAGAGCAGAGCAGGAAGGTTGGAGTTTGTTTCTGTACATTTTGAGAGATTGGAGAGTCTTTTGTTTTTCTGCAAGGTTATTAGATTTTTCCTGAAAAAATAACGTCAAACATTTTCACAACCCGAGTGTGTTGGCTTTTATCCAGCAAGCTAAACAATCAAATATTTTTAGAAAGACAAAAACGGTTGCCTTGTCTTTGAGTTGACTTGGTCATAACTTGAATCTGAAATGGAAAGTTCTTATATCTTGTCATCAAAAATATCAAGATTCCCCCCAAAATTAAGTCTAGATAAGTAAACGTGTACAGATGCAATAAAACAGCTAAAATTCAGCTTCAACGCACCTATAAATATATTACAACTGCTGGAGATGAAGTATTAGCAAAGACATGAATCTAGCCCACAATGTCACATCTCAAGAACCACATTTCTTTCTGTTCCTCTTTTACTACAAAGCAGTGGGACACATATCCAGAGTTGCCCTGCGACAACAACATTTCTACATTTCACTACAACCCTTACAAGAGGATTGTTTGGATGTGTCCAGGGAGAAGGCCCTCATTCAGAGAAACTCTTTCATAACAAGCACTTGAATCAATGACTGTTTGGGTTTTAACAGGATTCTTGGGATAATGAATGTTAAGCGGTAGATATCAGCACCTCTATGGGGCAATTTTGCATGGTTGTTGTCCAACATCTTTTACATGAAATCATAGTACTGCTTATTTATCTTAGAGTGTGGCAGAGAGCAGTAAAATGTTTTTTTTTGGCATACCCTCTGTTGGTTAGCACCCGTGTCCTTGGGTAACAGAAACACATAGGTTATCTTTAAAACCTATGTGCCCATTTTCTGTTTGTAGTGCTCCTTATCTGTGGATGGAACATGTTTCATATTGTTCCCAGTGTGAAGAAAGACTGACGGACCTACTTTTTATCCAGTAGGAATGTTTGTCAGGAGTGAAATAGGTTGCATCTGTGCAATTGTTTGGCGACCTGTCAGTTTGAAGTTTCTGTTACGCTCACATCACTTTGACGTGGGTTCAGATAGCTTGGATATCCATGTCTTCATTATGTTCACAGCAGAAGGCTCGTGGGTTGGACACACTCAGCAGATACTTTATTAGATACACCTTGTCAGTATTAGGTTGGACACTCTTTTGCCTTCAGAGCTGTTTTAATTCTTCATGGCATAGATTCAACAAAGTACTGGAAACATTCCTCAAAGATTGATCGTGGCATGATGGCCTCATGCAGTTGATGCAGATTTGTCAGCTGTGCATTCACGATGGGAATCTCCCATTGCGTCATATACCAAAGGTGATCTATCTGATTGAGATCCCCTGACTGTGGAGACTTTCCTGTTAGCTCACAAGAGTAGCACCTGATATGGTCCTCTGCTGCTCTAGCCCAAATTCTTCAAGGTTCACGGTTCAAAGTAATGCAAAAGTGGTTTTTAAGAAGAAGTTATCTGTTTTACTGTTGCCTTCTTGTCAGCTCAAAGCAGTCTCTGGTCGGGTCTGGTATCAACAAGATATTTTCACCCAGAGAACTGTCTCTCATTGGATATTTCCTCTTTTTTGGACCATCCCTTGGGATAACCCTAGAGATGGTAATACAGAAATATCCTAGTAGATCAGGAGTTTCCAAAATACTCAGACCAGTCCTTCTGTCAACAACAACCATGCCTAACGTGTCTTAAATCTTCTTTCTTTTCCATTTTGATGCTCAGTTCTTCTGTGAGTACCCTGCCGAGATCCACTTTCTGGGTAAATTATTCATTATGAGAGCAGTTAATCTCCTTTTGAAGCTTGTGGATGTGCACAACAATTCTACCTAACAGTGAGAGGTCAATTCAGGGTCCAGTGGTTTGATCTCACTCACAGTCCTGCATGAATGAATTCACAGCACCATGTCCTGTTCTCATCTGTTCTTCAAGGGGTTTTCCTCTGAAGCCTCTGTGTTTGTTTAAGGGCTGTGTTTTTCTGTGGCTGGGATAGTTCCTAATTGGTCAGTTGCTGGCTTTGCACATTTGTTCTCCAAACCTGCAGAGGATACCTCAGTCTTGACCTGCTGATTTTGATGGCTATCATTGTGAATGAAGTAAGGATTACAGCTAGGTCATTGGATTCCACCACTGATCAACTTAGAGATTGTAGCTACATGATGCCCTTATTTGGGCATGTCCATTTTTCCTGAGGTTGTGTAGAAGCTTTTGGAAAAAGGGATGAGTACCACTGGCTGTTTCCAGAGAGGATCCTGGGAGGAAGTTATCTTGTTCAGCTTCCTATTTCTTCAATAGCAAGTCTGCTAGGTCAAAAAGCTCTTTTTTAAAGTTTTGCATTAAGAGCTGTTTCAGTAGCTCTAGATGCACCATAACATTGTTCTAGCCATTCTGATATCATTTTCAGCTCAGCTGCTGGGTGGTTTGTATGAGGAGATAATTGATTCAACCTTCATGCTCTGAGGTTTCTTTTCTAAACCACTTCACAAGCAGGTGAAGCTCTTCTGCTGCAGTTAATTCTTAAACCTTTAGCACCAAAAATGAATGATGTCCAGTAGTTCTCCACTTTATCATTATACTTTCTTTGACCTCTGTTAATGAGAAGCAACAAAAGGAACGAATCTTGGTCAGGAAGAAGAAATACTCTTGTACACATTTAAGGCTATTCATCATCTCTCTCCTCCATATCTCTCTGATCTGGTTCAGATCACTGCCCCATCTCGATGTCTTAGATCTTCTTCTTCCCTTTCTCTCTCCGTCCCTTCCCCCCGTCTTGCCACCATGGGGAGCAGGGCTTTCAGCTGCTCTGCTCCACGACTCTGGAATTCCCTACCTCCTGATTTAAGAAATATCTCTTCCATCTCTCTCTTTAAGTCCCAACTCAAA
This sequence comes from Rhamphochromis longiceps, assembly GCF_057381845.1. Lineage (NCBI taxonomy): Eukaryota > Metazoa > Chordata > Actinopteri > Cichliformes > Cichlidae > Rhamphochromis > Rhamphochromis longiceps. The sequence continues at coordinate 43,055,247 of NC_140570.1, read as the reverse complement.
ACTCACTTGTTGTCTTATGCTTTTATGATTGTGTAAACTGCTTGCTTTTATGCTTCTTTTTTTATTCTGTTGTTGTGTAGCTCTTGGGGCTATGCTAGCATTCATGTCTTATTGTTCTGGCCCGCTGTCCTACATCAAAGCTGGGAAATAGCATGGTGAACTGTAGAAGATGTTTTGGCCACATCTTCAAGCATGACTTGTGCTTCTGACCGTCTCTTCTTGTTGATCTTTAATGACATGCCTGGAATCATCATGGTGTATTCGCTGACTGGGAGAGTGCTCTGGATGATACGTTGTCACAGCAAACAATATAAGTAAAAAAACATGCATTTATGTATGTATACTCACAGTTGGAGCTTAAAAGTTAACCCAGTGCTGAAGTGCCGAAAACCTCAGCTCCTCTTGATGCCCCTTAAGGTTGGCTAGAAAAAAATGAATAAAAGCAACAATTAGATATTTTTTATATAACAGAAAACAAGAAGAAAAACCGAGAAGGACTTCTAAATGTACAGATTTAGCTTTCATTAGTTCCAGCACAAAGAAAACACGTCCTTCCAGGTGCTCTATGCTCCAGCTGTTAGCTGTAATTGACTTTATAAATCAGGACATCGCGGCGACTGTGCATCTGCCTATTTATATTTCCTGCTGCCCAGCAGCCAGCAGTATATTATTGTGAGCTTTAATTCATACTCCTACTACCCACAGGTGTGGCTGTGTGGAGGCAGTATGGAGGTGCTGCCTTGCTCCAGAGTGGCTCATATTGCACGAATGAAGAAACCTTACCACAGTAACATAGCTTTCCACACACGCCTTAATGCCCTGCGTGTGGCAGAGGTCTGGATGGATGAGTACAAGTCCAATGTCTACCTGGCCTGGAACATCCCCATGGAGGTGAGAACGGCATTTTTCTGCACCAAGACCTCTCTTAGAGAGGATGCTGTCAGTCATGCTTGTCTGTTTGTGACTATCAGATGTCCATGTTCAGAGCCAAACAGTTTTTCTTTTGGTTCCACAATTTATGTAGAGACTTTAGGCATAATAACTTCCTTTGCTCTTGCAGAACCACGGTATTGATTACGGAGACATATCACAGAGGGTTGCACTGAGGAAGAGTCTGCAATGTAAGAGCTTTCACTGGTACCTAGACAACGTTTACCCAGAGATGAGGAGGTACAACGATACGCTGTTCTACGGTGAGGTGAGCCATGAAGGACAAAGACACAGGAAAAAGTAAGTTTGTAGATGTAAGATCTGATGTACAAATTAAACCACTGAAATTAAATAAATGATACTTACACAAAGTCCTAAGAAACTTGTATCTCCTCCACAGACCAAAATATAACAAGAAAGCAGGGACTCAGACAGCATGTACATCCACATCTTCTCAGCTGTTAATAGAAAATAAATGAGATTTAGAACTTTGTCTGATCCACACTGACACATCCTTGTTTTTAGCCTTTATACATTTTTAATCGGTAATTATTTTGGGGAATATTCATATTTTATGAATTAAGTCTGACTCTTTTTTTTTGTGTATTTAAGGTCCGCAATTCTAAAGCAAGCCACCTGTGTATGGATCAGGGTGTGAAGGAGAACCACACAGCCACCCTGCACCCATGCCATGGGTGGGGTCCTCAGGTACAACACTCTTCCTCACCACCATACTAAAGAGTATACTCCATCTTTTTCCAGTTGCTTTGCTTTCTCATGAAAACATACAGTGAGCTTCTCCGGTGATGTGATTTGCAGCTGTGTCTCAATCACAGGCTCAGCTGAAATCCTCCAAGGAGCGAGTTCTGCTGTCAGAATAAAATTGTGTCTTGCACTTTTTGTGTTGAAGCCCTGAGTCAGCCAGTGTCAGCTCTTCATCCCTTCAGCCCTAAGGGCCTCTCTTTTTAGCTCACAGTGGTAAACAGGTGCTTTAGGCAGAAAGTCAAGGCTTCAGTGGTAAAATGCTAAAGGAGCTAAAATTTCAATTCAATTCTGGAAAAATGAGTGCCGCTGATAGGTTTGTAGCTTGAACCCATCCGCTGGAACGTTAAAGGCAATATAATTACACTGCAAAGCAAGACACGAAGTAGGCAAGCTTCATGTTACTCGTGCACGGGAGAGAACCGGACAATCGCCGTTCCTTCGCTTGGCCCCAGTTGCTCTCGTCCGTCCTCCCGTACCACTGTCCTTTTATTGAGGTTACATGAATATGCATAAGTTCGTTAACATATGACGTCTACATACACACAAAGAGTAATAAATTCAAATTCAAATTTTATTTGTCACATACACAGTCATACACAGTACGATATGTAGTGAAATGCTTGGACAACTGCTCGTGACCTAAAGAAAACAAAAAAGGAAAGGCTATGAATAAGGTAGGAAATAAATATGAAAAATTAAAAAGGGGTAAATTTAACTAGGAAGGAATAAAATATAAATTAAGGTTAAAAATGAAATAACTGTACAACACAAATTAGAATGAAGGGTAAATTTAACTGGGAAGAATAAGATAAAATATATAAATTAAAGTTGAAAATAAAATAACTGTACAACAAAATACACCAATACACAGTATAGAACTATATAAGAATGTATGAAGAAATCTAAATATAAATAAATATATACACAATAACAGCAGCTGTACAAGTATTAACCGGAAATGAAGAATATAGTGACCAGTGTTGTGCAAAAACAAAGTCCAGAAAGTCCAGTGTGTGTGTAAGAACTGTATGTGTGGGTCAGTACTGTGTGGTGGTGTGATTGAGAGACCGTATCGCCTGCGGGAAGAAGCTCCTCCTCAGTCTCTCTGTGTTGGTCTTCAGGGAGCGGAATCGCTTTCCTGACCTCAACAGAGAGAACAGTCTGTTGTTGGGATGGCTGAGGTCCTTCACGATCTTCCTGGCCTTGGTCCAGCACCGCCTGCTGTAGATTGAGTGCAGGTCAGGGAGCTCGGAGCGGATGGTGCGCTCAGCTGACCGCACAACCCTCTGTAGAGCTCGTCTGTCCTGCATGGTGCTGTTCCCGAACCAGGTTAAGATGTTTCCCGCCAGGATGCTCTCTATGGTGCACGAGTAAAAGTTCCTGAGCACTTTGGAGGGCAGTTGGAAGTCTCTCAAGCGTCTGAGGTGGTAGAGACGCTGACGGGCCTTTTTCACCACGGTGTTGATGTGACAGGACCATGACAGGTCCTGCGTGATGTGAACTCCGAGGTATTTGAAGCTGTCCACTCTCTCCACTGGGCACTCGTTGATGACGGGGGTCTGGTAGTTCCTCTCCTGCTTAGTGCTGAAGTCCACTATCAGCTCCTTTGTCTTACTGACGTTTAGAAGGAGGTTGTTCCTCTGGCACCAGTTCTCCAGATTCCTAATCTCCTTCAGGTAGGCCGTCTCGTTGTTATCAGAGATCAGGCCCACCACGACGGTGTCGTCAGCAAACTTGATGATGGTGGTGGAGCTGGTAGTGGCCACACAGTCATATGTGTACAAAGAGTACAGCAGGGGGCTCAGAACACACCCCTGGGGGGCTCCAGTGCTGAGAGTGGTGGAGGCTGAGACATGTCCGCCCATCCTTACTGCGTGCGTGTGTGTGTGTGTGTGTGTGTGTGTGTGTGTGTGTCTGTGTGTGTGTGTGTGTGTGTGTGGACTGCTGATCAAAGGGTCAAACATCCTTGGTCAGGAAGAGGGTAGCCTCCCCCTCACCCTAGATGGTTCATCCTAGATAACACGGTGAGGAAGTCCTGCAGTTCATCTAAACAAAGACTAGACTAGAACAGACGCAACTACGTTAATCCTACCATAAAACAATAAAACACGGTATGACCTCTCATGCTCCCAAAGTGCTGTCTAATACACACACAGTTTGCAGACTATCAAGGATCAAAACCTCTACCAATCTACAATTAATTACAAAACTCTAAGCATATATAAGTAAATATTTCTAAGCATAAATGACAATCAACAATACAAATCTAACAGCCGCATCACACTTTCTTCACAAGACATGCTTCAGTTGCATTTTTTAAAGTTATCCTTTTGATGGAACAAAAAGTCTTCAGTTTTTATTAGACCACCAGTTTTTCACACTTGCACTTCCACGGAGATAAAAGCGACCCCATGGTGTCTTAGCGTGGGTTCTCTCCAGGTAGTCCGGCTTCCTCCCACAGTCCGATGACATGCACGTTAGGTTAAATGGTGACTGGCTGTAGGTGTGTATGCAAAACAGATAAAGCACATAAGTGCATAAAATAAAGTGCGATATGAATATCTGTGAAAAGATGAATGTAACTTGTAGTGGTCAAAGATACTAGAAAAACATTTTAATAAATACTCTGTTCTTAAGAAGAAGCAGTGACATCTAGGGACCACAAGTGGGATTTTTTAAGATTTTGAGTCCAAACGCTGTTAAATCACCTAACTTTTGTATGATGTACTGCAAACAGGATGCAGTTACTCTGCAAAAAGACCCAAACTGGGCTGACTGGGTGGTTGATGGAAAGCTTTATCTTTATATCTTTTGCAAGGCATTGCAACCACTATTCATGCTTTGTTAGGAACAGAATGCGATATAAACAATTTCCCAATCAGTCTTTATCGTCAGCACACTCAAAGCCTCAGAGCTAGATGCAACCAAAGGAACTGTTTTATCTGCACTGCTAAAGTGGAAATTACTATTAATCTGAACGAAAAAGCTGAAGTGAAAGACACAAAGGTTAGAAAACAGAGCGGGAAGAATCTGACTCACTTCTGCTTTTTCTTTCTGTCAAGTTGAGAAAACTGCAGAATTTGGTGTATATAAAATGTTAGGGCTATATGTGGGTTAGAACTCTGCTGAAACAACACTGTGATTAGCAGTGATGTACAGGAAAATCTTTGTGTTTAGCACTCAGTGAAGAACAAAGACATGTTTTGCCTCTCAGCAGTATTGGGAACAACACCATCCTCTTGTTCAAAGCAGCAAAAAAAAAACCCAACAGCTTGCATAATCAAGGAAAATTCCTGCCAGGTTACCTTCAACTTGTACATCATCACATACTTATTTCATCGTTAGCTAATAAAGAGAAGAGTATTCACTCAGCCAGTTCAGTAACTTTCCGTTTACTGTATGTGTGACGTATCTGTTTTCCTCTTAGTTAGGACGCTACACTAAAGAAGGTCAGCTGTTTCTGGGACCCCTAGGCAGCACTGGTGAGGACACTCGTTGTGTGGTGTACGATCAGATGAGCAACTTTCCTCAGCTCCTCAATTGTGAAAAGGTGACCAACGTGAAACAGAAGACATGGCATTTCTCTCAGGTCAGAAGTGTAAAGAAATCTCTTTTTCAATGATATAACTGAGTGTTTATAAGAGAAACTAAAATTTACTGGCATAGAGTTGAGAGGAAAAGTATCTATATGTCAGATTTTAAAAGGGACCTATTGAGCTCATGTCTGGGTCCATTCTTTTTTCTCTTGGACTCTAATATGAGAGTAGCTTTGCATGAATCTTCATTTCTCTCATACTCAGCATTGCTGCAGCCCCGTAGTTCATGCTTTATCTGACAGAACCGCCTTTATATTCCGAATACCTCCGTTGAAGCCACCTTTCTTTGTGTTAAAACCCTCACAAACAGAAGGTTTTAACACCGGGGCCAGTAGGACTTCACAGATAGATCTGTCTGTTTGTGATGACTATATTAGGATATCATCTCTGCTATTACTGAAATCAAAGCAGTCTGGTTAACGGGGATTATTTGCACATAAATTGAGACTTTGGCTATGATTAATATGAACAATAACTGTTGTAAAATTATATTTATGCTAGAAAATAAGGGGTCCTCTTAAGACAACTAAACCCAGACTGCTTAAAGGGTAACAAGCGACTCAATATACCTTTTACTTTGGCATTGATTCTCTTTTTCTTTTAATGTGAAAAACCTTTTGTAAGTCAATTTTCTGTTGGTCTTTTAGTTCTGTTTGGGTAACCTTTAAAAACTAAAGAGTTACAGCCTGTAGCACGGGAAGAGGAGAGCTTGAACAGTGATGCTGCAGACCTTCTGCCACATCGATTCTTTGTCACACAGCAGGACAAGCAGTGAAGAGTCCTGCAGACGTAGAAGTCTTAGGGAAATAGGGAGACCTTACTTATTTTATATAGATGTAAGGTAAAAAGTTAGTGCCATTTGTTTAAGAAAGAGGTTGCAACAGTTCACATAAGGCCCGGTCTGGTTACATACTGTTCTGTCACCATCACGCATTGTTCACAGACCATCTGTGAAATCTGTTAAAACCAAAGTATTGTATCTCCTTCTGCCTTGCAGAACGAATCGATCATAAATCGGGCTACTGGACGCTGTCTGGAGGTGGTGCCGGCTAATGTTTACTCCGGCCACCTGCTGGTCCTGCAGCCCTGCTCGGGGCAGAGGTGGACCATCAAGAACACTATGAAGCAGTGATCGCCTGGCCAGTTTCATTGGGACCAATTACAAAGGCTATTTCCAAGAGCTGTCACCTGACGTTACCTTGGCCAGTGGACAATCAATGATGCGGGGGCTCCTTAGCTTTTGAAATAAGACTCAAAAATAGATGGCTTTAAGGAGACGAGTGATGAGGTGGTTTGGAAACAATTGATGTTTTTTTGTTTTTGTTAGTTTTTTTTTAAAAACATGGACATTCAACGTGGTGAAAGTTTAGCATGAGGACCATTTCTCTATATGAATTTTACAAACTTTCAATGTGATGTTGCCATAATTCCTGTGTGCCACTTCTTTACAGTGTTTAAGTTTTAGTAGACATTTAATCGACCAAAAGCGTGTTCTTTCTTATGTGAAGGGGAAAAAAAGTTTCCATCTTCCATCAGTCTTTCTGCAATATTTCATTCATTTTGTGCCACGGACCGGCCCTAAATAACTAAAATGTGTTCATAACACACGGGAAAAGACACAGGGGAACTGAGGTAACGATAAAAACAATAAATATGAACGATAAAACGAAGAAAAAAACCCCCGGTAAACCATAAATTGCACACCTGAACCTCAACACTCGCGGCCCGGTACCAAACGACTCACGGACCGGTACCAGTGCATGGCTCGGGGGTTGGGGACCGCTGGTCTATGGTACTTAGAAATTAAGGAATGGCTACTCGTGACAGGAGAAAATTTTACACAGTTTAGCAAAAATGCCTGAAAAGTGATTCTTATGTTTTTCAGAAAATTCAAATCCTTGTAAATATTTATAATTTGAAGAAAAATATGCTAAAAATATTACTTGGTGTACTTTTTTTTTCAAATCACCCCAACAAGGACTCTGGGCTAAATCTCACTTCTATGTTTTATGGATTCTGACTTTTATTGCTATTTTTCCACCAAGCATTCTGTAGCATCAGATGCAATATATCTCGTAGCATGAAGTACTGTAAGCAGTTGGGTACAAAGTTTCTTTGCGCTAAGTTAATTTATTTGGTTAACTGCTGTGTGCCATAACTACTGAAAACCTAGTCAAACATAGGAAGCACTTTTTTGGACAAAGGGTTGGAACATGAACGAGAGAGGAGGATTGAATCAGGAATGCACAAAAGTACCAATAGTGGAAATGCAGGAGGCCTTAAAGGCTGAAATTATTAACGTACTGAGATGTATATGATGTCATATATTAAATTGCATAAGTGTGATCAGCTGGATTTTTGCTCCCAAGATTGTCTTCCAATAAACAACTGGTTTCCTGGGTTGTGCTTTGTTACTGTGTTTTAGGATACATCTGCAGTCTTTAAATTTGTCATACTTTAATTAGTATGCTTATTTTTTTCAGTTTAATTTTATTTTCAAGCTTGTTTGTAATTTTTTGCTGCTAAACTCATGCTTTATTTTGCTTTTCTGGACTATAAATAAGGTAGAGACAGCAAAGATGAGCTACCATGCTGGCCTGCTCTCCTTTTAACTGCTCCATCCATTTTCATGGTTGTGGTCAAAATATTTTCGGCATGCTGTGAGATTAGTCCTCAAAATCATCCCCCAAAATAGACTACTTCAAAAGAGATTTCACCCTCAGCTTCCAGCTGCATGGCATCTGCTGTAACTTACACCAACTCGACTTAAGAGTACTTTCATCACATTTTTTATAAAAGCGCTTCTACACAATATTACCCAGCCACAAATAAAGCAGCCAGGTGGCCGAACATTAAAGGGACTGTTCTATAAATGACAAGTTATGGGTTCAATCCTGAAGCAACCATATGTCCTGTAAATAGTGTCCTTGAATCAGACACTGACCTCCTACTGCTTACTCTCGCTAAACTGCTCTGGATGAAGCATCAGCTTAAATGCTTAAGATGTAAATAAAACAGGAGGAGACTGCTGGGAGCACAAGGGCCTGTTTCTAGCAGAGAGGGGGAGAGAGGAGTGAGGCGGCTCTGAGGGACAGAGCCTGCATGCTAACATAACACTGAATGCTGATCAGACTCTTAACGAAGAGACTGCTCATCGTTCTCTGGCGTGAAATAGGATTACCATATGTTGGTTAAAGTCCTGCTAAATGTAAGCCAGCAGTAAATGCTAACAAGGACAAACTGATCAAATAAACTCACTGCGTTACTTAGATAAGGTTGTATTTATGGGGATGGAAATTTGTATAATTTGTAGATTTTAGCATGTAAAAAAATGGAGCTATTTTTAAAGGATGACAAAAAATCTAGAAAATGAATGTAATTCATTGACATTATTGTATCATAGTTTGCATTGTTCTGACCAGCAGTGTCCTGCAGCTCCCTGTGAGCACTTAATGAAAGAGGTTATGGTTTAATGTCAGAGCAGAGAACTCACAGTTGTCAAATATGATTTTGCTCTAATATGCACCATGTGGCGCTGTATGTTTTCTGTGATTGGAGGGTAGTGTCACTGCAGCTGTCACCCCAGCCTGCTCTCTGCTCTGCCTCGGGAAAAAAGCAGCAGAGATACAGATGTAATTACTTGACAGAACAGCAACACTGTATGAAAATGTGACAATTTCATAAAACCCACTGCAGCAAGGGTAACAGATGATACAACACACAATACTGTGCACAACTCTTTAGGCACAGATGTTGGCAGCGAAGCATGGTGAAGCATCCCGCTGTTTTAGTTTTTGTTGTTTTGGGGTTTTTTTTGCAGAGAGCATGTCAAAACTAGAGACTAGAACTACAATTAGATCTTTTATCATGCAAAATAATCAGATCGCTTAAGTTCATTCTGTAGCGTGACAATGACCCCAAACAGAGCCAGAGTAATAGCTTCAGAACATGTACTGAATGTGCTTTATTAAAGGGTTTTTATCAGACTGTGATTTACGTTTACTTCACCTTATGTGTTCATTGTTGAGTAAAAGCTATTGATACCAATTATTTTTATACTATATCCTCACTTCACAGTGAGAATCAAAATCTGTTTCTTCTTTCTTTTGTACTAAACATGTTCTCACACTCTGGAGCCATTTTGGTAACATCTCCAGGCACTTATTTGTCCAATTATTTTTAAGCTATATCTATATTAACTTTAATTTCAGTGATCATAAAAGTTATATACTAGAATAAAAACAGTTTTAAAGTTTTAGAATAGAATAGGATAAACCTTTAATACTGCACAGATGAGAAATTTGGGTGTTACCCAGCTCTTATGGCAAGGGGAATATAAAATATAAAATTGAAAAATTTATAAATTATAAAATTTGCTGACTTTGCACCAAAATGGCTCCAGAGTGTGAGAACATGTTTAGTACAAAAGAAAGAAGAAACAGATTTTGGTTCTCACTGTGAAGTGAGGATATAGTATAAAAATAATTGGTATCAATAGCTTTTACTTTTACTTTTACTGTTAGCGCCGGTGTCCTTCTATTATAGTGATACTAAACAAGGCAGGAAATTATATTTTTATTCTACAAAATGAAATGAATGTATCTACTCTGCAGAAGTGTTTGTGAATTTCAACAGATCGATTAGCTTGCTGCATTATATGTATGAACTGCATTTTTATCAGTTGCAGTTTCACCATCTCAGTGCCTAATGCTTCCCTCTTGTGGTGTCATGGTGGTTAGAAATAAATATGATATGTTATATGAAGTATATAATAAAAGCAAAGGCTTCACGTAAAGAGGGATTGGGACAGCTTTTAAGCAGGGTGACCTGCAGTATCCCACTGATTAACAGCCTCAACTGACACGTTCATGATGACTTTTGCTTTGTTCCCATTCCTCAGATCGATTTTCCCTTTATAAGGTTTGCTAAACCAGATGCTATATTTATGCTAAAAGTGGCCATAAAGAGTAAGGTCAGAAGGAGGAAAGGTAATACAGCAATGAAGAATAAAGGCAAAGTCAAAGACCGATTCCAGCTTTAAAAGCTATCTATGTATTTTTTTGTACATAGATTTATATGAAAAAGATGATCTGATTTCTAGCAGCAAAGGGCACATGCAAAAAAGCATTGGCAGGATAAATTCAGTTAAAGCAGTTAAATCAGTGCAAAGGTACAGAAAAATACTTATATTAGTTTGGAAATCAACAAGCAAAGAAATCCAGATAGATGTGATTTTTCCCATTCAATAGTACTTTTAATGTTCATAATTAAAAATGCTTTTGATTAATTTTGTCAGTAGGAGTAAAAGTTTGATGATTTTTTTCTCAGTTTTACTGCTCCATTAATAATAAGTGTTTAATAATTAATAATAAGTGAATCCAAGTTTTACCCCAATGTTTCCACCATTCCTCTCACCTAACCCTCATTTCCTCTTCAGGCCTTGCCTTTCAACCACACACACCCTCTACAGCAAATTAACAATATCTGAAAGTCATGTCCTTAAGAAATAAGAGGGGAAAATCGAGTTAAGACCCAACACAGGACCTGAAAGGTGCATCTAGCCCTTCAGCTGATTCATCTACCGTTTGCTGAACCCTTGTCAGAAATTGTTAGAAGAAGAAGAAGCTATTCTTAAGGATGGGAAACTCTTGATTGATGGAATCTTGAATATAGAAAAGTAACAATGGATTTTAATCCACAATGTAATGCCATTGGGAAAGCATGTGATTGGCAAATGCATCATTTTTCAGGATAGCAATGATCCCCAAAATACTGTCAGTACAGTAAAAGCATACCTGGATAGAAAAACATACAATAGAACAGCATCAGTCATGGCTTGGCCTCCCCAGAGCCCAGACCTCAATATTACTGAAGCAGTGTGGGATCATTGTGACACGAGAACGGAACAAAAGGCGGACAACACCCAAAGACGTGCTCTGAATATCCTTCAAGAAGCCTGGAAAACTGTTCCTGTGGAAATGACAAGAAAACTAGAACTGAAGAATAACAGTTACAATGCCAAATATTGACTTTCAAGCTTGTTATATTGTTATAAACTCTATTTTACGTATATTTCCATTTATGTTTGCACATGTTCAATAAAATCATTGCTCCTGAGGCAACGAGGAATGGCTAAAGATTTCTGCCACTACTCCATAACAAACATCAACTAAAAGTGTTTGATAAATGCATTCTATTTGCTTTTTTAAAAATCACAAAGTGAGAGATTTTTTTTCAATTTAAGTGAGCATTATGTTAATGTTTTAAATGTCATGGCATAGGATCAGATCGCTTCAAAGTAAATTATATTTTGAAATGTACAATCCCTTAAACACTGTGTCCTGATCTTGAACTAATAACTACTGAGATCTCAAGTCTACTGCATAATAAGACAAACAGCACCATTTAGAAAATTTCTTTTTATTGCAAGTATTCTTAATGCTTTGATGTTTTGTACAGATTTTCATATTTACAGTGATAATTAGTATTCGTCTAATAAATAATACAACTGAAAGTCATTCTCTAGCCTACATGTTTAAATATTGCACGTGCAAAGTATGTATAATATGTGCTTGTCCAATAGATATGCTGTCTTAGCAGCTATTTACAATGTTACATAAGAAACAAATGTGGGATCCAACCACCATGCTACTAAAGAGACACTGTGCGTTTCCCCTCCAAAACAAACCCTCCACTTCAGTGATGGAGTCATGCAATTATTCTACTGGGGTGAAGACAGTTTAATTACAGCATCACTGCAATAACAGTATCCATCCAAAAAAAAAAAAAACATCAAATAAAATTTTAATTATTTCTAAATAAGAAATTCGTGATAAAACAGTTTTCCAATTAACCACTACATAACAGTAGTGTCTAGTTCTTATTTGGTAGGAAATGTCCACCAGTGCTGTAACGTTTTCAAAAATAATAGTAAAAGAAAAAAAGCATTTTGATGAAAAACTAAACCAGCGTGACCTACTGTACAAGTTTGTTTAGGCTGCTTTTGCAGCAGTGCTCTTTATAAAGTCTCCAGGGTGTGATAGTAATAAATCATCTGTGAATGAAACCTTTTACACGTTTAAAATCACTTTGTCTGCCATAGGCAAGAAATCTGTTCCTATAAATACACCGTTTAATTATGTGTTCGCATTGCAACTGCTGCTCTGCCAGAAGTGTAGGTAGAGCAAAGTCAACCTATACATTATACATATCCTCATATTTGAACATTCAATATCAATATATTTTCCACATATTGTGAATATAACGCTGAGTGTGCAGAGAGGGAGAAACACGCAAACACCGTGACGAGACAAGAGCACGGGCAGTGTGATGTTACTTCACCTCTAGATGGCACTATTGCACAACCTACAACCTTCTGCATCGTTTCACTGGAATGGATGACAAGTACAGTGCAAAAACAATAACAGGAACAAACTGAGTCCGATATGATATACATATTTATGCCAAAAAAAAATGCCCGTTTGATCTTGTGTTTCCATGTAGGAACAGGGAAAAATGTCTATATTGTGTTGTCTGGTTCACCTCGGCAGAGTTCTATGGCTTTGGCAGGAGGGTTGAGAGGAAACAGAAAGGGCCTTTACCGCCTGCACCTGGCATGTTTGTGATGAAGCAGCTGCCTCTACTCCTGCTGAGCCTCCTCCCTGTACCTCTGAACCCGAGTGAGCAGAGAGCACCGACGGTCATGCACACACACAGATACTGTACACTTCAACAGACACTGGAGATACAAATGATGGGCCATTTGCTAAACCTGCAGCACACACTGCTTTCTATGTGAAAGAACCATTCTGTGAGAAAAACTCTACTGCTCATTTGATCTATGACCTCTGAAAAACAGTTCATGATTTCCATTACTATTCAATTATAAAAAAAAAAAAAGTACATTCCCTGGGTTATACAGCACTGATATGCAAAGCTTAATTGTATATCTGTAACTCTAGAACTGCAGTATTTATAGTTTTCTTAGTTTAATATTTCAATTTCATATTCTTCTTCTAAGTATAAAATCCCTTTTGTTATATTTGTCTCGTTAATTTAACTGAAATACACTGAAAATTGCTCACAAATTAAGGTTTATGTGTCAATACAAATGCAGGTTTTATTGCTGGGAGCTTCCCGTGATGCACTGACTATTTCTTCTTCCATGACACTAATGTTTTGTCTTTGCTTCATCATTTATGTACTGTACTGTATCCCCAGTTTTCCAGCGAGGGCTGCGTACATTTTGATTGCATTAACGTTTTTATCCAGCCTTTATGTGCAAGCTTGAGCTGCAAAATTCAAATGTAGTTACTGACAGGCCAAAGTGCAACAGGGAAGAGATTAAATGGGATCAAAGGGAGTGGCATTATAAATTCCTTCCTTCCTGAGATTCAAATCCTCCAATCAAAACGGTGCCAGCAATGCAAAGACAGATTTCTTTAAAAGATTGCACACAATAACAAAGTCAGTCGTTTATTTATTAAAGCACTGTTAATAATTTTAGTTGCTGCTATTTCAAATAAATGTTTGGTACAACAAATTTCTCCGTGTTCTGTCTCAGGCTTTATTCGGGCCCTGGTACTAGAGCTATGGTCTGTTCTTGAGTGCAGCAGTGACGACATCAGAGTGGTCCGTCCCAAACCAACTCCCATTGACCCCACAGATAGGAGTTGCATTAAGGTATTGTATGTATGTGCGTGCGTGTGTGTGTGAGAGAGAGGGAGAAGGAGAAACTTCCTGGAGCCCACAATGCCCCAATTTTTAGATATCTACATAATAGTACAGACACAGATCTCTTAGAAGTTTTGCTTTTCCATCATGTTTTTAGCTCACTGGTTACAAAGGTGTTTAAATTGATTAAAATTAAATTGATTCCAATTATTATTAACCCAGGACTCAGAATAGTGGTCCATGTGTTGCTGTGATACCAGCAGCCATGTAGAAAATTCACTTGTGAATATTCATATTTAAGAAACTGGCAATAGTGATTTTGTTAACAAGAAAGGCTTTTTGCTGATTGGTTTATGGGTGTCTGGGCAAATAAGCCTTACTTTCATAAGACTGCATTTTTAGTTATGTTTTTGGCAGAATTTCTCTCAGGAAAGCTTCAACAAGCTCCAGCGTGAGCCTGTCTGTGTGTGTCTGATGCTTGGCCTCTGACAGCAGCCAAGTCATCTCTCTCAGAGAGACTAGCCAAGTGAATACGGACAGCCAGTGATGTGTAAACTGTGTCCTGCCACAGGCGACTTTAAAGTCTGCCTTATCAGTGGGTTATACATATATGCTGAGGTCAAAGGAAAACTAAATATACACACACCAGCACTTTGGTGAATTAACTCGAGTCTTTGCTTTAATCTGTGCTAAGTACAGTAGGAGGTTTGGTAGTACATATGAAGATAAGTTCACACATGCACAGAAACATCAGAAGACACATGAAAGTATAGATATTTCTATTTTAGAAAAAAAAATCCATCGTATCTTGTTTTTTTCTTTACGTTTCTTTGAAGCTGTTTAATATAATCTAAGTTGTAGCTCGTTTGTGCAAGTGTCTCTCTTTTTTTCCTTTGATGCTTTTGATGATATATTTTCCCTGTTCTACCAGACCCAGTGAAAAATGCAGGGAGCTTTCCTGTAGTTTAATATTCTTCAGGCTGCAATAGGTTTCTGCTCAACCACTCTGCTCAGAATATATGTCTTATTCAGTTTTGAGAGTGTGGTAAACCATGTTTTATCTTTGCAATCATAAATTCTTTTTACATTTTGTTTTGCTTTGAATACTACAGATATTATTTGTCATATTATCGGTAGTGTTTGTAGTTGAATAGTGTTATATTATTATTATGTGTTAGGATTTGATCAATCCATGACGTGCACAAATGCATTCACAATGGTCTTTAAAAGCAAATACATTTTTTCTCTCTAACAGCTGCTGTATTTACTTTCCTCTTCAGTCCTTCCTGTACTTGGTCAACCTCCTCTCCTCTTCCCAGTCGGTGTGGCAACTGCTGGGCCGACAGTCTTTGGCCAACAAAAGCGAATACACCCTGAGGGAGATGCCAACCTCCATACCTGTAAGTGTTTTTCTTCTTCTTCTTTTCCACACACTGCAGGTTTTTTTTGTCATCCATCTGAGGGCATGTTTGCACTTTTTATTTGGCCTCCAAACACCACCCACCCATTTGTTTTACTTCAAACGCATTCAAATAAACCCTCTCACACTGAGACTGATATACGTTCTCCACCTTACCCATTGTAAATTTCCACACAGTTTTCGTTTTGCACCCTATCCGGTGCATTCTTGTTCAAAGCCTCTCATTTTACTCCACAGGATTTGATTGACAGACTGATTGCCGTGAATTCGGATGGGAAGATTCATTCTCTCTTCCACTACGAAGAGAGTCACACATTCGGCCTAAGGTGGGATTCATTATTTTTTTCATATTACTTAACATCAGTGGGGAAGTAGACGATATCAGATTATCACCTGGTGACTGCACACACACTTCAGCCTCTGGCAATAGGAGACTGGCATGGTGACGTAATCGGCCTTAAAATGCGGCCTTTAAGGCTGCAGACCCTGAATTGGGATACAGCCTCTGAATCGCTGCATCTTGTAGCTGTGTCGTCTTAAATTGGTCATGTGATTTTGACGCGCCGGCGCGTCCGGCAACCCCAGAGGTTTAACTTAATATTTAAGTGTCTCTTGGTTTTAGACTAGTTGTTTAGTCTAATTTGATGTTTTAAACCAGAAAAGGAAGAAGAGGGCTTAGAATTACAGGTAAGAACCTCAGTGGTATGTGATAAACTGTAAATGTAAAGCTTACAGGTCAGTCCTCATGTTTTTAAATCAGATTTTGAGTCTGTACATGGCACATTATGCTTTTGCATGTTGTGAAATGTGCTGCAAAACAAACTGAGGTAAACTAACTGGTTTACTGTGATGGATTTAAAGTGCGTGTGACTGGTGCGCAGTGGCTGTGGTGCTCACGGTCAGAGTTCAGTCACAAAGAGGGTAACAGAGATGAATTTAAAGTTAAGGTGATGGTGCTTAGATTCATTCACAGACTGAAACCTTCACACCAACTTTATCCTGTGTCTCTTAGTTTTAGACTAGTTGTTTAGTCTATTTTGATGTTTTAAACCATATCACAGGGTTTTTACTTCACCATTTACGGGGTTTTAACAAGCAAACAAAAGACAGATCGTGATGTTTGAAAATGTTTTGGAAATATTCTTTAAAGATTAGATGTAAAATACGCAGAGGATAAATTCAATTGGTTTATTAGTTTATTACATAAGTTGAAAAAAAGTTAAACAAGTAAATAAAGAAACAACGTAAAAGAAAAGTAAACAAAACAAATCGGTAAATAAAGGAAAATGGTAATAAGAAGGGGAAAAAAAAGAAAAGAGAAAACCCCAACAATCCCCTCTGAGCAAGCACTAGGCGACAGTGGGGAAGAAAAACTGCCTTTAAACGGGCAGAAACTTCCGGCAGAACCAGGCTCACGAGGGGCAGTCAACTGCCGGGACTGGTTGGGGTGAAAAAAGATGAAGGAGAGAGGGAAGAAGTGTTAGGAGAGAAGGGGAGAGGAGAGGTGAAAATTAAGATGGAACAGAGGTGGAGGGAGACGAGGTGACGTCAGCAGTAGAAAAAATAGAAAGAGTAGAAAAAGCAGGAGTGTCCCTCCTCCAGAAGAAGCGGAAACGTTTTTTCTTCTTTTCCATGAGCTTTTCCACGACCACTTTTTTCTCTAGGATGAGGGTTCTCAACTGATCGGTTGTTTCTTCAACTTCCTTCTCAAGTTTCTGGCATCTTTGCTCCATTTCTTTTAATAGATTGCACTTGTCTGTATTTTGCTGTTGTTTTTCCTTGTGCATCTTTTCTAACTGCTCATTTCTTCTTGTGATTTCTTGAAGCTTACGCTGCAGGTCTTCATTTATTTTCTCTTGTTGCTGCTTTTGTGCAAGCATTTCAGCGTTTTCACACTTCAAGTTGTCTGAGTTCAACAACATCTCATTAATGACCTCTGAGTGTTTTTTCGCCATTTCATTGATCCTACGCTGCATCTTTGAACATCGTTTTTCCAATACTTCTCCTTCCAGTTCAGGTGTTCTGTCCTTCATTGTATTAATTTGTTCAGTTGTAGATTTCTTCTCTCCAAGTCCTGGAGAATACGTTTTTTTTCTTTTTCCTGTTGCTCTTTCTCTTGAAGAAGCTCTTTATTTTTGCACTCTGTTTCATCCAGCCTGACTGGATTTGGATTTATTGAAGAAGGACCACCAAAATCTTTGTTCTATTTGGTGTACATGTTAAGAGTTGCTGGACTAACAGTTGGTTTGATTTGCTTCAGAGAATCCTCAAAGTCTTTTATCTTAATGTTGCGCACCTCAGCAGCAGCTATAACACGGACTTGTTCTGGTGCCAACTCTCTTATTGGGCCAAGTGCAGCATCTTTGGCTAATGCTGTCAAATCGCTCCCTGAATATCCTTCAGTCACTTTTGCAAGACAGGACAGTTCGTCTTGGCTCAGTGGACTCCCGTGCGTTCCCAAAAGATTTTTCAGCAGCGTAAATCTTGTCTTCTCATCGGGTAAGGTCACATATACTCTTTTTGCAAAGCGCCTTAATATTGCTTCATCGAGCTCCTGGGGCCTGTTCGTTGCTCCCATTACAAGTACTCTGTCATCCTTTCCTGACTGCAACCCGTCAAACTCAATGAGGAACTCAGTTTTTAAACGGCGAGAGGCGTCGTGCTCCCCCTCCCTCCTTTGACAGAGCAAGCCGTCCACTTCATCGATGAAGATTACTGAGGGCTGTCTCTCTCTTGCAACTGCAAAGAGTGCTCGTACGAGCTTCTCGCCTTCTCCCACATATTTGGAGGTCAAACTAGCAGCACTGATGTTGAAGAATGTTGCATTAGACTCTGCAGCAACTGCTTTGGCGAGCATGGTCTTCCCATTTCCTGGTGGGCCAAATAAAAGCAAGCCACGTGCAGGAGCTCTCAGACCAGTAAAGAGATCAGGTCTTAAGGCAGGAAGGATGACAATTTCTTGAAGTGCTTGCTTTGCCAGATCCTGCCCTGCGATGTCATCAAATGACACAGTCGCTCCACTGTATACAATTTCATTTGTAATTAAGCTGACCAGTTTACTGTCCACATTCTTTTTCATATCCCTCTTCGGGGGCTGTTTCACAGCTGCCGGTCTTCCATTCTGAGTTTTTCCCACCCGAGCGGTTTTCTTTGCATCAGTTATTCTTAATGGAGGTCTTACAGAAGTGGAGGGTCTGATGGTGGTGGAAACACCTGCGGGTTGACTTTTAGGAACTGACTTTGGCTTACTTGCAATTGTTTTGGTCGACATTTCTCTTGCGCGACTTCCCCCCTGTTCACAGTCATAACACGGTAAACTAGTCATAAACGAAAACGTTTTAGGCTATTTATCGCATTTAAAGGTCTTTCTTTGGGACAACGTCACAGAAACACAGAAACGTCACAGGGCTTTGGAGCGTGATGTTACAGAGGTTTACAAATACTTTCAAATATAGCTCTGGTCGAACGTTTGAAGGCTGCGAACAAACTGACTAAAACTTGCTGCTCCTGACCCCTATTTATAGAAAAACTTCAAAGGCTCAAAGGCATGTGCTTGTGGACATCATCACATGTCCTTGTGACATCATCACATGTCCTTGTGACATCATCACTCTTCATGAATCAGATTGTCACATGACATTTTAGAATGGGGATGTTTTTTTTTAAACCGTTTTCAAATTTAACCCTCTGTGGTCCAGGGTATAATTGGCCGTTCTTGACTATTTTTGATTTTACCTCTATATTTCACCTTTAAAATATGTTTTTCTTGCCTTATTTGGCACCATTATTTTCAGCACAACCTCAAATATCTGAAATTTGAGTTATTGTTTTCATTTTGGTATACTATATTAGCACAGTTGATCTAAATTAATAACACAATAAATTGTGTGTGCATCTCCTGTTTTGTCATGGTTGTATGTCCCGGTTCGTGACAGGCTGCATGAGCTCATCTGGTGGGAGTGTAGTACTGTAGTATTTCAGGCATAAAAACGTGGTTTTCACAGACCTTGTCACAGGGTCTGAGTCTAAGATTCAAATTGTAAACACACAAACACTCAGGCTTGCTGCAAACCTTAGCTGATCCCCCGTGGGCTTAATTTACTGCCATTGTTTACGCACCATTGTAATTGCTTCTCTAGTTTGGCATTACACTTTAATTATGGAATGTAATTATATTTTGTCTATTTTTAGTTTGTGGCATTGTGTTGTAATTAATGAAGGGCCTGCACACTCCAATATCAATTTACAATTTAAATTCTCCACAGCATGTTTAACTACATTATGTTGTGCCTTTCCAGAATCCCAGATTTACTTACACATCTCCCTTTATGATACATTAGTACTACATTTGACCTAAACCTTTTCCATCCTTTTTCCAAACTCTCATTCATTTTTTACCTGATAACCAAAAACTGTGATAGTGAAAGGCTGAAATATTTCTAGGGGTATGAGATTTCTGTGTGTTTTCTGTAGGTGAGCAGCTGCGAGAAGTTTGGCTACGGGGTGATGGTGACACAGGTGGCAGCAACTGCTCCGGGAGTTGTGGCTCTGCACAGTTCAGGTACTATTGCAGTTATTTGGACACAACAAACACTTGTCAGCTGTGATGCTTAAGGCTTATATTATAAGTTGTTGTTGTTGTTTTGTGTTGTCGGTATAAAGGAGACTTAAGGCAGCTTAGGGAGAAATGTATTTGTCAAACCGTTTTTGTTTTGGGTAAGAAAGAGTAAGAAGAGGCGTTCTTTTTTGATAAATGGATTCACATATCAGTTGTATACTGATACTAGGTTTATCCATATGCAAAAGGCTCCAGGAAATACCGTACTCTTGTCAAAAGAGGTCAAAAAATGAAGCTAGTGAACAAATATTTTAATCCTGCATTCTTTCTATTGGCTAGAAGGGGCGACTCAACTGGTTATGGGAAAAGAAGTCTGATTACTTATCAGCCCTTCGCTTATAACAGCACCGCTGCGTTCTGAAACCTATTCTCTCCTATGACTTTACCCACGCAAGAACAGTTCCCTGCTGTGTTGAGCAGCGCTGGCTGTGGAGCACTCATGTGTTCCATGATGTGACATATGTTTGTGCCATCGATAAAAAGGCAGACTGACAGAAAGAAGGATGACCTCAAAAAGTGATATAGTCCAGACAGAGCTTACAAATGATGGGCCATTTGCTAAACCTGCAGCACACACTGCTTTCTATGTGAAAGAACCATTCTGTGAGAAAAACTCTACTGCTCATTTGATCTATGACCTCTGAAAAACAGTTTCATGATTTCCATTACTATTCAATTATAAAAAAAAAAAAGTACATTCCCTGGGTTATACAGCACTGATATGCAAAGCTTAATTGTATATCTGTAACTCTAGAACTGCAGTATTTATAGTTTTCTTAGTTTAATATTTCAATTTCATATTCTTCTTCTAAGTATAAAATCCCTTTTGTTATATTTGTCTCGTTAATTTAACTGAAATACACTGAAAATTGCTCACAAATTAAGGTTTATGTGTCAATACAAATGCAGGTTTTTATTGCTGGGAGCTTCCCGTGATGCACTGACTATTTCTTCTTCCATGACACTAATGTTTTGTCTTTGCTTCATCATTTATGTACTGTACTGTATCCCCAGTTTTCCAGCGAGGGGCTGCGTACATTTTGATTGCATTAACGTTTTTATCCAGCCTTTATGTGCAAGCTTGAGCTGCAAAATTCAAATGTAGTTACTGACAGGCCAAAGTGCAACAGGGAAGAGATTAAATGGGATCAAAGGGAGTGGCATTATAAATTCCTTCCTTCCTGAGATTCAAATCCTCCAATCAAAACGGTGCCAGCAATGCAAAGACAGATTTCTTTAAAAGATTGCACACAATAACAAAGTCAGTCGTTTATTTATTAAAGCACTGTTAATAATTTTAGTTGCTTGCTATTTCAAAATAAATGTTTGGTACAACAAATTTCTCCGTGTTCTGTCTCAGGCTTTATTCGGGCCCTGGTACTAGAGCTATGGTCTGTTCTTGAGTGCAGCAGTGACGACATCAGAGTGGTCCGTCCCAAACCAACTCCCATTGACCCCACAGATAGGAGTTGCATTAAGGTATTGTATGTATGTGCGTGCGTGTGTGTGTGAGAGAGAGAGGGAGAAGGAGAAACTTCCTGGAGCCACAATGCCCCAATTTTTAGATATCTACATAATAGTACAGACACAGATCTCTTAGAAGTTTTGCTTTTCCATCATGTTTTTAGCTCACTGGTTACAAAGGTGTTTAAATTGATTAAAATTAAATTGATTCCAATTATTATTAACCCAGGACTCAGAATAGTGGGTCCATGTGTTGCTGTGATACCAGCAGCCATGTAGAAAATTCACTTGTGAATATTCATATTTAAGAAACTGGCAATAGTGATTTTGTTAACAAGAAAGGCTTTTTGC
>NC_140570.1:42997997-43033330 GCF_057381845.1 Rhamphochromis longiceps | reverse complement strand
CTTCCATCGGTTTGGATTTTTAAACTCCCAACCTTTCAGTTTGTTATGAACGACTTATATTTCTAACATTTTGTGATGTAAAAGTGAACCATGTTTTTTTTTTTTTTTTTTTTTTTTTTTGATGGAAGGACTTAAGACAGGAGTTATTTAAACAATTCTAAATGACAGTGTGATGGCCATAGTACTTTATGTGGGCCAAATGTGTTAAGGATAATGTTTATCAATGTAAAATTGCAAAGAACCTTTGAATAGATTATAACATTTTGTAAACAGTTACCTCAGAAGCTGTATTGGTAGATCTATGTATGTAAGGTAAAACTATCCACAGTACTTCCACTTAAGTAGCTAAACACATAAAGTCACCCTTACCAATAATACGCTGCTCCTTAAAAAAGTAGCACAAACAGACAACTGACTGAGCAATGATAAGTAGAGCTACCCGAGGCCGATACTCAAGCAGAAGAAAATTAAAAGTTGTTGTTTTTGTGGCTCGAAAAATTAAAGAATGTATGTTTAATAATTCAACAAGACCCACACCTTCAACACATGTACATCCAAATTTTGGAACAGGCTCAACATTGCTGTTGTTCAATAGTTTTTATCCGTTTGAAAAAGTCATTTTACGGCTTTAATGTTTCCAGCTGATAAGGAGAATGAGTGCGTTTCAAATGAGCGTCCGAAGGCTTTAAACATCTGCTTAGTCTGTAACGACAGTATCAAACTACAGAGCATTGTTTTTACTAAAATTCAACATTTTCAGATGAAAATTTGGCTACTTTTTTTTTTACTGTAACACCCACCTCAACGCCGTTGTTAGGATACTCTTGGTGATCACATTTTTTCATATTTATGCTTCTGGCACTGAGGGTATCTAATACGCATGTTGTCGCTGTGTTTTGTACTACCAGCTGTGAGGGGCTCTGCTTTTGCTTTGAGCAGTCTGTTTTTATTTTGTCTCGTGAGTGTGTGTTTTTCAAACGAGATCCTCGTCAGTTTGATTTTGTTACCACAAACTTTGTGTGAAGTTCACAACAGAGGTAAAGAGATTTAAACACCCCAGTTTAAGGAGGCAGGCAGGGGTTGGACCACCTGCACAGGACAGGTGAAGCGGAGAGTGTCCGGGGAGATGTGCAGCAGAAGCAGAGGGAACATTTTACTAGATGATAAATGGCAGATTTAGATGATTAAGGATTTGTTGACAAGATTAAAAGACACGTCCGTCAGAGTTCAACAACATTACAGTTTGATTAAATAAAACTTTTTTAAACTACACAAGGGTCATTTTCTCCTCTGATAGTAATCATATTAAACATGTCAAGAAAGAAAGAGTATAAAGAAAATAGTAAATGTGTGTCTAATTAAACTCTTCCTGTGAGCCTTACATCATCCTTTAATATGTTTGGTGTTACAAACTTGAAGAAGCACAGAAAAGATCATCAGACATTAATCTAATCAGTTTTCAGCCTTCATTCGTATTGAAAAGTTGAAATCTTCCCTGCTAGACCCAAGTGCAGCGTTTAACACCGTCGGCCATAACATTTTATTACAGCTATTATTAAATGGAGAGTGCTCTTCACACACTGAGGTTAATTATGAAGCTCCACAGGCTTCTGTGCAAAGACCAGTTCTGTTTACATTATACGTGCTTTAGAAGGCATAGCATAGCACAGGTCAGCTCAGCAACATCTCGACTTTGGCTTGTTTTTTCTGGTTAACGTAATTTAGAATTAAAGTTTAGTGTTCTTAGCATTTAGGATGGCCGTGGCGAGTAACTCAAGTGCTGTAAACATTTCATCAAAAGTTATCTGAGTTGGAAGGGTGGCTGTTAATAAGCCATTCTTAAGGAAGGAGAACAGAGAAAAATAAGGCTGAGGTGTGCCAAATTACACAAGAAATTGACTGGAAAAAGAAATCAGCTGTAATATGTCTTATGGAGTAATGAATCCAAATTTGAAATATGCATGGAAGAGGTCCGAAGAGAGATACAACAGTGAATGTCTATAGCCGTCTTTAACACAGCGTGGATACTCTACCGTGCTTTGAGGCTGGATTTCAGCCAGTGTTGTTGGAGCTCTTATCCAAATTAATCAAATTATGAATGTAGAAAAGTTCCACCAGATTTTGATCGACCATGTAATACCAAGTAATGTCTGATTGGCAGCAACTTTCAGTACGACAATGATCGCAAACATACTGCCATTGTAGTCAAAGTATGCCTGGATGAAACAACGCATCAGTCATGGATTGATCTCTCCAGGGTTCGAACCTCAAGATAATCGAAGCAGTGTGGGATCATCTTGACAGAAAACAAAACAAAAGGCATCCAGCATCCAAAGAAGAGTCTCGGATGTCTTTCAAGAAGCCTGCAGAACTAAGAAATTACAAGAAAGCTTACCTATTAGAGTTTAAGCTGCGTTGAAGAATGAAAGGCAGCTTTAACTGAACAAAAGGGTAAAAAAATCCCACATTGACGGCTAACTCAAGAGACAAAAAGCATTAGAACTCAAGTCATTACCGTACTTAAGGATAAATAAGTTAATTAATTACATTAATGCATAAGCAGAAAATAACCTACAGTAACTGCTTTGCGATATGGAAGTGCAAAAGACAACTGAAAGGGAGGATAGTTTCTATTAAGGGACAGAGGAACGATAAGAAACGATAAGAAATCAAGGAGTGTGGTGTAGATAAGTGAGGAAATCCGATCATTACTACAAATTTAGTTGAAATTTAAATATTTTAACTATGGTGTGTGAGGTGGGCCCCTGGGTGCCTCCTGTGAGGGCTGTCTGTTTTCCACATTCTGCAACGGTAAAATACGACTTAGAGGCGGATATTTGTTTTACCAAATGGACAATTGCTGTTGACAAAACTCGCCTCATGGTTGACTCTGAGAAAAAAACTCTTTCCCACAGAGGGGAATAAACGTATTCGAATATGAGCTTTTTTCCACTAAGGCTTATTTTATGGGGAGATGTACGAAATTATTTACCGGGTTACAAGCAATGATAATATCGGCTGTTGACTCCTCATTTTCATTTTCTGTCTATTGAGAAAACCCAGTGTAAAAGTAGCTAAAAGTAATGAAGAAAAAAACTTTGGTCTGACAAGGAGCAGGCTGCGCAAAACCTACCTTATAGATGTTTTAATAATAATAATATTGTTTTGGGGGGCGCGTTATAGGTTATAAGCATTGAGAAAAAACTGATATCTGATATCTCACTCCTCCTTGACCCGCGGTGTGTGTGTGTGTGTGTGTGTGTGTGTGTGTGTGTGTGTGTGTGTGTGTGTGTGTGTGTGTGTGTGTGTGTGAAACAAGATCGCCTGTCACGGCAATTATGGTTTGTTTTTTCAGTCCCTTGTAAAAGGGATTCTCAAAAGGAAAAGTAGTATTCAAAGAAAAGTATTCACTAAGGGATATTTATTCATTTTTACACATACGGGGTAGGCAGCCTGTAGGTTACAAGCGGATAGAAAGTTCTTCTTTTCATCACAAGCTATGGTGTAGCCTAAAAATGCAATTTGTTGCTAGGCAGATCATCTTAAAGGTTTTTTTTACTGCGTCTGTATTATAGGAAAATAAAATACTATTGAAATCTCTACAGGAAGTCACTCTTTATTCCCATTAAGAAATACAGAGAAAATCGTCATAATATTGAAACAGAATTCAGACTATGAGTTTGCGGAAAACTAGCTGCCGCTCTGTCTCTCTATACAGCACAAAATCAGCTGCTGCATCACCGCTGTGCTTCAGGAACCAAACCCCTCCCCTCATGTATATGGAACATGACGCATCAGGTCTGAAAATGACTAGACAATTCCGGAGTATTTCCGGAAGTGTCATAAGGTCCGGATCGAGGCCTTCCTTAGTAAATATGCTGTATTTGAATATGGCATATTCAAAGCCTTCTTCTTTGGGAGAGCAGATCTCATCGGACACAGGAGAGCTGCTGGGCTGCAGAATGAAATCCATCTTGTGTGTCTGAGGCTTAGAAATTGTGAACTCCTCCTCTCTGCTTTTATTCTCCTCCCTCTAAAAACTTTTTTCTTTTTTTTTCCCAACAACAGATGGCGCGCTTCCGGAGGTTTACCCCCCCTCCCTTCTCAGGATGCAATTCGACACGCTTAGCGACAGATGGCGCGCTTCCGGGGTTCGCCCCCCCTTCTCCGGATGTCGGGGGGTTCCCGCCCCCCCCTTCTCCGGATGCAATTCGTCACGGTCATTACTCGCTTCCGGGGGGGAGGGGCGAGGTCAAAAGGTCATGATTAGGGCCATCAATCACTTCGGATTAAATTTTGTCATAAACCGTATGGGAGTATCTCTCTACTTATTCATGATAACAACAATGACAATAATAGAGCTTTGGGTATCAGTGTTAAAAGAGTGCTACAAAGTGCAAAGAAACCATGGAAAGAGAAGACAAAGGATAGCTGAAGCTGCATAAAAGGAAGAGCCAAGCTATTTCACGCCTGAGAAGTTTTAAAATGAGACACTTGAGGCTGTGGGATCAGGTTGAACGGATTTTATTTAAAAAAAAACATCACAAGCACACATAAAACACACACCAAAACAGGACCCCTCTTGGAGAACTTGTCGTAAAAGTAAATTTTTAGTAACCATAAAAAATGAAGGTTTTGTACTAATTCAAAAAAGCTGAGCGCTTGGTGGTGAACTGAATCAAAGGCTAAATACTGTCAAGAAATTAGCATGCAATGAGGGACCTTATTAACCCCGCTAAGACAACTGCCACATCCTGTTGATGTCTTTTTGTGGATCTCATTTTCGAGCTCAGTGCATAACTTAAGGTATACCGTGCAGTTCTCTCACTGCCCCCTGCAGAGCTCAACTCGGCTGAATCAAACAGAATTAGTGATAAAACTGGGACGACACAAGGAACTTTCTATTTGACTGAAGTGGATGAAAAAAGTGGTGCTCTTAAAAGATGTTATAAACTTTGTTTCTGCACAAAGTAAAGTCAACTAAATGTGTGAGTGTGTGTGTGTTTGCACTTTTTTCAGGTCAGAACCAGTTCTAGCTAGAATAAAAGAAAACCACAAGAGGATTATCTTGCCGTCAATCGACAACATCAAGCACGATACCTTTGAGGTGGAGCGCTATGAGAACTCTGGCCATGGCTACAACTGGGAACTGTGGTGCATGTACATTAATCCACCCAAAGAGTGGTGGGAGGAGGGAGACATGTCTGCACCAATAAGGTATGCCAGCTTCTCCCATTTAAACGTGAACACAGATCTCACACTTCTGAGATGTATTTTTTTCCACTTCTTTAAGATTTTCAATAAAACTGCCACCAAGTTCTTTTTTTAGTTTTGGGGAAGATTAGGGGAAAACAAGAAAAAAAGCTCCTGATGGGAAACCAGACTTCATTAAAGCAATAAAAAAATTACAGCCTAAATTAGAGAGTGGTGAAAATAGGATTTTAATTATCTGATTATCACCCATATATTTGTGTTAAATTGGATTTCCTTCCATTCTTTAATTAAAAATAAGAATAAATTGCATGAGTATGCACAAAAATGTTTAGATTTACCCTCCACATAATAGGCTGAAATATAAAGTGTGAAACTTTGCATAGTGGAGATTTGGGTTGTAGAAAAGTACTCCAAAATAAACATCAGATAAAGCCACAAAAAAACACATTCTGGTGTTTGCAAACGCTCAGTGTCACATGATAGTGTGTTTTCCTGGCTGCAGGACGCCTGCCATGATTGGATGCTCCTTTGTGGCCAATCGGGACTACTTTGGAGAACTCGGTCTACTCGACTCAGGCATGGACGTCTACGGAGGGGAGAACATCGAACTAGGCATCAGGGTTTGTGTGTCACCCAGTTTCCTCTTGTTCCTGCTCCCTCTTTACCCCTGTAGGTTTTAAGTGGAGCAGTGGCCACCGTAGCGTGGCACCACTGATGAGGCCCCATTAAGAGTCCTGGAGGACCAGTCCTGTGTGAGCAGCTCACAGCAGGGCAATGGAGATAAATAGGTCACGTAGAGCAGAGCAGGAAGGTTGGAGTTTGTTTCTGTACATTTTGAGAGATTGGAGAGTCTTTTGTTTTTCTGCAAGGTTATTAGATTTTTCCTGAAAAAATAACGTCAAACATTTTCACAACCCGAGTGTGTTGGCTTTTATCCAGCAAGCTAAACAATCAAATATTTTTAGAAAGACAAAAACGGTTGCCTTGTCTTTGAGTTGACTTGGTCATAACTTGAATCTGAAATGGAAAGTTCTTATATCTTGTCATCAAAAATATCAAGATTCCCCCCAAAATTAAGTCTAGATAAGTAAACGTGTACAGATGCAATAAAACAGCTAAAATTCAGCTTCAACGCACCTATAAATATATTACAACTGCTGGAGATGAAGTATTAGCAAAGACATGAATCTAGCCCACAATGTCACATCTCAAGAACCACATTTCTTTCTGTTCCTCTTTTACTACAAAGCAGTGGGACACATATCCAGAGTTGCCCTGCGACAACAACATTTCTACATTTCACTACAACCCTTACAAGAGGATTGTTTGGATGTGTCCAGGGAGAAGGCCCTCATTCAGAGAAACTCTTTCATAACAAGCACTTGAATCAATGACTGTTTGGGTTTTAACAGGATTCTTGGGATAATGAATGTTAAGCGGTAGATATCAGCACCTCTATGGGGCAATTTTGCATGGTTGTTGTCCAACATCTTTTACATGAAATCATAGTACTGCTTATTTATCTTAGAGTGTGGCAGAGAGCAGTAAAATGTTTTTTTTTGGCATACCCTCTGTTGGTTAGCACCCGTGTCCTTGGGTAACAGAAACACATAGGTTATCTTTAAAACCTATGTGCCCATTTTCTGTTTGTAGTGCTCCTTATCTGTGGATGGAACATGTTTCATATTGTTCCCAGTGTGAAGAAAGACTGACGGACCTACTTTTTATCCAGTAGGAATGTTTGTCAGGAGTGAAATAGGTTGCATCTGTGCAATTGTTTGGCGACCTGTCAGTTTGAAGTTTCTGTTACGCTCACATCACTTTGACGTGGGTTCAGATAGCTTGGATATCCATGTCTTCATTATGTTCACAGCAGAAGGCTCGTGGGTTGGACACACTCAGCAGATACTTTATTAGATACACCTTGTCAGTATTAGGTTGGACACTCTTTTGCCTTCAGAGCTGTTTTAATTCTTCATGGCATAGATTCAACAAAGTACTGGAAACATTCCTCAAAGATTGATCGTGGCATGATGGCCTCATGCAGTTGATGCAGATTTGTCAGCTGTGCATTCACGATGGGAATCTCCCATTGCGTCATATACCAAAGGTGATCTATCTGATTGAGATCCCCTGACTGTGGAGACTTTCCTGTTAGCTCACAAGAGTAGCACCTGATATGGTCCTCTGCTGCTCTAGCCCAAATTCTTCAAGGTTCACGGTTCAAAGTAATGCAAAAGTGGTTTTTAAGAAGAAGTTATCTGTTTTACTGTTGCCTTCTTGTCAGCTCAAAGCAGTCTCTGGTCGGGTCTGGTATCAACAAGATATTTTCACCCAGAGAACTGTCTCTCATTGGATATTTCCTCTTTTTTGGACCATCCCTTGGGATAACCCTAGAGATGGTAATACAGAAATATCCTAGTAGATCAGGAGTTTCCAAAATACTCAGACCAGTCCTTCTGTCAACAACAACCATGCCTAACGTGTCTTAAATCTTCTTTCTTTTCCATTTTGATGCTCAGTTCTTCTGTGAGTACCCTGCCGAGATCCACTTTCTGGGTAAATTATTCATTATGAGAGCAGTTAATCTCCTTTTGAAGCTTGTGGATGTGCACAACAATTCTACCTAACAGTGAGAGGTCAATTCAGGGTCCAGTGGTTTGATCTCACTCACAGTCCTGCATGAATGAATTCACAGCACCATGTCCTGTTCTCATCTGTTCTTCAAGGGGTTTTCCTCTGAAGCCTCTGTGTTTGTTTAAGGGCTGTGTTTTTCTGTGGCTGGGATAGTTCCTAATTGGTCAGTTGCTGGCTTTGCACATTTGTTCTCCAAACCTGCAGAGGATACCTCAGTCTTGACCTGCTGATTTTGATGGCTATCATTGTGAATGAAGTAAGGATTACAGCTAGGTCATTGGATTCCACCACTGATCAACTTAGAGATTGTAGCTACATGATGCCCTTATTTGGGCATGTCCATTTTTCCTGAGGTTGTGTAGAAGCTTTTGGAAAAAGGGATGAGTACCACTGGCTGTTTCCAGAGAGGATCCTGGGAGGAAGTTATCTTGTTCAGCTTCCTATTTCTTCAATAGCAAGTCTGCTAGGTCAAAAAGCTCTTTTTTAAAGTTTTGCATTAAGAGCTGTTTCAGTAGCTCTAGATGCACCATAACATTGTTCTAGCCATTCTGATATCATTTTCAGCTCAGCTGCTGGGTGGTTTGTATGAGGAGATAATTGATTCAACCTTCATGCTCTGAGGTTTCTTTTCTAAACCACTTCACAAGCAGGTGAAGCTCTTCTGCTGCAGTTAATTCTTAAACCTTTAGCACCAAAAATGAATGATGTCCAGTAGTTCTCCACTTTATCATTATACTTTCTTTGACCTCTGTTAATGAGAAGCAACAAAAGGAACGAATCTTGGTCAGGAAGAAGAAATACTCTTGTACACATTTAAGGCTATTCATCATCTCTCTCCTCCATATCTCTCTGATCTGGTTCAGATCACTGCCCCATCTCGATGTCTTAGATCTTCTTCTTCCCTTTCTCTCTCCGTCCCTTCCCCCCGTCTTGCCACCATGGGGAGCAGGGCTTTCAGCTGCTCTGCTCCACGACTCTGGAATTCCCTACCTCCTGATTTAAGAAATATCTCTTCCATCTCTCTCTTTAAGTCCCAACTCAAAACTCACTTGTTGTCTTATGCTTTTATGATTGTGTAAACTGCTTGCTTTTATGCTTCTTTTTTTATTCTGTTGTTGTGTAGCTCTTGGGGCTATGCTAGCATTCATGTCTTATTGTTCTGGCCCGCTGTCCTACATCAAAGCTGGGAAATAGCATGGTGAACTGTAGAAGATGTTTTGGCCACATCTTCAAGCATGACTTGTGCTTCTGACCGTCTCTTCTTGTTGATCTTTAATGACATGCCTGGAATCATCATGGTGTATTCGCTGACTGGGAGAGTGCTCTGGATGATACGTTGTCACAGCAAACAATATAAGTAAAAAAACATGCATTTATGTATGTATACTCACAGTTGGAGCTTAAAAGTTAACCCAGTGCTGAAGTGCCGAAAACCTCAGCTCCTCTTGATGCCCCTTAAGGTTGGCTAGAAAAAAATGAATAAAAGCAACAATTAGATATTTTTTATATAACAGAAAACAAGAAGAAAAACCGAGAAGGACTTCTAAATGTACAGATTTAGCTTTCATTAGTTCCAGCACAAAGAAAACACGTCCTTCCAGGTGCTCTATGCTCCAGCTGTTAGCTGTAATTGACTTTATAAATCAGGACATCGCGGCGACTGTGCATCTGCCTATTTATATTTCCTGCTGCCCAGCAGCCAGCAGTATATTATTGTGAGCTTTAATTCATACTCCTACTACCCACAGGTGTGGCTGTGTGGAGGCAGTATGGAGGTGCTGCCTTGCTCCAGAGTGGCTCATATTGCACGAATGAAGAAACCTTACCACAGTAACATAGCTTTCCACACACGCCTTAATGCCCTGCGTGTGGCAGAGGTCTGGATGGATGAGTACAAGTCCAATGTCTACCTGGCCTGGAACATCCCCATGGAGGTGAGAACGGCATTTTTCTGCACCAAGACCTCTCTTAGAGAGGATGCTGTCAGTCATGCTTGTCTGTTTGTGACTATCAGATGTCCATGTTCAGAGCCAAACAGTTTTTCTTTTGGTTCCACAATTTATGTAGAGACTTTAGGCATAATAACTTCCTTTGCTCTTGCAGAACCACGGTATTGATTACGGAGACATATCACAGAGGGTTGCACTGAGGAAGAGTCTGCAATGTAAGAGCTTTCACTGGTACCTAGACAACGTTTACCCAGAGATGAGGAGGTACAACGATACGCTGTTCTACGGTGAGGTGAGCCATGAAGGACAAAGACACAGGAAAAAGTAAGTTTGTAGATGTAAGATCTGATGTACAAATTAAACCACTGAAATTAAATAAATGATACTTACACAAAGTCCTAAGAAACTTGTATCTCCTCCACAGACCAAAATATAACAAGAAAGCAGGGACTCAGACAGCATGTACATCCACATCTTCTCAGCTGTTAATAGAAAATAAATGAGATTTAGAACTTTGTCTGATCCACACTGACACATCCTTGTTTTTAGCCTTTATACATTTTTAATCGGTAATTATTTTGGGGAATATTCATATTTTATGAATTAAGTCTGACTCTTTTTTTTTGTGTATTTAAGGTCCGCAATTCTAAAGCAAGCCACCTGTGTATGGATCAGGGTGTGAAGGAGAACCACACAGCCACCCTGCACCCATGCCATGGGTGGGGTCCTCAGGTACAACACTCTTCCTCACCACCATACTAAAGAGTATACTCCATCTTTTTCCAGTTGCTTTGCTTTCTCATGAAAACATACAGTGAGCTTCTCCGGTGATGTGATTTGCAGCTGTGTCTCAATCACAGGCTCAGCTGAAATCCTCCAAGGAGCGAGTTCTGCTGTCAGAATAAAATTGTGTCTTGCACTTTTTGTGTTGAAGCCCTGAGTCAGCCAGTGTCAGCTCTTCATCCCTTCAGCCCTAAGGGCCTCTCTTTTTAGCTCACAGTGGTAAACAGGTGCTTTAGGCAGAAAGTCAAGGCTTCAGTGGTAAAATGCTAAAGGAGCTAAAATTTCAATTCAATTCTGGAAAAATGAGTGCCGCTGATAGGTTTGTAGCTTGAACCCATCCGCTGGAACGTTAAAGGCAATATAATTACACTGCAAAGCAAGACACGAAGTAGGCAAGCTTCATGTTACTCGTGCACGGGAGAGAACCGGACAATCGCCGTTCCTTCGCTTGGCCCCAGTTGCTCTCGTCCGTCCTCCCGTACCACTGTCCTTTTATTGAGGTTACATGAATATGCATAAGTTCGTTAACATATGACGTCTACATACACACAAAGAGTAATAAATTCAAATTCAAATTTTATTTGTCACATACACAGTCATACACAGTACGATATGTAGTGAAATGCTTGGACAACTGCTCGTGACCTAAAGAAAACAAAAAAGGAAAGGCTATGAATAAGGTAGGAAATAAATATGAAAAATTAAAAAGGGGTAAATTTAACTAGGAAGGAATAAAATATAAATTAAGGTTAAAAATGAAATAACTGTACAACACAAATTAGAATGAAGGGTAAATTTAACTGGGAAGAATAAGATAAAATATATAAATTAAAGTTGAAAATAAAATAACTGTACAACAAAATACACCAATACACAGTATAGAACTATATAAGAATGTATGAAGAAATCTAAATATAAATAAATATATACACAATAACAGCAGCTGTACAAGTATTAACCGGAAATGAAGAATATAGTGACCAGTGTTGTGCAAAAACAAAGTCCAGAAAGTCCAGTGTGTGTGTAAGAACTGTATGTGTGGGTCAGTACTGTGTGGTGGTGTGATTGAGAGACCGTATCGCCTGCGGGAAGAAGCTCCTCCTCAGTCTCTCTGTGTTGGTCTTCAGGGAGCGGAATCGCTTTCCTGACCTCAACAGAGAGAACAGTCTGTTGTTGGGATGGCTGAGGTCCTTCACGATCTTCCTGGCCTTGGTCCAGCACCGCCTGCTGTAGATTGAGTGCAGGTCAGGGAGCTCGGAGCGGATGGTGCGCTCAGCTGACCGCACAACCCTCTGTAGAGCTCGTCTGTCCTGCATGGTGCTGTTCCCGAACCAGGTTAAGATGTTTCCCGCCAGGATGCTCTCTATGGTGCACGAGTAAAAGTTCCTGAGCACTTTGGAGGGCAGTTGGAAGTCTCTCAAGCGTCTGAGGTGGTAGAGACGCTGACGGGCCTTTTTCACCACGGTGTTGATGTGACAGGACCATGACAGGTCCTGCGTGATGTGAACTCCGAGGTATTTGAAGCTGTCCACTCTCTCCACTGGGCACTCGTTGATGACGGGGGTCTGGTAGTTCCTCTCCTGCTTAGTGCTGAAGTCCACTATCAGCTCCTTTGTCTTACTGACGTTTAGAAGGAGGTTGTTCCTCTGGCACCAGTTCTCCAGATTCCTAATCTCCTTCAGGTAGGCCGTCTCGTTGTTATCAGAGATCAGGCCCACCACGACGGTGTCGTCAGCAAACTTGATGATGGTGGTGGAGCTGGTAGTGGCCACACAGTCATATGTGTACAAAGAGTACAGCAGGGGGCTCAGAACACACCCCTGGGGGGCTCCAGTGCTGAGAGTGGTGGAGGCTGAGACATGTCCGCCCATCCTTACTGCGTGCGTGTGTGTGTGTGTGTGTGTGTGTGTGTGTGTGTGTGTGTGTGTGTGTGTGTGTGTGTGTGTGTGTGTCTGTGTGTGTGTGTGTGTGTGTGTGTGGACTGCTGATCAAAGGGTCAAACATCCTTGGTCAGGAAGAGGGTAGCCTCCCCCTCACCCTAGATGGTTCATCCTAGATAACACGGTGAGGAAGTCCTGCAGTTCATCTAAACAAAGACTAGACTAGAACAGACGCAACTACGTTAATCCTACCATAAAACAATAAAACACGGTATGACCTCTCATGCTCCCAAAGTGCTGTCTAATACACACACAGTTTGCAGACTATCAAGGATCAAAACCTCTACCAATCTACAATTAATTACAAAACTCTAAGCATATATAAGTAAATATTTCTAAGCATAAATGACAATCAACAATACAAATCTAACAGCCGCATCACACTTTCTTCACAAGACATGCTTCAGTTGCATTTTTTAAAGTTATCCTTTTGATGGAACAAAAAGTCTTCAGTTTTTATTAGACCACCAGTTTTTCACACTTGCACTTCCACGGAGATAAAAGCGACCCCATGGTGTCTTAGCGTGGGTTCTCTCCAGGTAGTCCGGCTTCCTCCCACAGTCCGATGACATGCACGTTAGGTTAAATGGTGACTGGCTGTAGGTGTGTATGCAAAACAGATAAAGCACATAAGTGCATAAAATAAAGTGCGATATGAATATCTGTGAAAAGATGAATGTAACTTGTAGTGGTCAAAGATACTAGAAAAACATTTTAATAAATACTCTGTTCTTAAGAAGAAGCAGTGACATCTAGGGACCACAAGTGGGATTTTTTAAGATTTTGAGTCCAAACGCTGTTAAATCACCTAACTTTTGTATGATGTACTGCAAACAGGATGCAGTTACTCTGCAAAAAGACCCAAACTGGGCTGACTGGGTGGTTGATGGAAAGCTTTATCTTTATATCTTTTGCAAGGCATTGCAACCACTATTCATGCTTTGTTAGGAACAGAATGCGATATAAACAATTTCCCAATCAGTCTTTATCGTCAGCACACTCAAAGCCTCAGAGCTAGATGCAACCAAAGGAACTGTTTTATCTGCACTGCTAAAGTGGAAATTACTATTAATCTGAACGAAAAAGCTGAAGTGAAAGACACAAAGGTTAGAAAACAGAGCGGGAAGAATCTGACTCACTTCTGCTTTTTCTTTCTGTCAAGTTGAGAAAACTGCAGAATTTGGTGTATATAAAATGTTAGGGCTATATGTGGGTTAGAACTCTGCTGAAACAACACTGTGATTAGCAGTGATGTACAGGAAAATCTTTGTGTTTAGCACTCAGTGAAGAACAAAGACATGTTTTGCCTCTCAGCAGTATTGGGAACAACACCATCCTCTTGTTCAAAGCAGCAAAAAAAAAACCCAACAGCTTGCATAATCAAGGAAAATTCCTGCCAGGTTACCTTCAACTTGTACATCATCACATACTTATTTCATCGTTAGCTAATAAAGAGAAGAGTATTCACTCAGCCAGTTCAGTAACTTTCCGTTTACTGTATGTGTGACGTATCTGTTTTCCTCTTAGTTAGGACGCTACACTAAAGAAGGTCAGCTGTTTCTGGGACCCCTAGGCAGCACTGGTGAGGACACTCGTTGTGTGGTGTACGATCAGATGAGCAACTTTCCTCAGCTCCTCAATTGTGAAAAGGTGACCAACGTGAAACAGAAGACATGGCATTTCTCTCAGGTCAGAAGTGTAAAGAAATCTCTTTTTCAATGATATAACTGAGTGTTTATAAGAGAAACTAAAATTTACTGGCATAGAGTTGAGAGGAAAAGTATCTATATGTCAGATTTTAAAAGGGACCTATTGAGCTCATGTCTGGGTCCATTCTTTTTTCTCTTGGACTCTAATATGAGAGTAGCTTTGCATGAATCTTCATTTCTCTCATACTCAGCATTGCTGCAGCCCCGTAGTTCATGCTTTATCTGACAGAACCGCCTTTATATTCCGAATACCTCCGTTGAAGCCACCTTTCTTTGTGTTAAAACCCTCACAAACAGAAGGTTTTAACACCGGGGCCAGTAGGACTTCACAGATAGATCTGTCTGTTTGTGATGACTATATTAGGATATCATCTCTGCTATTACTGAAATCAAAGCAGTCTGGTTAACGGGGATTATTTGCACATAAATTGAGACTTTGGCTATGATTAATATGAACAATAACTGTTGTAAAATTATATTTATGCTAGAAAATAAGGGGTCCTCTTAAGACAACTAAACCCAGACTGCTTAAAGGGTAACAAGCGACTCAATATACCTTTTACTTTGGCATTGATTCTCTTTTTCTTTTAATGTGAAAAACCTTTTGTAAGTCAATTTTCTGTTGGTCTTTTAGTTCTGTTTGGGTAACCTTTAAAAACTAAAGAGTTACAGCCTGTAGCACGGGAAGAGGAGAGCTTGAACAGTGATGCTGCAGACCTTCTGCCACATCGATTCTTTGTCACACAGCAGGACAAGCAGTGAAGAGTCCTGCAGACGTAGAAGTCTTAGGGAAATAGGGAGACCTTACTTATTTTATATAGATGTAAGGTAAAAAGTTAGTGCCATTTGTTTAAGAAAGAGGTTGCAACAGTTCACATAAGGCCCGGTCTGGTTACATACTGTTCTGTCACCATCACGCATTGTTCACAGACCATCTGTGAAATCTGTTAAAACCAAAGTATTGTATCTCCTTCTGCCTTGCAGAACGAATCGATCATAAATCGGGCTACTGGACGCTGTCTGGAGGTGGTGCCGGCTAATGTTTACTCCGGCCACCTGCTGGTCCTGCAGCCCTGCTCGGGGCAGAGGTGGACCATCAAGAACACTATGAAGCAGTGATCGCCTGGCCAGTTTCATTGGGACCAATTACAAAGGCTATTTCCAAGAGCTGTCACCTGACGTTACCTTGGCCAGTGGACAATCAATGATGCGGGGGCTCCTTAGCTTTTGAAATAAGACTCAAAAATAGATGGCTTTAAGGAGACGAGTGATGAGGTGGTTTGGAAACAATTGATGTTTTTTTGTTTTTGTTAGTTTTTTTTTAAAAACATGGACATTCAACGTGGTGAAAGTTTAGCATGAGGACCATTTCTCTATATGAATTTTACAAACTTTCAATGTGATGTTGCCATAATTCCTGTGTGCCACTTCTTTACAGTGTTTAAGTTTTAGTAGACATTTAATCGACCAAAAGCGTGTTCTTTCTTATGTGAAGGGGAAAAAAAGTTTCCATCTTCCATCAGTCTTTCTGCAATATTTCATTCATTTTGTGCCACGGACCGGCCCTAAATAACTAAAATGTGTTCATAACACACGGGAAAAGACACAGGGGAACTGAGGTAACGATAAAAACAATAAATATGAACGATAAAACGAAGAAAAAAACCCCCGGTAAACCATAAATTGCACACCTGAACCTCAACACTCGCGGCCCGGTACCAAACGACTCACGGACCGGTACCAGTGCATGGCTCGGGGGTTGGGGACCGCTGGTCTATGGTACTTAGAAATTAAGGAATGGCTACTCGTGACAGGAGAAAATTTTACACAGTTTAGCAAAAATGCCTGAAAAGTGATTCTTATGTTTTTCAGAAAATTCAAATCCTTGTAAATATTTATAATTTGAAGAAAAATATGCTAAAAATATTACTTGGTGTACTTTTTTTTTCAAATCACCCCAACAAGGACTCTGGGCTAAATCTCACTTCTATGTTTTATGGATTCTGACTTTTATTGCTATTTTTCCACCAAGCATTCTGTAGCATCAGATGCAATATATCTCGTAGCATGAAGTACTGTAAGCAGTTGGGTACAAAGTTTCTTTGCGCTAAGTTAATTTATTTGGTTAACTGCTGTGTGCCATAACTACTGAAAACCTAGTCAAACATAGGAAGCACTTTTTTGGACAAAGGGTTGGAACATGAACGAGAGAGGAGGATTGAATCAGGAATGCACAAAAGTACCAATAGTGGAAATGCAGGAGGCCTTAAAGGCTGAAATTATTAACGTACTGAGATGTATATGATGTCATATATTAAATTGCATAAGTGTGATCAGCTGGATTTTTGCTCCCAAGATTGTCTTCCAATAAACAACTGGTTTCCTGGGTTGTGCTTTGTTACTGTGTTTTAGGATACATCTGCAGTCTTTAAATTTGTCATACTTTAATTAGTATGCTTATTTTTTTCAGTTTAATTTTATTTTCAAGCTTGTTTGTAATTTTTTGCTGCTAAACTCATGCTTTATTTTGCTTTTCTGGACTATAAATAAGGTAGAGACAGCAAAGATGAGCTACCATGCTGGCCTGCTCTCCTTTTAACTGCTCCATCCATTTTCATGGTTGTGGTCAAAATATTTTCGGCATGCTGTGAGATTAGTCCTCAAAATCATCCCCCAAAATAGACTACTTCAAAAGAGATTTCACCCTCAGCTTCCAGCTGCATGGCATCTGCTGTAACTTACACCAACTCGACTTAAGAGTACTTTCATCACATTTTTTATAAAAGCGCTTCTACACAATATTACCCAGCCACAAATAAAGCAGCCAGGTGGCCGAACATTAAAGGGACTGTTCTATAAATGACAAGTTATGGGTTCAATCCTGAAGCAACCATATGTCCTGTAAATAGTGTCCTTGAATCAGACACTGACCTCCTACTGCTTACTCTCGCTAAACTGCTCTGGATGAAGCATCAGCTTAAATGCTTAAGATGTAAATAAAACAGGAGGAGACTGCTGGGAGCACAAGGGCCTGTTTCTAGCAGAGAGGGGGAGAGAGGAGTGAGGCGGCTCTGAGGGACAGAGCCTGCATGCTAACATAACACTGAATGCTGATCAGACTCTTAACGAAGAGACTGCTCATCGTTCTCTGGCGTGAAATAGGATTACCATATGTTGGTTAAAGTCCTGCTAAATGTAAGCCAGCAGTAAATGCTAACAAGGACAAACTGATCAAATAAACTCACTGCGTTACTTAGATAAGGTTGTATTTATGGGGATGGAAATTTGTATAATTTGTAGATTTTAGCATGTAAAAAAATGGAGCTATTTTTAAAGGATGACAAAAAATCTAGAAAATGAATGTAATTCATTGACATTATTGTATCATAGTTTGCATTGTTCTGACCAGCAGTGTCCTGCAGCTCCCTGTGAGCACTTAATGAAAGAGGTTATGGTTTAATGTCAGAGCAGAGAACTCACAGTTGTCAAATATGATTTTGCTCTAATATGCACCATGTGGCGCTGTATGTTTTCTGTGATTGGAGGGTAGTGTCACTGCAGCTGTCACCCCAGCCTGCTCTCTGCTCTGCCTCGGGAAAAAAGCAGCAGAGATACAGATGTAATTACTTGACAGAACAGCAACACTGTATGAAAATGTGACAATTTCATAAAACCCACTGCAGCAAGGGTAACAGATGATACAACACACAATACTGTGCACAACTCTTTAGGCACAGATGTTGGCAGCGAAGCATGGTGAAGCATCCCGCTGTTTTAGTTTTTGTTGTTTTGGGGGTTTTTTTGCAGAGAGCATGTCAAAACTAGAGACTAGAACTACAATTAGATCTTTTATCATGCAAAATAATCAGATCGCTTAAGTTCATTCTGTAGCGTGACAATGACCCCAAACAGAGCCAGAGTAATAGCTTCAGAACATGTACTGAATGTGCTTTATTAAAGGGTTTTTATCAGACTGTGATTTACGTTTACTTCACCTTATGTGTTCATTGTTGAGTAAAAGCTATTGATACCAATTATTTTTATACTATATCCTCACTTCACAGTGAGAATCAAAATCTGTTTCTTCTTTCTTTTGTACTAAACATGTTCTCACACTCTGGAGCCATTTTGGTAACATCTCCAGGCACTTATTTGTCCAATTATTTTTAAGCTATATCTATATTAACTTTAATTTCAGTGATCATAAAAGTTATATACTAGAATAAAAACAGTTTTAAAGTTTTAGAATAGAATAGGATAAACCTTTAATACTGCACAGATGAGAAATTTGGGTGTTACCCAGCTCTTATGGCAAGGGGAATATAAAATATAAAATTGAAAAATTTATAAATTATAAAATTTGCTGACTTTGCACCAAAATGGCTCCAGAGTGTGAGAACATGTTTAGTACAAAAGAAAGAAGAAACAGATTTTGGTTCTCACTGTGAAGTGAGGATATAGTATAAAAATAATTGGTATCAATAGCTTTTACTTTTACTTTTACTGTTAGCGCCGGTGTCCTTCTATTATAGTGATACTAAACAAGGCAGGAAATTATATTTTTATTCTACAAAATGAAATGAATGTATCTACTCTGCAGAAGTGTTTGTGAATTTCAACAGATCGATTAGCTTGCTGCATTATATGTATGAACTGCATTTTTATCAGTTGCAGTTTCACCATCTCAGTGCCTAATGCTTCCCTCTTGTGGTGTCATGGTGGTTAGAAATAAATATGATATGTTATATGAAGTATATAATAAAAGCAAAGGCTTCACGTAAAGAGGGATTGGGACAGCTTTTAAGCAGGGTGACCTGCAGTATCCCACTGATTAACAGCCTCAACTGACACGTTCATGATGACTTTTGCTTTGTTCCCATTCCTCAGATCGATTTTCCCTTTATAAGGTTTGCTAAACCAGATGCTATATTTATGCTAAAAGTGGCCATAAAGAGTAAGGTCAGAAGGAGGAAAGGTAATACAGCAATGAAGAATAAAGGCAAAGTCAAAGACCGATTCCAGCTTTAAAAGCTATCTATGTATTTTTTTGTACATAGATTTATATGAAAAAGATGATCTGATTTCTAGCAGCAAAGGGCACATGCAAAAAAGCATTGGCAGGATAAATTCAGTTAAAGCAGTTAAATCAGTGCAAAGGTACAGAAAAATACTTATATTAGTTTGGAAATCAACAAGCAAAGAAATCCAGATAGATGTGATTTTTCCCATTCAATAGTACTTTTAATGTTCATAATTAAAAATGCTTTTGATTAATTTTGTCAGTAGGAGTAAAAGTTTGATGATTTTTTTCTCAGTGTTACTGCTCCATTAATAATAAGTGTTTAATAATTAATAATAAGTGAATCCAAGTTTTACCCCAATGTTTCCACCATTCCTCTCACCTAACCCTCATTTCCTCTTCAGGCCTTGCCTTTCAACCACACACACCCTCTACAGCAAATTAACA
The DNA here is from genome assembly GCF_057381845.1 of Rhamphochromis longiceps. Classification (NCBI taxonomy): domain Eukaryota; kingdom Metazoa; phylum Chordata; class Actinopteri; order Cichliformes; family Cichlidae; genus Rhamphochromis; species Rhamphochromis longiceps. Next base: position 43,013,631 of record NC_140570.1, on the reverse strand, counting down.
ATATCTGAAAGTCATGTCCTTAAGAAATAAGAGGGGAAAATCGAGTTAAGACCCAACACAGGACCTGAAAGGTGCATCTAGCCCTTCAGCTGATTCATCTACCGTTTGCTGAACCCTTGTCAGAAATTGTTAGAAGAAGAAGAAGCTATTCTTAAGGATGGGAAACTCTTGATTGATGGAATCTTGAATATAGAAAAGTAACAATGGATTTTAATCCACAATGTAATGCCATTGGGAAAGCATGTGATTGGCAAATGCATCATTTTTCAGGATAGCAATGATCCCCAAAATACTGTCAGTACAGTAAAAGCATACCTGGATAGAAAAACATACAATAGAACAGCATCAGTCATGGCTTGGCCTCCCCAGAGCCCAGACCTCAATATTACTGAAGCAGTGTGGGATCATTGTGACACGAGAACGGAACAAAAGGCGGACAACACCCAAAGACGTGCTCTGAATATCCTTCAAGAAGCCTGGAAAACTGTTCCTGTGGAAATGACAAGAAAACTAGAACTGAAGAATAACAGTTACAATGCCAAATATTGACTTTCAAGCTTGTTATATTGTTATAAACTCTATTTTACGTATATTTCCATTTATGTTTGCACATGTTCAATAAAATCATTGCTCCTGAGGCAACGAGGAATGGCTAAAGATTTCTGCCACTACTCCATAACAAACATCAACTAAAAGTGTTTGATAAATGCATTCTATTTGCTTTTTTAAAAATCACAAAGTGAGAGATTTTTTTTCAATTTAAGTGAGCATTATGTTAATGTTTTAAATGTCATGGCATAGGATCAGATCGCTTCAAAGTAAATTATATTTTGAAATGTACAATCCCTTAAACACTGTGTCCTGATCTTGAACTAATAACTACTGAGATCTCAAGTCTACTGCATAATAAGACAAACAGCACCATTTAGAAAATTTCTTTTTATTGCAAGTATTCTTAATGCTTTGATGTTTTGTACAGATTTTCATATTTACAGTGATAATTAGTATTCGTCTAATAAATAATACAACTGAAAGTCATTCTCTAGCCTACATGTTTAAATATTGCACGTGCAAAGTATGTATAATATGTGCTTGTCCAATAGATATGCTGTCTTAGCAGCTATTTACAATGTTACATAAGAAACAAATGTGGGATCCAACCACCATGCTACTAAAGAGACACTGTGCGTTTCCCCTCCAAAGCAAACCCTCCACTTCAGTGATGGAGTCATGCAATTATTCTACTGGGGTGAAGACAGTTTAATTACAGCATCACTGCAATAACAGTATCCATCCAAAAAAAAAAAAACATCAAATAAAATTTTAATTATTTCTAAATAAGAAATTCGTGATAAAACAGTTTTCCAATTAACCACTACATAACAGTAGTGTCTAGTTCTTATTTGGTAGGAAATGTCCACCAGTGCTGTAACGTTTTCAAAAATAATAGTAAAAGAAAAAAAGCATTTTGATGAAAAACTAAACCAGCGTGACCTACTGTACAAGTTTGTTTAGGCTGCTTTTGCAGCAGTGCTCTTTATAAAGTCTCCAGGGTGTGATAGTAATAAATCATCTGTGAATGAAACCTTTTACACGTTTAAAATCACTTTGTCTGCCATAGGCAAGAAATCTGTTCCTATAAATACACCGTTTAATTATGTGTTCGCATTGCAACTGCTGCTCTGCCAGAAGTGTAGGTAGAGCAAAGTCAACCTATACATTATACATATCCTCATATTTGAACATTCAATATCAATATATTTTCCACATATTGTGAATATAACGCTGAGTGTGCAGAGAGGGAGAAACACGCAAACACCGTGACGAGACAAGAGCACGGGCAGTGTGATGTTACTTCACCTCTAGATGGCACTATTGCACAACCTACAACCTTCTGCATCGTTTCACTGGAATGGATGACAAGTACAGTGCAAAAACAATAACAGGAACAAACTGAGTCCGATATGATATACATATTTATGCCAAAAAAAAATGCCCGTTTGATCTTGTGTTTCCATGTAGGAACAGGGAAAAATGTCTATATTGTGTTGTCTGGTTCACCTCGGCAGAGTTCTATGGCTTTGGCAGGAGGGTTGAGAGGAAACAGAAAGGGCCTTTACCGCCTGCACCTGGCATGTTTGTGATGAAGCAGCTGCCTCTACTCCTGCTGAGCCTCCTCCCTGTACCTCTGAACCCGAGTGAGCAGAGAGCACCGACGGTCATGCACACACACAGATACTGTACACTTCAACAGACACTGGAGATACAAATGATGGGCCATTTGCTAAACCTGCAGCACACACTGCTTTCTATGTGAAAGAACCATTCTGTGAGAAAAACTCTACTGCTCATTTGATCTATGACCTCTGAAAAACAGTTCATGATTTCCATTACTATTCAATTATAAAAAAAAAAAAGTACATTCCCTGGGTTATACAGCACTGATATGCAAAGCTTAATTGTATATCTGTAACTCTAGAACTGCAGTATTTATAGTTTTCTTAGTTTAATATTTCAATTTCATATTCTTCTTCTAAGTATAAAATCCCTTTTGTTATATTTGTCTCATTAATTTAACTGAAATACACTGAAAATTGCTCACAAATTAAGGTTTATGTGTCAATACAAATGCAGGTTTTATTGCTGGGAGCTTCCCGTGATGCACTGACTATTTCTTCTTCCATGACACTAATGTTTTGTCTTTGCTTCATCATTTATGTACTGTACTGTATCCCCAGTTTTCCAGCGAGGGCTGCGTACATTTTGATTGCATTAACGTTTTTATCCAGCCTTTATGTGCAAGCTTGAGCTGCAAAATTCAAATGTAGTTACTGACAGGCCAAAGTGCAACAGGGAAGAGATTAAATGGGATCAAAGGGAGTGGCATTATAAATTCCTTCCTTCCTGAGATTCAAATCCTCCAATCAAAACGGTGCCAGCAATGCAAAGACAGATTTCTTTAAAAGATTGGACACAATAACAAAGTCAGTCGTTTATTTATTAAAGCACTGTTAATAATTTTAGTTGCTGCTATTTCAAATAAATGTTTGGTACAACAAATTTCTCCGTGTTCTGTCTCAGGCTTTATTCGGGCCCTGGTACTAGAGCTATGGTCTGTTCTTGAGTGCAGCAGTGACGACATCAGAGTGGTCCGTCCCAAACCAACTCCCATTGACCCCACAGATAGGAGTTGCATTAAGGTATTGTATGTATGTGCGTGCGTGTGTGTGTGAGAGAGAGAGGGAGAAGGAGAAACTTCCTGGAGCCCACAATGCCCCAATTTTTAGATATCTACATAATAGTACAGACACAGATCTCTTAGAAGTTTTGCTTTTCCATCATGTTTTTAGCTCACTGGTTACAAAGGTGTTTAAATTGATTAAAATTAAATTGATTCCAATTATTATTAACCCAGGACTCAGAATAGTGGTCCATGTGTTGCTGTGATACCAGCAGCCATGTAGAAAATTCACTTGTGAATATTCATATTTAAGAAACTGGCAATAGTGATTTTGTTAACAAGAAAGGCTTTTTGCTGATTGGTTTATGGGTGTCTGGGCAAATAAGCCTTACTTTCATAAGACTGCATTTTTAGTTATGTTTTTGGCAGAATTTCTCTCAGGAAAGCTTCAACAAGCTCCAGCGTGAGCCTGTCTGTGTGTGTCTGATGCTTGGCCTCTGACAGCAGCCAAGTCATCTCTCTCAGAGAGACTAGCCAAGTGAATACGGACAGCCAGTGATGTGTAAACTGTGTCCTGCCACAGGCGACTTTAAAGTCTGCCTTATCAGTGGGTTATACATATATGCTGAGGTCAAAGGAAAACTAAATATACACACACCAGCACTTTGGTGAATTAACTCGAGTCTTTGCTTTAATCTGTGCTAAGTACAGTAGGAGGTTTGGTAGTACATATGAAGATAAGTTCACACATGCACAGAAACATCAGAAGACACATGAAAGTATAGATATTTCTATTTTAGAAAAAAAAATCCATCGTATCTTGTTTTTTTCTTTACGTTTCTTTGAAGCTGTTTAATATAATCTAAGTTGTAGCTCGTTTGTGCAAGTGTCTCTCTTTTTTTCCTTTGATGCTTTTGATGATATGTTTTCCCTGTTCTACCAGACCCAGTGAAAAATGCAGGGAGCTTTCCTGTAGTTTAATATTCTTCAGGCTGCAATAGGTTTCTGCTCAACCACTCTGCTCAGAATATATGTCTTATTCAGTTTTGAGAGTGTGGTAAACCATGTTTTACCTTTGCAATCATAAATTCTTTTTACATTTTGTTTTGCTTTGAATACTACAGATATTATTTGTCATATTATCGGTAGTGTTTGTAGTTGAATAGTGTTATATTATTATTATGTGTTAGGATTTGATCAATCCATGACGTGCACAAATGCATTCACAATGGTCTTTAAAAGCAAATACATTTTTTCTCTCTAACAGCTGCTGTATTTACTTTCCTCTTCAGTCCTTCCTGTACTTGGTCAACCTCCTCTCCTCTTCCCAGTCGGTGTGGCAACTGCTGGGCCGACAGTCTTTGGCCAACAAAAGCGAATACACCCTGAGGGAGATGCCAACCTCCATACCTGTAAGTGTTTTTCTTCTTCTTCTTTTCCACACACTGCAGTTTTTTTTTGTCATCCATCTGAGGGCATGTTTGCACTTTTTATTTGGCCTCCAAACACCACCCACCCATTTGTTTTACTTCAAACGCATTCAAATAAACCCTCTCACACTGAGACTGATATACGTTCTCCACCTTACCCATTGTAAATTTCCACACAGTTTTCGTTTTGCACCCTATCCGGTGCATTCTTGTTCAAAGCCTCTCATTTTACTCCACAGGATTTGATTGACAGACTGATTGCCGTGAATTCGGATGGGAAGATTCATTCTCTCTTCCACTACGAAGAGAGTCACACATTCGGCCTAAGGTGGGATTCATTATTTTTTTCATATTACTTAACATCAGTGGGGAAGTAGACGATATCAGATTATCACCTGGTGACTGCACAACACACTTCAGCCTCTGGCAATAGGAGACTGGCATGGTGACGTAATCGGCCTTAAAATGCGGCCTTAAGGCTGCAGACCCTGAATTGGGATACAGCCTCTGAATCGCTGCATCTTGTAGCTGTGTCGTCTTAAATTGGTCATGTGATTTTGACGCGCCGGCGCGTCCGGCAACCCCAGAGGTTTAACTTAATATTTAAGTGGTCTCTTGGTTTTAGACTAGTTGTTTAGTCTAATTTGATGTTTTAAACCAGAAAAGGAAGAAGAGGGCTTAGAATTACAGGTAAGAACTGCTCAGTGGTATGTGATAAACTGTAAATGTAAAGCTTACAGGTCAGTCCTCATGTTTTTAAATCAGATTTTGAGTCTGTACATGGCACATTATGCTTTTGCATGTTGTGAAATGTGCTGCAAAACAAACTGAGGTAAACTAACTGGTTTACTGTGATGGATTTAAAGTGCGTGTGACTGGTGCGCAGTGGCTGTGGTGCTCACGGTCAGAGTTCAGTCACAAAGAGGGTAACAGAGATGAATTTAAAGTTAAGGTGATGGTGCTTAGATTCATTCACAGACTGAAACCTTCACACCAACTTTATCCTGTGTCTCTTAGTTTTAGACTAGTTGTTTAGTCTATTTTGATGTTTTAAACCATATCACAGGGTTTTTACTTCACCATTTACGGGGTTTTAACAAGCAAACAAAAGACAGATCGTGATGTTTGAAATGTTTTGGAAATATTCTTTAAAGATTAGATGTAAAATACGCAGAGGATAAATTCAATTGGTTTATTAGTTTATTACATAAGTTGAAAAAAGTTAAACAAGTAAATAAAGAAACAACGTAAAAGAAAAGTAAACAAAACAAATCGGTAAATAAAGGAAAATGGTAATAAGAAGGGGAAAAAAAAGAAAAGAGAAACCCCAACAATCCCTCTGAGCAAGCACTAGGCGACAGTGGGGAAGAAAAACTGCCTTTAAACGGGCAGAAACTTCCGGCAGAACCAGGCTCACGAGGGGCAGTCAACTGCCGGGACTGGTTGGGGTGAAAAAAGATGAAGGAGAGAGGGAAGAAGTGTTAGGAGAGAAGGGGAGAGGAGAGGTGAAAATTAAGATGGGAACAGAGGTGGAGGGAGACGAGGTGACGTCAGCAGTAGAAAAAATAGAAAGAGTAGAAAAAGCAGGAGTGTCCCTCCTCCAGAAGAAGCGGAAACGTTTTTTCTTCTTTTCCATGAGCTTTTCCACGACCACTTTTTTCTCTAGGATGAGGGTTCTCAACTGATCGGTTGTTTCTTCAACTTCCTTCTCAAGTTTCTGGCATCTTTGCTCCATTTCTTTTAATAGATTGCACTTGTCTGTATTTTGCTGTTGTTTTTCCTTGTGCATCTTTTCTAACTGCTCATTTCTTCTTGTGATTTCTTGAAGCTTAACGCTGCAGGTCTTCATTTATTTTCTCTTGTTGCTGCTTTTGTGCAAGCATTTCAGCGTTTTCACACTTCAAGTTGTCTGAGTTCAACAACATCTCATTAATGACCTCTGAGTGTTTTTTCGCCATTTCATTGATCCTACGCTGCATCTTTGAACGTCGTTTTTCCAATACTTCTCCTTCCAGTTCAGGTGTTCTGTCCTTCATTGTATTAATTTTGTTCAGTTGTAGATTTCTTCTCTCCAAGTCCTGGAGAATACGTTTTTTTTCTTTTTCCTGTTGCTCTTTCTCTTGAAGAAGCTCTTTATTTTTGCACTCTGTTTCATCCAGCCTGACTGGATTTGGATTTATTGAAGAAGGACCACCAAAATCTTTGTTCTATTTGGTGTACATGTTAAGAGTTGCTGGACTAACAGTTGGTTTGATTTGCTTCAGAGAATCCTCAAAGTCTTTCATCTTAATGTTGCGCACCTCAGCAGCAGCTATAACACGGACTTGTTCTGGTGCCAACTCTCTTATTGGGCCAAGTGCAGCATCTTTGGCTAATGCTGTCAAATCGCTCCCTGAATATCCTTCAGTCACTTTTGCAAGACAGGACAGTTCGTCTTGGCTCAGTGGACTCCCGTGCGTTCCCAAAAGATTTTTCAGCAGCGTAAATCTTGTCTTCTCATCGGGTAAGGTCACATATACTCTTTTTGCAAAGCGCCTTAATATTGCTTCATCGAGCTCCTGGGCCTGTTCGTTGCTCCCATTACAAGTACTCTGTCATCCTTTCCTGACTGCAACCCGTCAAACTCAATGAGGAACTCAGTTTTTAAACGGCGAGAGGCGTCGTGCTCCCCCTCCCTCCTTTGACAGAGCAAGCCGTCCCACTTCATCGATGAAGATTACTGAGGGCTGTCTCTCTCTTGCAACTGCAAAGAGTGCTCGTACGAGCTTCTCGCCTTCTCCCACCATATTTGGAGGTCAAACTAGCAGCACTGATGTTGAAGAATGTTGCATTAGACTCTGCAGCAACTGCTTTGGCGAGCATGGTCTTCCCATTTCCTGGTGGGCCCAAATAAAAGCAAGCCACGTGCAGGAGCTCTCAGACCAGTAAAGAGATCAGGTCTTAAGGCAGGAAGGATGACAATTTCTTGAAGTGCTTGCTTTGCCAGATCCTGCCCTGCGATGTCATCAAATGACACAGTCGCTCCACTGTATACAATTTCATTTGTAATTAAGCTGACCAGTTTACTGTCCACATTCTTTTTCATATCCCTCTTCGGGGGCTGTTTCACAGCTGCCGGTCTTCCATTCTGAGTTTTCCCACCCGAGCGGTTTTCTTTGCATCAGTTATTCTTAATGGAGGTCTTACAGAAGTGGAGGGTCTGATGGTGGTGGAAACACCTGCGGGTTGACTTTTAGGAACTGACTTTGGCTTACTTGCAATTGTTTTGGTCGACATTTCTCTTGCGCGACTTCCCCCCTGTTCACAGTCATAACACGGTAAACTAGTCATAAACGAAAACGTTTAGGCTATTTATCGCATTTAAAGGTCTTTCTATTGGGACAACGTCACAGAACACAGAAACGTCACAGGGCTTTGGAGCGTGATGTTACAGAGGTTTACAAATACTTTCAAATTATAGCTCTGGTCGAACGTTTGAAGGCTGCGAACAAACTGACTAAAACTTGCTGCTCCTGACCCTATTTATAGAAAAACTTCAAAGGCTCAAAGGCATGTGCTTGTGACATCATCACATGTCCTTGTGACATCATCACATGTCCTTGTGACATCATCACTCTTCATGAATCAGATTGTCACATGACATTTTAGAATGGGGATGTTTTTTTTTAAACCGTTTTCAAATTTAACCCTCTGTGGTCCAGGGTATAATTGGCCGTTCTTGACTATTTTTGATTTTACCTCTATATTTCACCTTTAAAATATGTTTTTCTTGCCTTATTTGGCACCATTATTTTCAGCACAACCTCAAATATCTGAAATTTGAGTTATTGTTTTCATTTTGGTATACTATATTAGCACAGTTGATCTAAATTAATAACACAATAAATTGTGTGTGCATCTCCTGTTTTGTCATGGTTGTATGTCCCGGTTCGTGACAGGCTGCATGAGCTCATCTGGTGGGAGTGTAGTACTGTAGTATTTCAGGCATAAAAACGTGGTTTTCACAGACCTTGTCACAGGGTCTGAGTCTAAGATTCAAATTGTAAACACACAAACACTCAGGCTTGCTGCAAACCTTAGCTGATACCCCGTGGGCTTAATTTACTGCCATTGTTTACGCACCATTGTAATTGCTTCTCTAGTTTGGCATTACACTTTAATTATGGAATGTAATTATATTTTGTCTATTTTTAGTTGTGGCATTGTGTTGTAATTAATGAAGGGCTGCACACTCCAATATCAATTTACAATTTAAATTCTCCACAGCATGTTTAACTACATTATGTTGTGCCTTTCCAGAATCCCAGATTTACTTACACATCTCCCTTTATGATACATTAGTACTACATTTGACCTAAAACCTTTTCCATCCCTTTTTCCAAACTCTCATTCATTTTTTACCTGATAACCAAAAACTGTGATAGTGAAAGGCTGAAATATTTCTGGGGTATGAGATTTCTGTGTGTTTTCTGTAGGTGAGCAGCTGCGAGAAGTTTGGCTACGGGGTGATGGTGACACAGGTGGCAGCAACTGCTCCGGGAGTTGTGGCTCTGCACAGTTCAGGTACTATTGCAGTTATTTGGACACAACAAACACTTGTCAGCTGTGATGCTTAAGGCTTATATTATAAGTTGTTGTTGTTGTTTTTGTGTTGTCGGTATAAAGGAGACTTAAGGCAGCTTAGGGAGAAATGTATTTGTCAAACCGTTTTTGTTTGGGTAAGAAAGAGTAAGAAGAGGCGTTCTTTTTTGATAAATGGATTCACATATCAGTTGTATACTGATACTAGGTTTATCCATATGCAAAAGGCTCCAGGAAATACCGTACTCTTGTCAAAAGAGGTCAAAAATGAAGCTAGTGAACAAATATTTTAATCCTGCATTCTTTCTATTGGCTAGAAGGGGCGACTCAACTGGTTATGGGAAAAGAAGTCTGATTACTTATCAGCCCTTCGCTTATAACAGCACCGCTGCGTTCTGAAACCTATTCTCTCCTATGACTTTACCCACGCCAAGAACAGTTCCCTGCTGTGTTGAGCAGCGCTGGCTGTGGAGCACTCATGTGTTCCATGATGTGACATATGTTTGTGCCATCGATAAAAAGGCAGACTGACAGAAAGAAGGATGACCTCAAAAAGTGATATAGTCCAGACAGAGCTTACAAATGATGGGCCATTTGCTAAACCTGCAGCACACACTGCTTTCTATTAAATACTGCACGTGCAAAGTATGTATAATATGTGCTTGTCCAATAGATATGCTGTCTTAGCAGCTATTTACAATGTTACATAAGAAACAAATGTGGGATCCAACCACCATGCTACTAAAGAGACACTGTGCGTTTCCCCTCCAAAGCAAACCCTCCACTTCAGTGATGGAGTCATGCAATTATTCTACTGGGGTGAAGACAGTTTAATTACAGCATCACTGCAATAACAGTATCCATCCAAAAAAAAAAAAACATCAAATAAAATTTTAATTATTTCTAAATAGGAAATTCGTGATAAAACAGTTTTCCAATTAACCACTACATAACAGTAGTGTCTAGTTCTTATTTGGTAGGAAATGTCCACCAGTGCTGTAACGTTTTCAAAAATATAGTAAAAGAAAAAAAGCATTTTGATGAAAAACTAAACCAGCGTGACCTACTGTACAAGTTTGTTTAGGCTGCTTTTGCAGCAGTGCTCTTTATAAAGTCTCCAGGGTGTGATAGTAATAAATCATCTGTGAATGAAACCTTTTACACGTTTAAAATCACTTTGTCTGCCATAGGCAAGAAATCTGTTCCTATAAATACACCGTTTAATTATGTGTTCGCATTGCAACTGCTGCTCTGCCAGAAGTGTAGTAGAGCAAAGTCAACCTATACATTATACATATCCTCATATTTGAACATTCAATATCAATATATTTTCCACATATTGTGAATATAACGCTGAGTCCTGCCTGACAGCACATTCCCATGAGTGTGCAGAGAGGGAGAAACACGCAAACACCGTGACGAGACAAGAGCACGGGCAGTGTGATGTTACTTCACCTCTAGATGGCACTATTGCACAACCTACAACCTTCTGCATCGTTTCACTGGAATGGATGACAAGTACAGTGCAAAAACAATAACAGGAACAAACTGAGTCCGATATGATATACATATTTATGCCAAAAAAAAATGCCCGTTTGATCTTGTGTTTCCATGTAGGAACAGGGAAAAATGTCTATATTGTGTTGTCTGGTTCACCTCGGCAGAGTTCTATGGCTTTGGCAGGAGGGTTGAGAGGAAACAGAAAGGGCCTTTACCGCCTGCACCTGGCATGTTTGTGATGAAGCAGCTGCCTCTACTCCTGCTGAGCCTCCTCCCTGTACCTCTGAACCCGAGTGAGCAGAGAGCACCGACGGTCATGCACACACACAGATACTGTACACTTCAACAGACACTGGAGATACAAATGATGGGCCATTTGCTAAACCTGCAGCACACACTGCTTTCTATGTGAAAGAACCATTCTGTGAGAAAAACTCTACTGCTCATTTGATCTATGACCTCTGAAAAACAGTTCATGATTTCCATTACTATTCAATTATAAAAAAAAAAAAAGTACATTCCCTGGGTTATACAGCACTGATATGCAAAGCTTAATTGTATATCTGTAACTCTAGAACTGCAGTATTTATAGTTTTCTTAGTTTAATATTTCAATTTCATATTCTTCTTCTAAGTATAAAATCCCTTTTTGTTATATTTGTCTCATTAATTTAACTGAAATACACTGAAAATTGCTCACAAATTAAGGTTTATGTGTCAATACAAATGCAGGTTTTATTGCTGGGAGCTTCCCGTGATGCACTGACTATTTCTTCTTCCATGACACTAATGTTTTGTCTTTGCTTCATCATTTATGTACTGTACTGTATCCCCAGTTTTCCAGCGAGGGCTGCGTACATTTTGATTGCATTAACGTTTTTATCCAGCCTTTATGTGCAAGCTTGAGCTGCAAAATTCAAATGTAGTTACTGACAGGCCAAAGTGCAACAGGGAAGAGATTAAATGGGATCAAAGGGAGTGGCATTATAAATTCCTTCCTTCCTGAGATTCAAATCCTCCAATCAAAACGGTGCCAGCAATGCAAAGACAGATTTCTTTAAAAGATTGGACACAATAACAAAGTCAGTCGTTATTTATTAAAGCACTGTTAATAATTTTAGTTGCTGCTATTTCAAATAAATGTTTGGTACAACAAATTTCTCCGTGTTCTGTCTCAGGCTTTATTCGGGCCCTGGTACTAGAGCTATGGTCTGTTCTTGAGTGCAGCAGTGACGACATCAGAGTGGTCCGTCCCAAACCAACTCCCATTGACCCACAGATAGGAGTTGCATTAAGGTATTGTATGTATGTGCGTGCGTGTGTGTGTGAGAGAGAGGGAGAAGGAGAAACTTCCTGGAGCCCACAATGCCCCAATTTTTAGATATCTACATAATAGTACAGACACAGATCTCTTAGAAGTTTTGCTTTTCCATCATGTTTTTAGCTCACTGGTTACAAAGGTGTTTAAATTGATTAAAAATTAAATTGATTCCAATTATTATTAACCCAGGACTCAGAATAGTGGTCCATGTGTTGCTGTGATACCAGCAGCCATGTAGAAAATTCACTTGTGAATATTCATATTTAAGAAACTGGCAATAGTGATTTTGTTAACAAGAAAGGCTTTTTGCTGATTGGTTTATGGGTGTCTGGGCAAATAAGCCTTACTTTCATAAGACTGCATTTTTAGTTATGTTTTTGGCAGAATTTCTCTCAGGAAAGCTTCAACAAGCTCCAGCGTGAGCCTGTCTGTGTGTGTCTGATGCTTGGCCTCTGACAGCAGCCAAGTCATCTCTCTCAGAGAGACTAGCCAAGTGAATACGGACAGCCAGTGATGTGTAAACTGTGTCCTGCCACAGGCGACTTTAAAGTCTGCCTTATCAGTGGGTTATACATATATGCTGAGGTCAAAGGAAAACTAAATATACACACACCAGCACTTTGGTGATTAACTCGAGTCTTTGCTTTAATCTGTGCTAAGTACAGTAGGAGGTTTTGGTAGTACATATGAAGATAAGTTCACACATGCACAGAAACATCAGAAGACACATGAAAGTATAGATATTTCTATTTTAGAAAAAAAAATCCATCGTATCTTGTTTTTTTCTTTACGTTTCTTTGAAGCTGTTTAATATAATCTAAGTTGTAGCTCGTTTGTGCAAGTGTCTCTCTTTTTTTCCTTTGATGCTTTTGATGATATGTTTTCCCTGTTCTACCAGACCCAGTGAAAAATGCAGGGAGCTTTCCTGTAGTTTAATATTCTTCAGGCTGCAATAGGTTTCTGCTCAACCACTCTGCTCAGAATATATGTCTTATTCAGTTTTGAGAGTGTGGTAAACATGTTTTACCTTTGCAATCATAAATTCTTTTTACATTTTGTTTTGCTTTGAATACTACAGATATTATTTGTCATATTATCGGTAGTGTTTGTAGTTGAATAGTGTTATATTATTATTATGTGTTAGGATTTGATCAATCCATGACGTGCACAAATGCATTCACAATGGTCTTTAAAAGCAAATACATTTTTTCTCTCTAACAGCTGCTGTATTTACTTTCCTCTTCAGTCCTTCCTGTACTTGGTCAACCTCCTCTCCTCTTCCCAGTCGGTGTGGCAACTGCTGGGCCGACAGTCTTTGGCCAACAAAAGCGAATACACCCTGAGGGAGATGCCAACCTCCATACCTGTAAGTGTTTTTCTTCTTCTTCTTTTCCACACACTGCAGTTTTTTTTTGTCATCCATCTGAGGGCATGTTTGCACTTTTTATTTGGCCTCCAAACACCACCCACCCATTTGTTTTACTTCAAACGCATTCAAATAAACCCTCTCACACTGAGACTGATATACGTTCTCCACCTTACCCATTGTAAATTTCCACACCAGTTTTCGTTTTGCACCCTATCCGGTGCATTCTTGTTCAAAGCCTCTCATTTTACTCCACAGGATTTGATTGACAGACTGATTGCCGTGGAATTCGGATGGGAAGATTCATTCTCTCTTCCACTACGAAGAGAGTCACACATTCGGCCTAAGGTGGGATTCATTATTTTTTTCATATTACTTAACATCAGTGGGGAAGTAGACGATATCAGATTATCACCTGGTGACTGCACACACACTTCAGCCTCTGGCAATAGGAGACTGGCATGGTGACGTAATCGGCCTTAAAATGCGGCCTTTAAGGCTGCAGACCCTGAATTGGGATACAGCCTCTGAATCGCTGCATCTTGTAGCTGTGTCGTCTTAAATTGGTCATGTGATTTTGACGCGCGGCGCGTCCGGCAACCCCAGAGGTTTAACTTAATATTTAAGTGTCTCTTGGGTTTTAGACTAGTTGTTTAGTCTAATTTGATGTTTTAAACCAGAAAAGGAAGAAGAGGGCTTAGAATTACAGGTAAGAACTGCTCAGTGGTATGTGATAAACTGTAAATGTAAAGCTTACAGGTCAGTCCTCATGTTTTTAAATCAGATTTTGAGTCTGTACATGGCACATTATGCTTTTGCATGTTGTGAAATGTGCTGCAAAACAAACTGAGGTAAACTAACTGGTTTACTGTGATGGATTTAAAGTGTGTGTGACTGGTGCGCAGTGGCTGTGGTGCTCACGGTCAGAGTTCAGTCACAAAGAGGGTAACAGAGATGAATTTAAAGTTAAGGTGATGGTGCTTAGATTCATTCACAGACTGAAACCTTCACACCAACTTTATCCTGTGTCTCTTAGTTTTAGACTAGTTGTTTAGTCTATTTTGATGTTTTTAACCATATCACAGGGTTTTTATCTTCACCATTTACGGGGTTTTAACAAGCAAACAAAAGACAGATCGTGATGTTTGAAAATGTTTTGGAAATATTCTTTAAAGATTAGATGTAAAATACGCAGAGGATAAATTCAATTGGTTTATTAGTTTATTACATAAGTTGAAAAAAAGTTAAACAAGTAAATAAAGAAACAACATAAAAGAAAAGTAAACAAAACAAATCGGTAAATAAAGGAAAATGGTAATAAGAAGGGAAAAAAAAAGAAAAGAGAAAACCCCAACAATCCCCTCTGAGCAAGCACTAGGCGACAGTGGGGAAGAAAACTGCCTTTAAACGGGCAGAAACTTCCGGCAGAACCAGGCTCACGAGGGGCAGTCAACTGCCGGGACTGGTTGGGGTGAAAAAAGATGAAGGAGAGAGGGAAGAAGTGTTAGGAGAGAAGGGGAGAGGAGAGGTGAAAATTAAGATGGAACAGAGGTGGAGGGAGACGAGGTGACGTCAGCAGTAGAAAAAATAGAAAAAGTAGAAAAAGCAGGAGTGTCCCTCCTCCAGAAGAAGCGGAAACGTTTTTTCTTCTTTTCCATGAGCTTTTCCACGACCACTTTTTTCTCTAGGATGAGGGTTCTCAACTGATCGGTTGTTTCTTCAACTTCCTTCTCAAGTTTCTGGCATCTTTGCTCCATTTCTTTAATAGATTGCACTTGTCTGTATTTTGCTGTTGTTTTTCCTTGTGCATCTTTTCTAACTGCTCATTTCTTCTTGTGATTTCTTGAAGCTTACGCTGCAGGTCTTCATTTATTTTCTCTTGTTGCTGCTTTTTGTGCAAGCATTTCAGCGTTTTCACACTTCAAGTTGTCTGAGTCCTGGAGAATACGTTTTTTTTCTTCTTCCTGTTGCTCTTTCTCTTGAAGAAGCTCTTTTTTTTTGCACTCTGTTCATCCAGCCTGACTTTCAGCACTTCGTATTTTTTCTTTATGCCTTTGAGTTGGTCCTGCATTTGTGTGACCCCTTCCTTTTTCTGTCCGAGGATTTGTGCAGTTTGTTCCATAGCTTCATCAAGCGTTCCTTGGAGCGCCTGATTCTTTTGCTCCATGTTTTGGAGATCCCTTTGCATCTCCCCAATAGTAGCATTCGCGCGTGAAGCTGGGCAGACGTTTCTTTTAATTCAGCACTCTTTGTCTT